>NC_087221.1:41456368-41527188 GCF_015104395.2 Macrobrachium nipponense
GATAAAATGAACATGCTACTATATTGTTGTTGTTGTTGTTGTTGTTGTTGGTTGCTTTTTCAGAGTTTTGAGATCCCATGGAAATTAACTTAAGACGGTTTTCTAATGACACGTAACATATATATATATTATATATATATTATATATATATATAATCTATATAATAATATAATTTTATTTAATTTATATATATGTGTATATATATATGATACATATATATATATGATCTTATATATATATCATATTATAAAAATATATAATTTCCATATATATGATATATACTATATATTATATATATTATTAGATAATCTATATATAGATATCATATATATATAATATCATATATATATATATGATATATATGATATATATATATATATATCTATATACTATATATATATCTATATATATGATATATATCATATATATGATATATATCACATATATGATATATATATATATAGATATATATATAATATATAATATATATATATCTATCATATATATATATATATATATAAATATATATATATATATATATATATATCTACATATATATATCATATATAAATATATATATTTATATTATACTATATCTATATAATATATCTCATATATCTATCTATATAATATCTATATATATATATATATATATATAGATATATGTAT
Source organism: Macrobrachium nipponense (assembly GCF_015104395.2). Lineage (NCBI taxonomy): Eukaryota > Metazoa > Arthropoda > Malacostraca > Decapoda > Palaemonidae > Macrobrachium > Macrobrachium nipponense. The sequence goes on from NC_087221.1 coordinate 41,457,038, forward strand.
ATATACATCTGTTATATATATTATATATATATATATGTATATATATATATATATATATATGTATATAATATATCTATATAATATAGTATATATATATATATATATATATCTCTCTCTCTCTCTCTCTCTCTCTCTCTCTCTCTCTCTCTTCTCTCTCTCTCTCTCTCTCTTCACTCTAGATTGTTTAGAGTTTTGGGGGGTGGATGAATTTCCGTGTAATGTCCCGGTATCTCCTTGGCGTTAGATGGTCACCTCCCTTACCTTCTGCTGTTTGTTTGCATGACCCATAAGACTTCTCCAAAAGCTTCGGCTCTTCCTTCTTGCATTATGTTTTCCTGTTACTTCTACAAGCCTCCATCGTCGAAAAGACCGCTCTATTGCTTCCTTCGGTGCTGCTGGTTTTTTTTTTTTTTTTTTCAACACCGCTTTCTAAGCAATGCGTCCCCACTCCTTGTTAATGGCCTTCGCTGGACAATTATTGAGGTTTAGGATCTTCTCAATTTCCCAAAAGTTGACATTAGTCAGAAGAAGGACCTCTTCACAAAACACCAGTGCTTAATACTTTTGTTATTGAATCAAAGTGAATTTTTTCCAAGACTCGTTTCTGTGAGTATTTCTTATTAATGACCCTTATTTGGATTTTCCAAAACCTTCATCTGAAGGCACCTTGCCAATACTGAGAACAAGATTTTTAAAATAAAAAATCTATTTACGAATTTTAAACAGTCTTTCTCATAAACTTAACATTTTTCGTATCATCACTTGACATTTTTGGCTACGTAGTTCGCCTCATGTTGATCTTTGATCTTAATCTTATCCTAATTTTTCACTGATGAAACCTTTTGTTTGCTAGCATTTTCATCTGCTTGGGTACTATACTCTTTTTCGTATTAATGTTCCTGTCATCATCATCATCATCTTCATTGCCTTTATGTGCCTCCTTGATGCTCTTGTCTGCATGATGCCGATTTGGCTCCCCGCAAATCTTCCCTCCCCGTCTTTCCCCTCGACCTTCTCCCGCCTAAACCTTTTCTCTCAGCCTCACTTAATCTTGTCTAATGGCATCAGCGCAGCAGACCTGAATAGCTTTTCTTGTCCGGAGGAAACAAAGCCCTTTTCTGCTGTTCGGTGCATTGAGACAGATTTTCACTAATACTCTCATTAACACCTTACAACTTTCATATTTTTGGGTGATTGTTAAAGTTTCACTTCCTCAAGGCTTCATTATATAGTTCAAGTCAGTGAAGCACCTCGTTTTCAAGTGCAGTTAGTTAGTTGCAACTTGCAACTAGGGATGAGGGAAGGTAGCACATAATTGGTTGCCTGTTTCATATCCAAAATTATAGCTGAGAATTAGTCATCAACTGAAAGGGACCAGTATAAAAATAAATTTGATATATATATAATATATATATATATATATATATATATATATATATATAGATATATATATATATATATATATATAATATTATATAATTAAACCCCTAGCCTTTGTAGAGGGTATTTATAGGAAAGAGTTCTGTATAAAATTAAATGATTTTATACTCAGATGTAAGTTGTCTGTACCTAACTTAGCATTAGTGGCGATAATTCATAGGACCTCATTGAAAGTGGATGGTATCAAGCAGAAATATTTATTAAAAAAAAGTTACAAGCTTTCTTGGACTAACAGTTCTCATTGTCAAGTATCTGTTGAATGACTTGACACTGTTGTTTAAGATTAAGCTGGCCTTATGCCAGCATAGGCTCTTGCTCATAGAGCAGCCTGTAAAACCAGACACATAGTCCAGCTGTATTTATATCTGTTTGGGGGAGAGGATTAAAGTCCTTAGTCCTGTGACCTTGAACATTATCTGCCTCCTGGCCATCCAGGTGTTCATAATCCTTGTGGTTTGTGTGTGTGTGTTTTTTTTGAGTGTATGGATAAATCACCTTTGTTTCATGAAAATGGAATTGTCTACAAAGAGGCATGTTTCACTTTTGTCATATGAGCTTGTTTTTCCTCCTAGTATCAGTTCAAGTACAGGCAGCCCTTGATTAATAGCGGCATCAGTTAACGGCTACCCTGTTTTACGGTGCTTGTTCTAGCAACGCTGTTAACTGGATTTTCGGTGCTGATCTCTGGTTAGCAGCACCAATCTCTAGTTAACAGCGGCGCCAATCTCTGGTTAACGGCGCCAATATTCGGTTAGTGGCGCCGTTAAGCAGGTTTTTAGTGCTGTTATTGTCGATTTTTGGTTAGCAGCGATTTTCAGTTAGCAGCATCGGCCGGGAACGGAACCCCCCGCTATTAACCAAGGGTTGCCTGTATTTATTTTTATATTGCATTTATGATTTTTTTTCTCCGGTGATTTGTTATATACATAATAGATTTCCTAACCCAATAATATTAAGTTGTAAAACAAAATATTTTCATCAGCTTGTGTGTCTCTTTATTCCAGGGGGCCAGGGTGAACTATGCGTTGTGGAAACTCCCTTGAAGACTCAGTATTTCACTCCTGTGGTCGAGACCTTGGCCCAGTGTCATGGATGCCGTTTTCCAGCCCACACACCAACCCCAGAAACCCCCAAGCACACACCTCCTATTAGACAAGTCCATATTGTGCATGTGGAGGATCCAGAGGGTGGTGCAGTGGAGGTGGTCATGGAGGGCAGTAAATTCAACTCAAAGGAGCCTCCAGCTCAACCTCCTCCACCAGGGGGATCTTCAAGAATTGCCCTCGTCCTCTTTTCCTCCAGAGAAAGAGGGGCACCTGTTGTGTTTACAGTCACAGCTCAGGGGCTGGCCAATGATACTAAACATGTATTCTTGGTAGGGGTCTTGCTCTCATTATATGTTATTTTTTTTACATAGCACATATTTGTATTCACTACATGTACGAGTATGCCTACTGTACACATACATATACTTTTTGGCCACCTTTTCAGTCTTATTAATTTACTCAATCACTTGTTCAGACCTTTCATGCATCAAAACTTACATCCCAATTTAAAATTTTATTTTATAAGTAAATGACTTAAAAATGTCAAATTTAAGGTTACTTGATTAGAAGAAAATTATAATGCCACAATTTTGAAAATAAAGTTTTATATTGAGGTTTATGTTGTCATCAGTATACTGTTTGACAAATGTATGTCAATAAATTAAATCCAATGTATTTTCTATGTTTGCTATGCATAGCTCACCTTGATCTTCCAGGTAAGTGGTGAAGATGAGGTGCGAGGTAGTAATTTGAGGTACAGCATTGCCCACAAACAGCGACCCACTAAGGAAAATTTAATATCAAGTATTGAACACAAGTTTGGCTTTGTATCTTCATACACCAGGGTCCCCAAGGCCAACAAGATTATTCTACAACTCCCAGCAGGTAATCTTCAATTCAAATCTTGTGATGGTTTTGTGACAGAATACCTTTATAAAGAAGGAGGGACTTTCAAATATATGACTGAGATAGTGACTATTATCTCAATATTTTATTTACTATTATCTCAGTATTTTCACATCAAGAAACATTAGTCACATAAACATAGGTATTTCCAGCATTGCTGGAAATACCTATGGAAATAGCCAGCATACTGGCTATGTTGGAAATTTCATCAGTCCTTTCCCTTAATTGCAGATGATGAAACTGGCCCAGGTTGTGATGCAAATGTTGCAGACACCAGTCCTACAGCTGATTGTTTCATCTCAATAGAGCAACCAGTTGATGGCTGCTACCATCATAATATGCTGGGTGAAAATGACAGGCAAGTTTTATCATTGTAACCATTCACATATCACTGTGAAATGATGCTGTACCATCTGCCTGTAAATACCTACATATCATTTATTGGTAAAGGATGGTCAAAATGTTATGCAAAGTTCTTTACTTCATTGAGCTAATAAACTTTTACAGAATGTGTATCATATTTAATTATTCAAAATTTAGTTTGTTGTAGTATTTTGTGCATTTAATGCAGTTTATTTTTACTTTTATTATCATTAATATTATTATTATGATGATTATTTTTATTATTATTATTTCTTGTAGATTGTATATTTAATGCAGTTTGTTTTTATCTTTATAATTATTTCTTTTAGATAAAGTATTCGCAAAGATATGTACTACTGTGTATTGTGTTGTCATTATATTTGAATAGCTTTGTTTCAAAAACTACTGTACTACTTGTCAATGATGGAAATTGTAATGACAATGACATCTTTTGCTGATATGCATTAGTACAGGGTTACACTAGAGGAATTGAACTCAACTTTTGAACTCAGATTAAAAGAAAATTAATTGAAAACATTAATTAAGTTACAAATTATTCTCTTTAATCTTCAGGGACATCCACATTATTGAAGTTGACGGAAGTAGCAATAGCAATGGGAGTCTAGTATTGTCAGTTGTTGGCAGCAGTGATGGAGGTACCAGGGCAATTGGAATGGCAGGTGGCAATGGGTTTGTTGTAGAGAGAAACATCACGCTTGTGTTACGTACTTCAAGACCCACTACTTGGTCCCTCCATGCAGCCAACATTCAAGGAACTATCACCTTGCTTGTGGTAAGATCATATTCATTAAGTTTAGACTGAACAAGAACTGGTAAAAATTTGCATGTAAAGATATGTTTGATACATATCTGGAGTGTTACTATCCAGTGACACTTTTCTTGGGAAAGTCTCTTGAACCCTAAAGAAAATATGTCTTTATTTTTAAAGGAAATTATAAGACATGTTTTTACTTATTGAATTGTAAGTCTTTTTCAAATTCCTGTCATGAACTTTTCATAGGTTAGTGTATATACCTTTCAGTGCTAATGTACTATTGCGTTTCAGGGAGGTGGTGACCAAGTCGAGAATACCTCGGTGCCTGGACCAGGAGTGATTGTTGAGGTTCGGCGACTTGACGTCCCAGCAACATTTGATCAGCTAATTTTGACAGTGCTTACAAATGTCGGGCCTCCAGTATCTTACACACGAACAACTAGCCCCAATAAAATTACCATAACTGTTCCACCCAGGAATGGCAAGTTTAATAAATGTGCATTAATGCAATACATTTATTTCTGTCTCGTAAAATTTAATCATGCAGTGTGACATTTATTCTTCAATGTAAGCTTTGTTAATTCTGAAATTTCTGGTATACTGCAGCATATAGACATTCATACATAAATGTAATTACATTGAAAGTATTGTTTTCAGAAAAACACATTGTGCTGCCACCGTACATACCAGAATATGAACAAACAACAGGTAGGTGTTCGTTGAGGTTTTATTTAAGCATCATTTAAGTCCTTGTCTAAGTGAGTTTGTAATCTTATACTACATACATTAATTTTGGTTTAATATTAATTTTTTAATTCTCGCAGCATGTACAGTAATACATCTTTGTCATAGTAAAAGAGCTTATGCAAAATAATATAAGAGAGGAATGGAGAAGAGAAAATTTAAAATTAGTGTAGTCTAGAAATATGATTCTGGTCTTGATATGTAATGATAAGAGATTGAGGAGAATTAATTATACATTATGGTAGGTCCCATGTGAGGAAGCATCCAATCAAATATGTTAACCTTAATTATTTAGATGATAAAAAATCATCTGCAAGAGGATTCATCTTTCAGGGTTTTACTGTATGTACTACTTGAACTTGTATATTTACAGTATATGGTGAAGATCGTGCAGCTGTGATCAATGGAGCGTTATCGGTTAGTTGTGATAGTTCCTCGATGACTGTAGCCATTCCGCGGAGAATATCCAGTCAAGTAGGAGGTATATCCATGTCCTTATCGGACCATTCTTGTCTTGGCGTTATGAATGAAACTCATATATATATCACAGAGCGGTTTGAGAAGTGCAAGTTCAAACGGAGGATGTCCACCTACCAGACAACTTACACAAATCATGTGAGTAATTTATCTATTTGTACTGATGGTATTTAGGCTGGATAATGAATATTGCAGTATTGTTTGAATTAATATCTTTATTGGCTGTGTCTTTTCAATTATATAATTATAAAGTAGGTTAACTTGTTGTAGAATTATAACAATATATAATGATCAGTGATGTACATGTGATTCCTTTTATTAAATTTTCTTCTGCTGTATTTTCTTTGGTCATTAAAAGTAATGCAGTGGTTATATTGATGGAAATTTTCATTATTTGTATAAGTGATCCACTTGTCATAAAAAATGTGGTCATAAAAAGGAGATTTTTAACTTCAGTCCGAGGGTAAATAATTCTACTCTTAGACATGCCAGACTCATGTGACTTCATCCTTCCAACTTGAGAGACAGCCCTGGGTAATGGCAGAATTACCTGTAACCTATTGTTCCAGTTGTAAAAGACATGCATTATGGAAATACTCAAAGATTGCAAATTTGGACTATCCACTGTATGGGTGATGGTTTCATTAATGAAGTTTTTTATAATGATAGAATAGAGGAATACAGCACACACTTTTTTCTCTTCTCAGGTTCATATTGGCATAGGACCGAGTATTAGTGATGATGAGGATTTTGATGGATCTGGCTATGGTTCAAATGATGACGATGATTATTACGTTGCTCAGATTAAAGTTCAGTGTCAGGTTGGACCGAGAATCGTATATCCCGAAGCACCATCAACTCGAAAAGTAAGAACTTCATTCATCAACATAAGTTTACGTTTCACCAAGTTTTTTTTCGTTTACATAGGAGTAGCAGAAACTTTCATGTGAAGATTTACATTAGAAATTATATTTTGAATTTATAATCAAATTACTGAATGAAGATATAAAACTGAATTATGTTATTAAAGAATATTGGGTAGCAAATCTTATAATCCTAATATTTTCTAAGTTAATTTATATCACTAAATGCATGTAATGGAATGATTGCTGTCAGTATCGAGATGAGATTCCTTCGTGCTCAAATGAGAATGCCGTATAATGAACAACAGATTCTGTTTTGTGTACTTTTTACCAGCAAATAAAATTTTATTGGTCTATTTTATAAATCCACAGACAAACACAGAGCCAGCAGCTGGAGCCACCTATAAGATGGATGTATTCCGTGATCGGGAGCATCAAAATCCTGTCATTACCTCTGACCTTCATACTTCAATAAATATGAATCAACGATTGTATGTCAGAACTGTACTTGCCAGTGGTGAGTTTATTATTAACATATCTTTTTGATAGGGCCAAGGGGATGCTTTTTTATACCCAGATCATGGAGGTTACATAGGACGGATGTAATTTGTGTTTGTCATATTTTCATGAAGTAGGATTTCTTATCTTCTGAAATACTGTGTTGTTCTATCCTCAGCAATCCTCATTGATATTCAAAGTAGTTTTATTGATTTAATATTTTTTGAATGGGCTATATATATGTATAGTAAACAGATAAGGTATGTGTACAGGCATTAGAATCTCTTGGGGCAACACTTTATCTTAGAAGAATTATAGGATAGTAAAACATTTGAGGTTTAAAAATCTAATGAATAAATTACTACTAGAAAATGTCCCAACTTTTTGCGTTGAGGCTTACTAAGTATACATACTAAGGTGATGACACAAGTATGTCAGCCAACACTAGTAGGTTTTAACAGGCTTGTCATGCTATATTGTGACAAGAATACTAGAACATTTATAGTTTGCTATTTTCTTATGAAGGCAGTAATGAAGACTGGATAGTCTTGAGTTTGAGAGAACCTTCAAAATAACTGGAGTGAATCTTATAATAATGCAAGCCATCATGTTAATTAATGGTTTTTTCTTGTAATGAGGTGATGGTATGTGAGATCTCCTCAATACAGTTCAGTGAGAATCATATCAAAATCAGAGGAATTTGGTATGATGAAGTGTTTTCAATGGGAAAAAAAATGCGGACAGTATTACTGTCATCTCCATATTTAAAAAAAATTTGAGGAAACTTCAAGTGAGAAATTACTGTAAATTACTGTTTTTCCCAGTGATGCCATGGACTGCTGCATATGATGCTAATCTGCAAATAGTTTTAGAAGAATGTTGGCTCAGCAACAGCTCAACTTTAACACGCCCTGACACTCCCCATGAGACATTAGTGAGGAAATCCTGTGCTCTTAATCCATCTGTGGCTTTAGAGCAAAGGAATCAAGATTCTGGCTTTAGTTTCAAGGTAAAGTATATGCTGAAATAAGAATCACACTGACCATAAGCAGAAATGAATGAATACCTAAAATTTTAGTAATATATGAAAAGAGTTTGTAAATAAGTAAATGGCACATGGAATTTTATAAGTAAATGTCACATGGAGTTTATGAGTACTTTTTGTTTTGCTTTAGGTTTTACCAGATTATGCCTACTTGGGATCCTTTTATCTGCATTGTCAGTTGGGAATATGCTCTGGAGATCCACTTCCTAGACCTGCGGTTAACAAGGTTAGTGAGCCTCATGTTTTTATAATTAAAACAAAAGACAATCCAGTTTTTATAATTAAAACAAAAGACAATCTATTTACTTATTCAAATATTTAATATTGCACTAACAAATTTTCAAATGAGTTTCATACATGTTTTGCACCTTCCTCTTCTAGATTTAAATCCGAGTTTGAAGTAACAACCATGTCACTTCAAACTCGGATTTAAATCTAGAAGAGGAAGGTGCAAAACATGTATGAGACTCATTTGAAAATTTGTTAGTGCAATATTAAATATTTGAATAGGTAAATAGATTGTCTTTTGTTTTAATTATGAAAACTGGAGCGAAAAGATAATATTCATGTGTAGCCATTAAGTACTGACACACTTATGTGGATTTTTGCTTATATTTATATATTAAACTACTTTTACCATTCCATTATTTATGTTGTAAGTGTAAAGTAGTCCTTGACATACAAACTAGTTTGTGTGCAAATTCAGTTTGTTAGCAAGTCCAACAAAGTTATCCTTGGCATCTAGCATTGTAGTTAGACTATGGTATATAATAAATCTTTTCATGAAGACAGTAAAGTTTATAATAAAACAATCCTTAATTTTTCCTTGCAAAGTGGCAGTGAAATGCATGAAAAAAAGATTATATATTCCATGCATGTAGATACAGAAGTGTGTATTTTAGGGATTTTTTTTAAAGTTTTGTGTGTAAAGGCTACCTGTATATGAAATTTAATCACTTGTTAGTTGCCATTTATGAAAGAGATTATTTACACATTTAGTCGATGCTTAGTTTTATATACTTTATGCTATACTGTACATATTCCTAAATTAACTCATATAGTTCACATTGAGTATCATTTATTGTGGTGAGGATAATCTTTCGAATATGATTTTAAATTAGTAAAACACCGTTCAAGGTTCATCAATGATAGATATTTACACTCCAAATTATCTCAAAACAATCACAGATTTGCACACTAGACAATGCATCTAAACTGAATTCTCTTTCTGCGAGTACAGTATGTTGAGAGCTTACGGTAATTATTTGGTAAAGAATTGAATAAGTTGCTGTATGTTGAGAGCTTACGGTAATTATTTTGTAAAGAATTGAATATGTTAGCAAAATAAAGTGTTATGTATCATCTAGTCAACAGCAATCTTGCTTTCATGCATTCTTGTACTACCCATCATGAAGCTAGTTCTTTTTCAGTGTCTGCATCCTGGGCATTACTGTGACAAAATTGCCCTGATGAGGCTGTACGATAGCCAGCCTTCATCATCATCACTACAGACACTGACCCTTGGACCATTTGCCATAACAGAATCCACGCAATGTAAGTTGTCATTTGGATGGTCCAGATGTTATTTAATAGGGATGAGATAATGAATTGAGACAGATTTCTTTTTTGTTTCTTTGCTCTTAAAAGATAACCTAAATAGAAAGGTTAAGTTAGATCTATTTTTTAAAAGTTAATGACCACATATGTTTATCCTTTAGCTGCTTTATCAGAGAAGACTGTTCAGAGGAAGATGAGTAAAAGTGGCAGCAATAATGTTGTTAATGGTGGCTCTGCAAGTGGAAGCTCTACTGATGAAAAAACCCGAATTGTCAATTTGGGTGGGCTGTCAACAGAAGTGGTTGTGGGAATTGCTTTGGCTTCTTTTGTTATAGGAGTTTGTCTCACAGCAACACTGTGGCTTATTCACATGAAAACAGGTATAGTAGCACCTTTAATTTATTGTATCTTGGAACTGTATTTTATATACCAGGTATTTTTTTACAAGTAACTTCTCAAGTAATTTACATAGCTATCAGTTTCATTTATTCACAGTAGTTTAGATTCAAATTTTGTAATAGCGACACTGATGTTCTGTGTTGTGTGTAGGTAACACCAGTCTCACCCCATAACGAAAGGGTTAGGAAAGACTGAGCAGACAATACTCTGTTTCTGCGACTCCTGTTGATAACATAGGTGTTGGCAACAGTTGTTCATTTTTTGCTGGTTATTTATCGAACTTCGTTACAAGCTTCAGGATGAGTTGTTCCTTGAAGCTTCATGATGAGTTTTTCCTTGTTTTGTTTTTTCAATGAAGTATAACTTAAGTAGTTTGCTTTTACAGTGAAAGTGCAGTTAATTGATCAACTACCTTTGCCTAGTGGGGGACTAGAATGTAGACATTGATCCGTTGGACCTTCTCTCCTCACACCCTTCATCACAATCAAGGAGGAACTATACAATGAACCAAACAAAAACTTCTCTCAGTTTTCTTCTGAAGATTGATAAAGAAACCCACAAAATTAATGTGTATAATGTGTTTACTTATAAGTATTTACATTTTATTTTACTCAACACTCAAGTACTTTCAGACCCTATCTGTGGCCCTTTTTCAAGAGATGTGTAGGTTGTCAGCCTGGGTCAAGGCCCAGTGTTCAGACTATCTCCAAGTTACGTGTCCACTTAGTCCTATTTTGGCCCATATCATGGTTCCTGAATCTGCTTGGTTGTGGGTGGATCCTACAGGATCTTCCTCCACTGTTTTTCTCAGACAACCTCACTTCAAGAGATCTATTGAGGTAGTCTGATTTTCACCATACAGACTCCAGACTGTAAGGAGGCTTATCAACTGGGATGTCTTACCTCTTACCTTATCACGGGTTCTACATCTCCTCTGTGAGACATCTGTGTCCCTTCTGCAATTACACCGTTATGAGGTATTGAACTATGCATAACTCATGTGTAAGCAAAGAGACTTAGTTTGTTTGCATCCCTGTCTTATTTTCCTTTAAAGTTACTGCCATAATAGATTTTCTTTTCTGTTTGAATGTTCAGGCTCAAAGGCCATCTGGGAACTAAGTCGACCTTCCCATATTCACAGACTCGCCTATTTGTGGATTTCTCTTTGGACCATATTTACCCATTATTCACGGGGAAATTTGCCTATTTGTGGTATTTTTCATTGAGAAATATTCACAAATTACTGTATTTTGATATACTTTTCAGGACTAAATGCACTTTTTGTGATAAAACTATTATAATATTCAGTTATAAGCACTTTTAGAGGGTTTTATTGTTTGAACTATCAAAATGGACAGTTATAAGCATTTTTAAAGTTTCTAAGTATTCGCAGGCTGTCTGCGACGTGTCCCCCCCTGCCTGGCTGGATGGTATGGTATTTCCTAGAAAACGGGAATCCCAGACCAGTTATAACCCAGGGTGTTATAGCAAGAACTCATTTTGTGTTCTGATTAGAACATCTTGTCCTTTAGCCTATTGGACTTTATCTTCTGAGACACTCAGATTTAGGAGAAGCATTTGCCTTCTTTCAGCAAAAGATAAAGTTATTGGAACAGTCTCTATCTCATTAGCTTTCAAGCGCTATACGTATATCTCTTTGTCCATTCAACATTCAACCTACTGGTAGCTTAATTGTTCCTTTGTTTCTCATGATTTTAGAGAGTTTTAAAAGTGTTTGAAATTTGGCATTGCCTTGTGAATTTTAGATACTGGCATGGTATCGCGGAGGGAAGCATAGGATTCTCTCCTATTACCCATACCTTCACCTTGTAGTAAAGTGTCAAGGTTTCAGGAGTGTACAATGTACCCAGAGCACCCGAAACTCTTAGTGGATGGGTTAGGGTTCTACTTCAGTGGAGGTGACAACACAATCTGGTTGTTTTTATTATGGTACTGCGCCCAGGGCAAGGGCTCCTTGAAAGTTGTTCTAGCTATTTAATAGTTCTGTCTGCATAACTTTCACTGATGCTTTGGTAACAATTGAAGTACTCTTTCCTACAAAGCTCCCCCTTAAGTAGAGGCGGCCATTGTCTTTACTGATGTGCCACTACAGGTTAAGTTGAGCACCAACCAGAAGTTCTACTGCAGGTTCTCTTGACTAACAAGGAACCAGCATTGTTTTTAATGCTAGTACTTAATGCTGTAGAGTAGAATATGTCTATGTATCCCAACTCTGGTCAATGTGGGAATAGGCTATATAATTACTTAAGTTACTTATATAAAAATGACATTTTTATGATAAAATAAAATTTTGTATACATTTATCATAAAGTGATTACATGATCAGAAACCTCCTTCTTCCCTTTTGATGGACATAAGAATAAACTGAATGAGTTTTGTCTGCTGAGTCATTCCTAACTCCCTCGTTTGGGGGGCAAGACTGGTGTCACGTACCCAGAACATCAGTGTCACAAATGCGAAATTTAAATCTAAACTGCTGCAAATTAATGAAACTGATAGCTATGCAATTACTTGGTAAGTATATGCAAAATTTTTTTATATTATTATAAAAATTTCATTTTCAAAATCATGATTGCAAATTCTTCTCTGCTTTGATACTTACGATGTAAAGTAGAGTGCCTCTTAACCATAATCATTGGGACCAAGAGTATTCTGGATAAGTGAAGCAAGGCAGAGGTCAAGCCTTGCTAAGGTTATGGTAATGAGTACTTATGGATGCAAACTATAAATACATGCTGTATTATATACATGAAAACATCAAAATGTTGACAGATTTGATGTTTTTAAGGAAGAGGTAGTATTGGCTAAAATAATAAAGATAGATGTGTGTTAAATTTACACCAATTATGATGAATCAATACAGTACATGCTTACATCTTGAAAGGTGGAGTAGCCTGTGTATGTATTGAATGCAATAAAACATTATAGATCTTTATGGAAATGTCATTACAGTACTAAGGAAAGGTAAAAATTATTATGAAATACACACAAAGCAAAATTATACAGGCTGAATTTTGAGGACACAAGGAATGAACATAAATATACCTAAAGCAAGTGAGGACACAAAGAAGCAACATAAATATACCTAAAGCAGTCTATCAGTTTATGAATAGGACACAAAAACTCCAGGCAAATGTCAGAGTATAATTGGCAATAAAAGGTTAATGTAGTTGAATGCTTAATCCACATAATGAAATTGGAAGTCCTACATTATTCAGTACATGAAGTCAGCAGTACACAAAGTCATACATTATTTGTATAATTTTCACATTTTCTAAGTTTTTCTCCCCGTGGTTATTTTAGATGATATTCTTTTATTCAGTATACACAACTAACATTGCAGGAAGCAGGCCATCGCAAGATTAATTTTAATTTTCATAAAATTGACCTCTTTGCCAATTACTGAAGCGTAAGTCCTTCATTATTCCTACCTTTACTTCTCTGTCTTATTGAAAGTATGCTCTTAATTTTCCTTGTGACATGGCCCTATCCCTTGTGTGTTAAGCCCAAGTTCTTCTGATCTCAGTTTAAATTTTTTGAACAAAAATAATCATGTGTATTTGTTTTTCTCAGGTTTCTTTCAATGTTATTTTAATATTACATTGCCCCTTAAAACATTCTTTAGTTCCATAGCTTAAATAAAATAGAGCATGTATTTTTCTGAAGTAAAAAATTGTAGTGTACTCTCATTTTTAAATGTTGACAACACTTAAAAAATACTTTTTATACATAAATTGTACATTCGTGCAGATCCACATCGCCAGAAGCGTCCAGAAGGTGGAGCTCCTCGAAATTCAGGGTATGATTTGTCTGCACATTCAGGATCATCAACTCCATCATCTCAGGCTCCAATGACAGCCTGACGGTCCCATGGGCTGCCTCCTCTGTGGTCACGAAAGAGTAAACTCCAACATGCACCAGCTCCCACCACCAGTTGTGTTTAACTGGCTGCTTGGTGTGTAGATTAAGAATGTTGAAACATTTTATATAATTGGTGTAAAACTTATGACTTTTGAAGTAAGATTTGAGAAAACGATTGAAAATGGAATGAATAGGCACCTACATCCAGTTGTGACCACATGATGTGTGGCTGCCATTTCATATGATTTTGTTGAGTTGACTCCACCCTTTTGTGGTAGCAGGTGTGGTTAAAAAAATAGTTTTAGATACTATTTGCTGCGTACTTTCTTCCTACCCAGTTTCAGTTGCTTCGAAAGAAAGAAAAGTAGCAGTTTGTGAATTTGTTTGCTGTTTTCCTTAGAAACATTTCTACAGGAAAACTATTGGTATTTGAGATAGCCATAGCCATTCTCAGAAATTTAACTTTTGTTATTACATATATTTTGATTAACCCTCCTCTCTGTAAATGACCACTAAGTTTTCTCATGGATTTTCCAGTTGTCCATTCTATACGAGGTAGAAGTTAATGAAAATTTTTTGGGATTAATTTCTTCCAAGATATTTCTTCAGGGGGAAGGTCAGCTACTCCATCTCGTTCCTATGAATGCCAAACTACCATCTAGATGTTTTGCATTTTATCACCCCAGTACCTTGCACTGTAGTCATGAGTTACACCAGATAATACGGGTAAACGTTTTTATTTTTTTTATATGCCATACTTTAGTGTAAGGAGTAGCTGATTCCCACTTTTCTATTCCATCCCATCTCCCCAAAAAGGAAAATGATCTGCTACTGTAAGCTTTAGCCAGCACTAGGAATAGGAATAACAGCTACTGTGGTGTTGCATTTAGGCTGATGTTTGACAAACTGGAAAAACCATGGAAGCAACAGCCTTTTGCTTTGGGCAGCCCATTAATGTGTGCAAATGCTGTACCATTTCTTGCAAGTCAGATAAATTAAACATAGTTTTTTCATGGTCTGAATGCTCATTACTGTAATGTCATGATTATTAGTTTTGTTGTAATAATCACTCTTTTTATCATTATTTTTTCTACTGTATCTGTAATTTATACTGTAGAGATCATCAAAGCTTTCTGAATGTATACTCAGGTCCATGACTGGTAACTTTTGTGCTCTGTTGAAGGTGCATCTTATTAGGTGGCAGTTGACTCTGTAGTACCTGTTGTCCCATTTAGCTGAGAAATTGTCCCTTGGAGTATTTCTTTATGATCTTGGAATAACATGCTGTATTAATGGAGGCCAAATTCTATTGAGTAGTGTATTTACCACCACGCTGGTCTGAGTGTTTGATGCATTCTGCATCTACAGATTCTGCTCTGGCTTTTTGGGTAGATTTTAGCTTGTGCTATCATCATGATGTGTTTCTTTAAATAGAGCTGATACCAAGTGTTTGAAAAAAAATTGATATAAAGGAAAAAACACCAATTGTGGAAAACAAGGTATTGCTCCCTTTTTAATTTTAGTGCTGTCATCAGTTAATTGAAGTGTGGTACATATTACTTTTGAAAATATTAAATTTTTGTATTTTGAATTAAAGATCACTAGATTTTCTCTAATAGAATTACCTATATGTATATGTAATATAACACTTCTTGTGTTAGCATACCGTTCTGAAATTTTTTTTTGCTTTCCTGTCCAGAATCTTAAGTTGTCTTCCTACTATAAATGTTCCAGGAAGGCATTTAGAGTAAGAAGTTTTCGTAATTATTTTTTGGCTTATTTACCGGGAAGTATAATGAGAAGAGCGTGGGATTGGTCCAATAATATCCATCTAGATGTGATGATGTAATTTTGGCTTACCTTTTTCTCTGTACCTGATTCTAGTGACACGAAGTGGGCAGTGATTTTTCCCAAATTTAATTGTTATATCAGTTTGGACTTGAACAAAAATTAAAAAGGAATAAAAGTCCTTGTGGATGAAATGGTTGCCCATGTCACATTTTGTTAGACTAATGTGTGTTGTAGTGGAAGATGGTGTTGATTAAGCTTACTGAAATAAGGGCTGGGTACTATTAACAGGTAATTAAATTATCCAGTACTTTGTGACTGCGAAAAGGTAAATAGTTATTGATTTGTATAACAGGCAGAAAATTGGCTCTGTGTTGTAGCTATAGTTTATGTTTATTGCATAAATTTTAAGCTCCTACATCCATGATGATGTGTTTCAAGTAGTTCTTCGTAGTTTATGAGACATTAAGAGAAAAACGTAATATTTTGACAAGTCAAGGATTTCAATATTAGTCTTGTGTTTCCAAGGGTACTGCTTTTGTTTATGCATTTTAAATTCTCAGATGAGTTTTATATAATCTCATATGAATATTTTTAGTATAAGGTGTGTTTAGAGTCCCACTTCAAGTACTTTGATAAATTATAATACACTTTGCTTAAATTGGTAAATTAATTGCACTTCTTACCATTATTTTTGCTCTTTTTGCATGTTTTTGTAATTTTCCATGAAGTATGCAAAGCAAAATAATGTAAAAGATTAACCAGAAAATTCTCACAGCAAAAGTGTATTATCTTATCATACTTGCCTTATAAATCAATGAAAAGTCACTAACCCCTGTCATAATCTGTAGTAATAATTTTAAGTACAGTGTTTTCAATTGCCTGTGTTGAAGGTCACATTCTTAATTACCACTCTGGTAAGAACATGAGTAGCTCGTACTTACTTCTCCCAAATGGTCAACTCAGTGGTTTGGAACCTAGTTTTCTAGAGAGACCATTATTGTACATTTTATCAAACACAACATAATCATTTGGTCACTATTGTCTTTGCATTCAACAGCCCTTCTGTTGGAGGATATTAATTAAGGATGTTATCATTGCCTTTTATAACTTGGCTCTAAGACTTGGAATTTACTGTAATTGATTATAGTTTCCAAAATCAAAGGCATTCTGAGTGACTGTTTTTGCAATTTTTTCCGAATTCATTGTAATAATATGCATAATTTTTTTTACTAATAGGTATTGTACTATTGAGAAGTTTATTTAGTAATTTTTTCAAGATTTCTTGAAACCTTTCTGTGTCATCACCTTTAGAAAGGGCATTATGTTGGAAAATAATGAGCAGGATACTTAAAATTTAAATGAAGAAAAGGGTCCCAAAATAGTAAAAATATATATTTTTTTTAATGCCAGTGTCATATAATGAATTTACCTTGTCTTTGTCCATCATCATCATCATCAATGTTTATACATTTGCTTTACCCTTTTTAGGGTTAAAAACAAATCAGATCTCCATGTAAACTTCATGCCTGAACTCCCATCAGGTTAGGTCTTGAGCTAGTCCCCTTTTTCCATATCTACTGCTTTTCTATCTTTTGCACATCTGTCAAAATCTCCACTTAGTGTTTCAGTACCCATGTTTCTACTGTGTGTAAAAGTGCAGGCTTTTGATAATCAAAGTCTGCTCTTTCTACTAATGAAGTACTAGTCTTATTGTCAGTAGTCTAGCTCTCTCTTAATTCACCCAAGCTGCAGCTGTTATCCTCGCTGCCCTTCATTCTCTGCTTCAGTCCAGTGTGATTGCCTACCACAGCATGGTTTTTCATTCCCCTCTTCCCCATTTGTGCTTGTACTTCATTTTATGAATAAAAATAATCTCATTAATTTAGTCGCCAGCATCTCTGGTGACACCATCGGTTACATGTGGTACACAGTACTGAGTTCAGCCCCACACTTAACAGTAACAGCTATTTTTGTTCATACACGAAACAAACCTTCGGTCTTAACATTAGGATTTACTATAAATTAATTTTCTCGTAATGCCTTTAATAGATGGTGGTGACTTTTGAATAGGTTTCATGAAATAATATTCTGGAAATTAGTCGTAACTGAAGTTACTGTAGTGTTGATAATCTTGGTAGACATCCACCTGTAAACAGTTGCGACAGTATGTGACTTAACTGAGCCTCATTCTGATAGGTTTTCTCAGGGTTTAACGTACAATGGTTTTGAGCAACTCAGACAAATGTTTTTAATGTTATGTAGCCCCTGCTTTTTATGATAGGAATCCAAAGGGTTTTAGAGTGAAGATGAATTTTCATATCATGTTCCTTCCTTCAAGAAATATACCTGTAAATAGGTTTGAGTGAGATCATGGATCTTACAAGGTAGATGTATTCTGAACGATGTATTTTGTGGTCATAATAACACATGCCTGAATTAAAAAAATAAATACGTATAATACATCCCTTAAGCAACTTGACCAAGGGATGTTAATTTGTGTACCAACTAGAAGATTACTGGCATTTGAATCTAACTAATCAGATTTGTATAAGTGAGAATTAATGGCAAGATGATCAGTTATTTTAGGGAAGACATGGACAACATATATAAATTCTTCACATCCTTAAAAGCTTATTTATATAGGGTAAATAGTTATTATATTTATAATTCATATGCATATGATTTGAAGTTTCTTGCCAGGTTTTTCTTATACTGGGTAACAATGGTTGGGTCTGCATGTTTGTTCATTTTAATTTTGTGTGAAATTGCAAGTAAATACTGTATACATTATTTTATCTTTGCAAAGAAAGGATTGAATGTATGATAGTATCCCTGCAGTCTGAGTGAATTTTTTTATCACAAAAGTCCATTATTCAAATATCTATTGTCCCAGTGACATGAGCAAAACCCTCTCCCAGTATCCAGCCAGTGCAGCTTTTATCCCACAGTAAACCTCTAATAACTCATATGTATGACAATTAAAATTTTTCATCTCAGGAAAACAGTTGTTATGCCTATACTGACGTATGGTTTGAGTTTTAAAATGAGCTACCATTAGGAAGCTGCTTTAAGTCCACCATGTGCATCATAGTTGTATCTCACACTCCTTCAGTACTGGCATCACTCATATGCATGCTGTCATAGCAAGCAGTCAGATGTAGATTTAGAATTGTACATATTTTTTATCTAAATCATTACATCTTTTCAGCATCACAATTCTCAATATTGTATTCATTATACATTCTGTGCTTAATTTTGTCTCACTCATTACACATTTCCAGCTTATTTTTATCTTGGACATTAAATCATTCAGCTTGTCACAGAGAATTGCCTGGCTGATTACAATTACAACTTTCATGAACCAGTTTTACTGTATCACAGTATTGCAGTTTGATAACTACTTTCAGGGTGCCTTTATGAAGTGTTTCATTCAAACAACATGATCAAGTAGTAGTCATAGAATGCAATCCATTATGATGAATAATCTTTAAACATTTGAATATACTGTGCATCATAAAAAGTAAAACAGTGGTAGACTCCAGTCTATTATCTATTTATTGTCATTGCATTGAAACAAACTTTTTTTTTTCTTTTAGTATGTATTCTGAAGCCTACCTTTGGTTCAGAGATTTTGCTGTATCATAACAGCACTGTAAAGTACAAAATAGGTGGAGTGGCTTAGACAATGAAGGTAACGTGTGTATCAAAGTTCCTATTCCACACTTAGGGTCTCAGCTTACAGCAACCACTTTTTAATTTTTGATACCTGTTTGGGACACTGGCACCATTACAGCAATTTTAATTCAAATAACATGTACAGAACTTGGATTGTATAAATGTTTTATAGCCAAATAACTTTTATGAAGTTTTGATATTTTACTTAGATTATAATTTTACAGTTTACAAATCAGTTAAGTAATGAAAAGTCTAGAATAATTTTTATTGAGTACCCACTAAGGGAATCAATTTTGATACGGTAAATTATATATTCACATTTTGAAAATTTTTTATAGATCATATCCCCTAATGTATAGTGGCCTTTTATTTACAAAAAACAAAAAAGGTAAAAAAAAAAAAAAAATGTATATCCACTGAACCACTCCTGCCACACCACGTAAATATTTGAGGGTATTGGGCCAATTGGCAGGATGAGTTTAAACTGCCTTTGACTCTTCAGTCAAGCACACACTTTTGATGCGCACCCACAACCCAAGTCCCTCACCTCGGTTATCAGTATATTGTAAGATCCCATTCAAACAGAAAGAATGGAAAATTATTTATCAACAATGAATAAAAAGCAGCTGGTCATGATATTAGGAAAAAAAAAAGAAAAAGAAAAACAGGCCTTCCAGGTGAAGCTTCACTGAAATGCATTATTTTTTTTGGAACAATATGTCACATTTTGTGACATTTCTTCTTCTGTGCAGGCTTATAAATTTATGCCCATACAATTGCATAATGCTTAAAAATAAAGAAAAGTATGCCTATGCTTGTAGGAGAAATACTGAGATTTCTTGACAAATAATGCATGTTTTCAATACTTCTTGCTTTTTTAAAATTTTATGAAATGTGAAAGGAAATAAAGTTTTTGTCCAAAGACCCAATTAATATAATGCATTTAAGTGATGCCTTTTCTATTTAGCTGAAGAAGAATGCCCAAAGTTTTGCAGTTAAGAGGGAATAAACGAGTTGAAATAATTGGTTTGTTTAAAAACTGGACAATCCAGATGATTAAGAAGACGCATACTTTGTAAAACTGTAAATTAAAATTATGTACATTAATCAACATCAACAGCGATAACCCCTGTTTATGTACGGGTCCTCTGAATTTATTTAAGGGGTTGTTGACTGTTGTTAAAATGCATTAGTTGGGATATATCTGGGTTGGAAATATGTGGAAGGCATCTGGTTATAAAATCTTTTGTTAATCTAAAATTGTGTAGTTAGACTGAATTTTGGATTATATTTTTACATAAGTTGTAGTTTCACACTTGCTCATAGCGAAGTACCTGAAAAAAAATTGTGCTGCCTTCCACATTGGTTTCCTAATCATATTAGAAGTGTATGGGTCAGTCTTATTCCATTTATACACAAGCAATAGTATATGCAGCCATACCATTGTTTGTATGTGGGTTAAATATCCACAGTTGTGAAGAGGGCTTTTTTTTATACTAATTCTTAGTCTCACTGATGTATGCTTAATGTATTTCATAATGTGAAATTCTTTTATCTTGACAACTCCTCTATGCTCTATGCTGTGAATGCGAGTTCAGTTGACAAAATACAATGAAAAAATGCAGGTACTGTATTTAAAATACTTTTCAAACTGTGGGAACCCAAGTCTGGATTGTTTATGCATGGATGATGTGACTGAAGGATGCGAGAGAGATGTTACGAGTTATAGGTAACAAATAATTTAAATGTTGCTAATGGGAATAACAGTGTGTGGTTTTGCAGTACAAGAACATTTTTTCCTGTCAAAATACTTACTTGTAAACATGTTCTTCATCATACAAGCTTATCTTGTAATGCATGTACAGGAAAATCTGTTTATTGAATTTAGTCTTTTTATTTAATTTAGGTCAGGTTTAATAAAGAAAAATTTTACAAGCTGAGGAAATGCACACTCTGCTGTTATGTATGAATGACTTACCTGACAAATAAGAATTAGTCTCAAATAAGTCTGCCTAAGTTACTATTCAGTTAAGATTTAATTTGTATTGTGGATATGGGAACTCTGGACTTGGAAATTGTTATATAAATTGAACTAAACTAATTGGGTTAACATTTCAATGTTTTCATGCAGAGATAATTTTCATGGCTTCAAGAAATGTGTAGAGATAAACCCAGCCGTCACTTATATTGTTCTTTTTTAAATAGAAAAACATTGTATCTCAGGCAGGCTCTTTTGCGATTTAACTGTACATAACATTAGCCTCGCTGAGATCACTGATTCAGGTTCCCGCATGTAAAGCCTCAGTCATTCAATACCATATGGCTGATTGAGGTTAATATCATCATGTAGATTATTTTGATGAAATAAATGTTATTTTCTAAAGTGGCTTTTAGTTTTATTTAAGAACAGAAATTCATGCAATCGGATATTTTCCATAAATTTAAGGATGGATGTATTGTACTCAGGGTTAAGGATAAGGCCCATGCAATTGGGGATTTTCCCTAAATTTCAGGATGGATGTATAGTATCCAGGGCCAAGGCCCAACATTTAAGCCAAGGAGGGCCCTCTGGCACCCATGGAAACGAAAAGGTCTCTTACCTTTTCTGATACAAGGGGCCTCCAATCCCATTTATACTTTGTTTTTTTGGGATTGCCTGTTCACTGTTGGTAGGTCTGGTACCTACAATGACATTTCTGTATTCAAATTATGACTAACTCTGAGAGATGGTTGTTTCTATGAGAAACAATCATTGCCTTTCACAAATAGAGCCATTTCAGCTTGCTCTGGGAGCCAGAGCAAGCTGAAATGGCTGTTGAATCTTGGTAAAGTTGAAATGGGAGGGTGAGGGGGGTTACCCCTGCTCTCTTCATGCTTAGCATTTAAATTCTTGCATTGGCTGCTAAAGCAGGGTGGAAATGTAGTTGCCGAGTCTTTCATATTGGTCAACTCTTATGTATTATACTACCTGTAAAACCCTTCTAGAACCCTGCTGCCTCCAGCTGAGTAACCTTGACAGTGTGACTTCTTTTCCCCTGGTCTTGACGACCTCTCTGGTGGAGTTAAACAAGGCAATAAAAAGGAAGAACTGTTCTTTTTCACTCCTCATTACTGTCATTGTTGGCATCCTTGAACTCTTCCTTGAAAGGAAGAAGTCCAAAGCCAATATGAAGTAACCCCACGTTCACTGCCCCTAGTGCTCTTTCCCTTGGCAAAGCAGCCAAGAGTCATTTTGCTTCATGGTGATGATCATACTCAGGAGCAGATACTACTTTGGTACTTAAAACACTTTGAACACGATGACCACTCTTTTACCTTCCCACCATGTGCACTTAGGCTCACACCAAAATGGAGTACCACAGGTCAGGGATTAGCTTAGGTTTGTTTGTATGGTGTTTTTACTATGCAAGGAATCAGTGGTTATTCAGCAATGGGACCAACGGCTTTACGTGACTTCTGAACCACGTTGAGAGAGAACTTATATCACAAGAAATACACATCTCTGACCCCTCGATGGAATGCCCGAGAACTGAACACGCAGCCACCGAGGTGGCAGGCTAAGACCAAACCAACCACGCCACTGAGGTGCTGGGCTTAGCTTAGACTAGCTGTCCTTGCAGCTCGGTTGAGTAACAATGGGATGGGCATGAGCAACTTGTTTTGAACAGTCAACACCTATACGCAGGGATGAACCAATTTTGGGGCTTGCTATCATTCACCACTGGGGGATGGACGTTGGTACGACACTGCACCACCTTCTCATCCAACAAGCTTTCACTTACATTCACTTGTGCTTCTCCAGCCCAGGCACCCCTCACTATAAGGAGAGATCCCTATTGATTTCATCCACCTCTCACATGAACATTTCTCTGCACCAGCATAAGGTAGTTACACCTTGCCTCTGCTCTGACAGTATCAGCATCAACAAATCCCATTCAGATTGAGATCCTGTAGGTTCCCATCTGCCTTCCCCATTGAAAGGTTCATCTAATATTGTACAGGAGCAGAAATATGGCGTGGTCCCCTCTTCTCTGGGAAAGAGTACCTCCACCCTGAGGGACCTGCTCATCCAGTACCCCTTAGGGTCCAGTTGGAGCAGTGTTTCCAATGCCTGTAACTGTTACTTATTAGTGCACCTGAATGGCTGAGTGCCCCAGTGCTTGGCTGAACATCCTAGTTCTCATAAATGAAGTGTACATAATTTTAATGCCAAAAATACCAGAAAAAAAGGCCACTTTCTGAATAAACCACAAGCGCCATAGTTTCATCAGCAGAGACCCAACTACTCTTCTGACTTTACAAGACTGCCAAAATATTTGGCATCATCCTGACCCATCTGACAAACATAATGTAAACCTTTTCTGCAAACAACAAACAAGCTAAGTTACGCATTTCCTTCAAATGAAACAGTGGGAATGACAGTATTTGATATTGAATTTCCAAACCTTTATTAGCCTTTACATGACTCTCCACTGTCATGATGCTACATATGGTCCTCAAATCACTTGCTTATATTGCTATAACATTATAAGTTGTGGATGCAAGTCATGTGTAGAATAGCATACATTTTAATGCTACTCAGAAATTCCCAATTCTGCTGACCAACAGTTGACAGCTTCACTTATCCTCATCTAAGAAAATGTATCCTGTTTTATTCATCTTTTTGGGTTCCATTGATGCCATATAACTTTAACTGGTCAATTATAATTCTGTATACCACAGGTTTTGTATTAATACAGACATATTTAAATTTATTACCACTGGAAGATGAACTAAATAAAAATAAACTTTGTTCAAAAATGATTAATTAAAAAATTAATCAAAACACAAGACTATTTAAAACCCTCGTGATGCAATTGACACCTAAATAACCAATTTGGGAAGCAATAGCAATCAGGATTCATTAAGAATTTTAATACCAAAATGACAACTTTATATCATACATATCTAATATTTTCGTGAAGATACTATACTATATCTTCTTTGCTTAAGACCAATACTGGTCCATGTTGCAAAAAATATCGTCATAATACCTCAGCAACTTATGGTCTTAAACACATGGAATCCAGACTCTGCAGTAGATATTATCACACCTGGAATCTGAGGATGCCAGTGTAGTTCTTTCACATTCTTTTGTCCTTGATGTTCAAATAACAGTTGCTGTGGAATGTCCTGTGAAAAGAAACACAAAATTTTGTATATCACTCACTTTAGGCAATCAACCATTTCATACACACAATAACTATAAATCAACTTTGGAAAAATGGAATCAAAATTGTAACATGGCAGAGAAAAGAGAAAATTCTGGAAAAGTGGTGATTTAAAGATGTACCAGTTACCAGAAATTAGTTTAATGTGACTGACTTCACAAAAACAACTCTATGTTACATTTTCCAAGGGCTGCTGTGAAATTTCAACACTACTTCCTATGCCTTGTCTTCCTCAAATCTTGAGACTACCAAGTTATATGTCATGGGACACCTGAAGGAGTAAATCCCCTTCTCTACCTTTCATCATATAACAAAATTAGCAAATGTACCATAAATACAGTAACTACTTTATCATGACCAACTCAAAGACAAGAAAATATGATAGACACAAGTTTAACATACCATATCCTCTTCGGCCTTGACATCTGGGTCTCGTTCTAGAGAGAGGTCCCACTGCAATATCTGGTTATCTTCACCTCCACTGGCAAATACAGATGAATCTTTTGGATGCCATTCCACAGTTGTTATTGGTCCAGTGTGGTGCTTCAGTTTAGCCACAGCATTGCCCCCCTGAAACAAAAAACAGTGATATGTAGAACAGCAACAGTCAGTCGTGAAATTAATGCAATAACACACTACTAATCTCATGCAGTACAATGGTATGCAGATCAAGATCATTAAATAATCCGAAATAAAAAGTACAACAAATATTATGGATTCAAAATGAAAAGAGAATATGAAAGGAGATATAACTACCTGGATTTGTCTCAAGTCCCAGATCTTTACAAACCCATCATCACCTCCTGAAACTATGAATGGATCATTCCGGTTCCAGTGGATAACATTGACATCACTGTTATGAGCATCAGCAACTGTTATCATGCAAGCTTTTTTGTGTGCTGCCCTATCATCCCAAACTCGTATGCTGTAAAATAAAGTAAGTATAAATTACCTTTCCAAAAACCTGAAAATTAGGCAGAGATTTGTTAAAAATGAGGATTTTTAGCATGTCTAAATACTGACTGCATTACATGAGGCACAGCCAACAATAAATGGACCATTTAGTCTATATTTTTCCCACTTTTCTGCATTCTATGTAGTACAGACAACAATAAACGGACCATTCAGTGAGTTTTTTTCTATTAGTGGTTTCCAGGAAAAGATACTAGTGGGGGGGCATCAGCAGCAACCCTCTGGCCTCAAGCTTGAATGCATTCTGTCTTTTACTTGACATTTGCTCTCTTCCACCCAGCCACTGAACTTCTTTAATTTTTTTACCTTGTTCCAACTTCTATAATCAATAAGTAATAGGGCTTTGGACAGGCCTTAGTAATTGGGAAATATGACTGAATAAAGTGAAATGCCCTGAAAAATATCAAAATTACTGTACTAATTTCCAGGGACCAACTTCTACTATAATATAACCAGGGGCCTTTTGAAAATGCAGTTTGCTCTTACTGCTGCATGACAAAGTACATTACCTCTTATCAACAGAACATGATGCAAATACATGAGCTTCATTTGGAGACCACTGTATATCTTCTACCGAGGCTGTATGACCCTCATACGGTTTATTTGACACACTCCACGTACTTTCTTTAGGACTCCATAGGTATATAAATTTTTCACAATCTCCTGTAGCAAGTGTACCTATAAAAAATTAAAAATCCACTAAATTATTGTACAGAATACCGTATACTCTGTAACTTTATATAAGTTTAAGTTCTAAAATATCAACCAATTAAATACACTGCCTATTACATATGTCAAATACACTGCCTATTACATATGTCAAGTCCAAGAACTTCCTTCCATTTGAGAGAGAGAGAGATGAAGAAGAGAGAGAGAGAGAGAGAAGAGAGAGAGAGAGAGAGAGAGAGAGAGAGAGAGAGCACTTTTTCTATAGACAACTGGAGAAAAAAAAAAAAAAAAGTCAGGAAGCAAACAATTTTGCTTCAAGGAATGAATCAGTTTTGTAAAAAAATAAAAAAATAAAATATAAATAAATAAAATAACTGTTATTAAACTGTTATCATCTTTCACCACCAACCCATTAATTCAACAATGTCAAAGTAGCAATTTAATAGTGGATGGCATGCTCAGCACTACATAACAGTGGTACATATGCTAAAAAGACCTGAGAAGACCAAGGGAACTCCTGTAAAAAGAGAACAGAAAGGAACCCAAAAGTTCCTAAGGAAACAAGAGATCATGAACTAACCTGGTGTGCTATTAGAACACTGGATAAACACAATACTTGGCTGTGAGTGACCAAACAGAGTAAGCATTAACCACTTGGCATTCCCCAACTAGTGGGAGAACTTAGAACTTTTACACGCAGCCAAGTTACAACAATAAATCTAGAACAGGATCCTTTGAAGGAAAAGCAAATCTCAGTTACACCTATCATGAAGCACAATAAGTCTGGCACTGAGGTTGTCACCATCATTCCCTTCAAAGCTGCAGGACAAATAGAACCTCTGAAAAATTTTGCCTCTCAATGTCCTTATTGTGGTTTATCTTCCATAAATCTACACTTAGCTCTAGCCTGCATTATCATAGTTTTCTTCAAAGGCGCCCTTATTGTTACCTGCCGCCACATCATCTTGATTGCAAGATGTTTCACTACCACATGGTCTTGTGCCTGATGCATCAGTGAGGCCCCCAATTCCCCAGAGCACACCTCATGCAGCATCTACAGCTATTCACCTCCCAATTCACTCCCTACTCTTCCTAAGAAGTCTTGTGTAAGTGGGTCTGTTTCCTTCCCCACACAGTCATGCATTGATGATAACAGCTCAAACTTGTAAGGGTCTCACCAGTGTGCAGTATGTCTTCTATCTCCTTACACTGGTTGTAAGACCAACCTCCTAGGAGAGCTACCTCTGCACATTCTCGCAAGCTTTCTAAAATCTGTATCCTCTATTGTTCATCTGGTTCTCCTTTGACCTTAAAGAAAGCAAGATTAAACTCAACTATGGATAATCTCTTGCTTACTGGGGGCTCAAATGAAAAGACTCTGAAGGCTTTCGTGCACTCCAGGATAACAGCTTGATGGAGTAGATTATCAACTGAATCTGCAACATCTTCAGTAATGACTGACTCTCCAGAACTTTGCCCAAGTTTCTAGAATTGATATACAAGGAGGTTCTGCATATGAAGAATTTTAAGAAGGATTATGACCAACTTATGAGTACTAAAAAGTATCTTTCTCTGAACTACTAAAGGCTGGGAAAGTTCTCCCAAATCCAGGGCTGCCGCTCTGCAAAAGGTTCCTGTCCTTTGCTATAGAGGTCACTGCTAGTCTGCTGAGGTGGTGGATATGTATAAGTGGTTCTGTAAGGCTGATTTCGCTATACTGAATGTCCTCGTCTTATCTTGTCCCTAAGGTATTCTTTTGTCCTCAACTTTGGCTAAAAATACTTTATACAGTGAATGTAAGTGAGGAAAGAAACAGCCTTCCAAGATTCTCCATCTTGCTTTTTTGCTGTGGCACTTTGCTCCCTGCATGTGTCTGACCTTGACATGGCTTGCAAACTAGAGAAGCTTACCTCCATCACCACAAGGCCCTCTATCATCAACTTGGGGACTCCAGCCTTGTCTCTGCTGGCTGCTTGACTTCCCCATCTGTTACCCTGTCAACAGATGCATTCCAAAGATCTTCTATGCCATGCCAGCAGCAGCAGTTCTCATATGCGCCCAAGAGATGACGAAATTACCTGCAAAATCTGTTGTTCTACTTTTCGGTCGCACAGTTCCAACTCTATATCCTGTAACTTCTGCATTACAGTTTGCATTGACGGATCAGAAGGCGTATTAGCGTCTGGGTGCAGCGAAAAAGGCCGAGAATCGGTCTGTGACGTCATCACGCCTGCCATCTCAGAGTGTGACGTATGTTGTGACGTCATCGCTCTCGTAGGGAGAGACTGAGAGGTTTCTGCTGGTAACCGCACGTTTGCTGCCAAATTACCTCCCACGTTCTGCATCGCTGTAAATACTGAGTGGGATGGAGAAGCAGCGGCATTAATTCCCATAAATTGCAAGCCCGGGGGATGAGGAACATTCAGCGCTGCCGGCCCCTGCTGGAACCGTGACGTCATATAATGCGCAAGCAGACCATCCAAGGTTGGTACGCCTGGTAGGCCTAGCGCTGACCACGTACCATCTAACCTATGCGCTTGCGTAGCAGGAGCCTGGAACAAAGATGGCGGATCTCCCCCTCTACTTGCTGGGAACAAAGGAGAGTGCAAATTATTCATAAAATTACCCAAGGCCCCTCCTGACGTTTCCGATACAGAACCGCTAGGAGAAACCGAAGGGGTATGAGACAATTCAAAAGCAGGTGGAGAAACATATGGAGCAGCCTGGTTTATTACCGATACAAAAGAAGCCGGTAAGGTTTGGTCATCCAAAGATGGCGTCACCCCCTTTCTTTTGTATTGGCTTTTCCCATAGAACTTCTTCCACTGTTCCACCGACCAACCGCGACAAACAGAACACGGATTAGTAACCGTACATACGTTTTCCCTGCACCTACTACACGTTGGATGAGGATCCGTCGACACCGAGGTTAGGAACCTAGAACAAGGGAAGCCACTGACTCCTGGGCATTTCCTTTGTCTCCTCTTCGAAGCGGTAGACGATCCCGATGTTGAGGCAAAATTCTCCATCATACCACGTATACACTCTTACCACACACTGATCACACTTGGAGAAAGAAAAGGAATGAAAAATAAAAAATGAAATGGATAAAGAACGGGCAAACTGAAAAACCGGCTTTAAATGAGATAGACAGTAACACGTCTTATCTTAAAGGCGGTAGGAAAATAACTGATGGGTCACAGGTAGCCGTGGGCATTCTGGGTATACATGCCCCGTGACCTGGTATAGATGCCATTAGTCCCTGGATCTCACAAGTGTAATTTTAATTCTACCGGTTTCCAGCTTGGCGCTAGTAAATCCTAATGTTAAGACCGAAGGTTTGTTTCGTGTATGAACAACTGTCATTTTGCTGACATGGCCAGTCTTATTCAAGCTCCTAGGTAATGGTCCCCAGTGAAAATGGAGTTCTGCTGTGCCCTATAATCTCTCCCCTTTGGTCATGGTCCATCTTTAAGAAGTATTGGGCGGTTTCAGAATGCATCAGTTCGGTCTTTTTGGAGGTTCTCTACACTAGTCATTACCTTCTATTCCTTGACATTGGTCCCTCCTTGCTGTCTTGGCCTATTACCTTTAATTCTTGACCCTCAAGACAGGAGCCATTTGAGAGACTCTTCTAGGGAAAAATGGTTTCTACTGTCAACTCTTCTACATCGTAAATTCTTCATGTGGCCGAGACTTACATACCTTAAACCAGATCAAAAATTTCCTCAGCCCACTTCCCTTTCTGTGCAGAGATGTGTGCAAAGGGATGCCTACTTTCAGATTCTGATCTAGCCACTCGCAAGGAGGTTTCTTCATATTATACTCGTGGCTGTGCATTCTGGTTGCAGACTCCTTGCCTTGGTCTTTATACACATCCTAGGCATTCACCAAAATTTTAAGGTATTAAAAACAATAGGAGCCCCTCATCTAGGTATGCA
This sequence comes from Macrobrachium nipponense, assembly GCF_015104395.2. Taxonomy (NCBI): domain Eukaryota; kingdom Metazoa; phylum Arthropoda; class Malacostraca; order Decapoda; family Palaemonidae; genus Macrobrachium; species Macrobrachium nipponense. The sequence continues at coordinate 41,487,291 of NC_087221.1, forward strand.
TTTCCTTTGACATCTAAATGACTGATTGGTCTTCATTCTTTGAGGGAGGAGTTTCTGGAAGGAGTGAGAAAAACCTGACCTGACCCCACCCATTCCATGCAGTTGGTTTACTGGAAATGCATTTTTACACCCTTCTAGATACAGGATGCATCATTTCTTGAAGAAAATCTATTAGTTTCACCATTCGCAAGACATCCCAGTTTTCACATACATTCAAAACTTTACCAAAACTTGTCATGGTATTTTTCTCCTTTCATGAAAGACAGACTGTTTCTAAGGATTTTATTTCCTATTGGCTTTAGATTATTTCACAGGCTTATTCAGATAATTCATACGAGAAGACCTCTCACAATTCAGAAACAGGGTTCATGACAGATAAATCTTCTTGACTTTCAAGTATAACCTAGAGCTCTCTGCTATTCTTAGAAAAGGCAGTTCATTGGGACCTTTCTTGTTTGAGGGTTATGTACTACCAGTTGGGAAGGATCCGAGTTAACCAAACTTGTCCTCTTCATTATTCCAACTCATATTTTTACCAACATGGTGCTGTATGTTATCCGTAGTGTCCACCTTAATGCCTCATGTATTGACTTTAGTAATATCTTTCACTGCAAATCCATTAATTAAGAAAGTTACTATGCTTTCAGAGGTGAGTTGGCTCCACTGACCATTTGCTGATTTTCACAGGCTCATCCACTTCATTCTCTCTCCAGAACTGCAAATCCAACTATCTATGATTAATGGGTTCATAAAAACAAGAGATGTTTATATGATAAAACCTACTATCATAACCTTCAGTGCCTTCTCCCTTCCCCTCATTTTGTCATATGGAGATTAGCACAGAGGAATGAAGCATCAACTTTTGGGACAGTGGAGTCTGACGCTGGCATAAGAAATTAAGTTTTTTTTTTTTTCCTCAAGGCATATCAGGTTGGTGTAAATGGTAATGATAACAATTTTAAGGTTTGAGTAAAAATGTTTTATAATAATTCCCCTAAAGACATAACAGGCCACAGGTTTGTGTCTCTTCCTCATATATTTGTGCATAGTTTTAAAAAAAAAAATTTTTTTCTTAAAGCAAAAATTGTAAACGTCACCATACTTCTATCAGTTCAAGGAATAATGGCAATAAATATCCACAGAACAAGTGACATGTATTGCTACATTGGAGGCAATTTTTTATTTGTAAAAATTCAGTCCACAAAAAAGATGTGATAAAATAAATTGTATAACATTCAAATACTGCCTTTGATAAAGTAATGGGTTTGCAGTGAAACAAGTACTTTTTGTCCAAACAGCCATATAATATATAATTTAGTGAATTAGAAGCATATAAGTTACTGACAAAAAAAAATTAACAATTTCATTAAAAACAATTCATGTATAAACAGTTTCATTTAATATAATTCATGTATAATACATGTCAAAGCTATAAACTTTTCAACTGGTTTTAGCATCTGCATGTTGAATATACTATCTAATACCATATTAGTTTTAGAATTTTTGTTATTGGAATTTTAAATATTTTCCCAAGTGAAACACATTAAGCCAAATTTCTAACTTATAACAAACAAATCATTCATACCTGGCATAGTACTGCTCCAATCTAAAGCAAATCCTTCGGTGCAATGACCTTTAAAGGTGAATAAAGGTTTCAGGTCAAAGTCATCAGAGTCTTCCTGACCAACACTTTCATTATCATCTACTACTGTCATCATTCTTTTCATATCCCAAATATGTACTCGTCCAAGTTCTGACCATGAAGCACAAATGTGGTTTCCATTCATAACTGTTGACTAAAGACAACAATGTTTAGTATGACAAAAAAGTCCAATGTTAACGTTTCACAAACTGCAGTATGTACTGTACTGTACACATGCTGAGAGGGTGAAGTGTAGACAAAATGTAATGCCAACAAATCAGGTGCCTATGAACTGACAAATTAAATCCTAGAAGTATGAGACATTAATTGAATTACCCCAAATAATCTGTATCTAACTAAAAGGTGAAAATTGGCAAAAGGTAAAGTTCCACAGCTTAGTGGAACTAAGATCTGTTAATGGATGAACTTAAAAAATTAAAACCAATATAGATGTGGGCCTAAGGCATGCTGCGAACAGCCTTCAGCACTACTAACTTTGTGCAACAAGGCAGATTATAACTGATGACCTCCATTACTATAGCAAGGAATAAAACTGCCTAAATGCACCATGAGATATCAGTATTTTTAGTTTATGAGCACTGATATTGTTAAATGAATACTGTCTACGTGGAATTATCCAAACTAAGATAGTTTTCTCGCACTACTACTAATTACCTGAGTAATATAATTTCAATCTTCAAATTCTACAAGATCCAAAACTTGAATCCTTTCTCATCTACCTTCTTTGCCTTGTCACAATTTCATTTGTCTTTGAAGACTTAGAAGTAAATCCAGTGAAGTCTTTGAAGCATTCTTGCCAACCTTTGTCGCCATGAGTTTACAGCCTCAGGTTTGATTGCTTTCATAGTTCTCTCAATGACACATGTGAATATACTTTCCACGATAAATAATTCCTTTGAAATTTTAAAAGCCCTTCTTCTCGTGTCATTTCAATTTCTGTTACAATTTCCTTGTGCTTTCCAGTTCTTTAACAATCTTTACTTACATTTCAATCTATATGTTGTGTATTTTGTATCTCATATACTGTATATTTTAATACTGGGTAACTGATGGAAGTTAACTGAATTCATAACATGATCACTCTCAATCAGGGGGGCTAAAAGGTACCTGTTACTGTGAAAACTGGCACAAACTGGATTGGGGCATGTAATCATTGACAATGGGCTCCCCGTCTTCGCGTTCTCCCAATTCGCGGATTTCTCTCTGGACCACATATACCCATTATTTGCGGGAAATTCACCTATTCACAGTAGTTTTCTGAGAAATATCCAAAAATTCCTGTTTTTTTTTTAATCAATTTCATCATAAAATGCACTTTTTGTGATAAAACTATTAACCAAGCATAAAAATGTTTACTGGTTTTTTCTTGAGTTTTACCTACCAAAATATGTAGGCCTTTTTCAGCGTTTTCACAAGGGTTCCTATTATTTGTGGATTCTAAACATTTGCAGGGGGGTCTGGTACGCATCCCCCAAAAATACAGGGGGGGGGGGGGGGGGGTGGGGGAGAGAGAGAGAGAGGAGAGAGAGAGAGAGACGAGAGGACGAGAGAGAGACACACCACTGTATAACAAAAACTCTCTTTCTGGGGTATTCCAATTTTGTCAGGTTGTTCATTAGTGAAAATTCAATACTGCAATAACAAAGGCTAAATTAACTGCCAGACATAACTTACTCTTATTCTGTTCACACAGCCCTCATGCTTGGTTACAAAAGACGATATGATAGGCTTTGCATGGTCGTCTTCATCTTCATCATCCTCCAGTTCACTGTCATCACTGTCTTCATCCTCTGTAGCTTGTTTAATTTTGTGTAAATTTTTCATCTAAAAGGAAAAAGATCACTCTGATACATATGCACAATAGCTTCAGTAACAATCTAGTTGAAATTTATAATGGTAGAATTACATATCAAATAGCAATAGCCATTACGACTAAAATTTCAGACTGATTTTTGGGCATGTGATGAGAGGGAATGAGTTGGTTAGAAAAGCATTTGATGCACAAGTAGCCAAAAAAGAAAAAGAAAAGAAAAAAAAAATTAATGAAATTTTCAGCAAAACCATTATAACACCTAGTATTGCTCCACAAACAAATAAGATAGTAATTATAATTAGCTGCTCATTATAATTGATGTGAAACAAATAATTGCTCCCATCTTTAGAAAAACTTTACTTTTCACTCAGGACTGAAGGCAATGAACTCGTACTCACATTTACCTGAAGTTAATAACAGTAATGCCTCAACTTAATGGACTTCTGTAGGTACTATCAGCTAATTTCTTATGATTATCTTTTGCTAGGCACCCATTTAAGATGTGTCATTATTAGGTGAATCTTTTCAATTGAATGTTAAGTGTGAGTACTTATTAGTTTAGGTTTATATGTGGAATTTCTGCTAGCTGTAATATATCTAGAAATATTGATGTGCATCTTATAATACAGGAACTTTGTTACTTGACAGATTTTGTTGCTTCATCAGAAAGCCAGACACCCAACCTATCTGTTCAGTTGAGGTGGTACTTACCATACATTCTCACATATCAAGCGACTTTTGATGACCTAATTTTGGAGCTTTCTCATATTACCATCTTATTACAAAATACACTCACAGCAATCATGTGCCATTTGCATTATATTTGAGTTTTCATGAAATGATGATACCATTCGGGAATTTACGTTTTGGCATCAATTTCCTTTACAAAATAACCATGTTGGAAAGTTTCATCCCATGTCATATTCACTAAAACAGAAAGTTTTGTCCCATCTGTCATACACATTAAAATATCAGTATAATGTATTCTTGCATGCTTAGTAGTTTTGATTAAAATAGTTCTATCTCCATTTTATTTACAGTCAAGTTTAATGGCATATCAAAGTTTAAAGGGGCTTCATCCATGTTGCTGATGCACAATAATTCATAGTCATTGAGTTTTCATCCATGATTCTGATACACAATAATTCATAGTCATTAGAAACTTGAACATTGTAGGTGAACATCCCGTGCTTCCTTCCACAAATCCATGCCAGTCACTAAAATTGGTCTTAAGGTATTGACAAAATTTCTACTCTTTCATAAATAATATATTAAAAAGCAAAAATGCTTCAAAGTAGCCAAAAAGCACTTCACAACATTGATTGTGTGCGAGTCTCAAAAATGAAGTCCATATAAAATGGAAAACAACAAGTTAGAGGTAGAGATGGGTTCTTGCCATAAGTCCCTGGGTTACAGATGGTCCTCCGATTCCTGTTCAGCTCAAAATATTCCTGAAAAACTCTAACTGACAAGAGAGCTCTAAACCAGTTCCAAGCTGGGGAGTGCTACTGGGGGCTTGTAGCAAGAGCCAGACTATTGCTGACGCCCCTGGGGCTAAGCATTTGGAAGCTGGTGAATACTCAGAACATGAGGTGGTGCCTGAGGAGCCGAGTGCTGGGTGAGTTAGAAACCGGGATGCCACAGATTCCTTGCTTTACAATCTTTGATTGTTTTTAACCAGTTTCCAGCTGGCACTGGAAGATTATCCTATTGCTGAGATGGAAGGTTTGTTCCACATATGAAAATGAGAAATATCGGGTGCCCCTTGAAGTCAAGGAAGACTGTAACGATCTAAAGGAGAAAGCATGGATCCAGGCCTTGGATGGGACCTTGAACTTTCCTGATTAGAGCTATACTACTACTTCTGCTAGAGCCAAAAAACCTCTCTGATCCTGCAGAGTAAAGCATCAAGGTGATGGGAGACTTGGACAGGTGGTTCTTTCCTTGAAAGAAATGGAGTAGCCTCTCTGAAGAACTTGAACCATGCCAAGGTCCTCCTCCCCCAATTCCATTTCTCCCAAAATAGGTGCAGTCTGGCACTGACACGAGCTCAAAGGAATGGAGACTCACTTGGAGGAAGTCTTGGTGGAAGACAAAAAGGGCCGAAGGTCGGTGCAGGGTCTCCCTTGAGGATGTCTTTCCTCCTCAAAAGGACTGTTGCAGAGGCAAAAAAACATTGGCAGGAGCAGCAGAAATTATCTAACGATGCCGAGTCAACTGAGCTAGCAAATCTTGCATCAATTTCTTCTGTAGGGCAGACAGAACCTCCTTCAGTGTCTTGAGGGAACAAATGCAACTTATTTAGGTATGAAGACAAGAGGTCCGACTTCTGAGTGAATGTCATCCCTTCAGTATCAAAAGAACACCAAAGCTCTTACTTTTAGGGAATCCCCAAGGCAAAAAGCTAGGCTAACTCATACAAACTATCTCTAACAGCCTTATAGGCCCACAAAAGTGGAAGCAAGCAAACTGGGAAGCGCTGGTACAAAAAAGTCTGGGAAGTTTGCTAAAAGAAATCTCCGAAGGCTGCAATATGAAGAGGCAGGATATTTGTCACGGTCTGGATCTTCATCATCAGATGAGATGGATGACAAAGAGTGATCCCACTCTTGGCAATTGACGTCTTCCTCTTAAGGAAGCCCAACCAATCCTCCATGTGGCAGCAAATAAGGACTTGCCAATATTCCTTTGTGTCAACGAAGATGGATGAATAGATGGTGGTGCCAGGCATCCAACAACTGCCACCAAACTAGCAACAACTCCTGCCAGTTGAAGTGTGGAAAGTGCCAAGCAAGCTGGTGCAAGGGGATGTGGTGCCTCAGATGGTGCAGAGCGCCTGAACGGAGACTGGCACTCGAAAAAAACACCCGACACAACAGGTTAGAGCACCTAGGTGCCAACACCTGGCACCCACCAGGAGAATTGGTACTATTCTTATGGGTGCTGGGACAAAAAATACTTGAGAAAGCTCAAATACACGGATGCAGGAGCCAAGTCCTGATCGACTTCCTCTTCATTGTCGGACAACAAGGCAGTATCTCCATCTTTGCAACTCACTTTAGGACAAAGAGGTTTTGGCCAATAGAATGGCATTACACTCTTGGGCAATCATTTACTAGTGTCTGGGTATAGCCTATGTCCAGTACATAAACAAATCATGAATGCAAAAGTTTTAGGCCAAGAGAAATGGTGTCACAATCAATAATTACTTGTTTGTCATTTTTTCACAAGTGACTTGCAGTAGCCTAAGCCCGGTAAGGAAATCATGAATGCAAAAGTTTTGGCCTAAAAGAATGGTATAACATCCGAGAATTATTTTTTAAGAAGAGACAACTATTTCTGGCAACAGCAGGCAGCTGGTTTGATGATAATCTGAATTAAAATAATAACAAATAAACAAAAGAAGAGACTTGCCCTCCTCAAAGACTATGAAATATGCATACCGGTGGTTGTGTAACACTATCGAAATCTGGTGCTATAAACGGAACATAAGAACAAGCTGCTGTATGCACTCGATGTTTAGTCGAGTATGGCAGAAAACATAATGAGGTGATTAGCTAAGTCGTTCAAAATATTCCTGTTAGGCAGTGGCACTGTATACCTACACTGAGCAATCAAAGCGCTACCCGTGAAAATGATATTGTTATGATACAATAAAGTTTTGTACATACTTACCCGGCAGATATATACTTAGCTATAGTCTCCGACATCCCGACAGAATTTCAAATTTCGCGACACACGCTACAGGTAGGTCAGGTGATCTAACCTCCCGCCGCTGGGTGGCGGGACTAGGAATCATTCCCGTGTCCTAATCAGATTTTCTCTTCCACCTGTCTCCTGAGGGGAGGCTGGGCGGGCCATTAATCGTATATATCTGCCGGATAAGTATGTACAAAACTTTATTGTATCATAACAATATCATTTTTGTACATGCAACTTCCCAGGCAGATATATACTTAGGCGATTGGCACCCTTGGTGGAGGGTAAGAGACAGCCAAATACTATATATATATATAATAAAACAGGAAAACAACATATGTTGTAGGTTATAAAGAAAAACCTTGGTTCCTACCTGAATGGGCAGAAGACTTCATGGATACTGTCTATTGGGGACTCGCCCTCTTACATGACAGAGCTTTAGGTATCAATATACAACAAGGAACACAAAACCAATCCCGACCACCTGACCAACTCTAACCCGTGTTAGAGCTAACAATTGAAAGGGGTTACCGCTTAACCCTCTTTCAAACAAATATAAAAACATAACACCATTAAACTAAACTAACAAGGATTAGTCTCAGCTCCCTGTCCCAGCACTGAAACTGCAGATATGTAGGGCCCCAAAGAGAAGCACTTATCGTAAGTCACTCTCACGTCTCTCAAGTAGAGAGAAGCAAACACTGAGTTGCATCTCCAGGATGTAGAGGCTACAATATTGTTCAGCGACATATTCTTCTGAAACGCCAGAGGTGTCGCAATGGCCCTTACTTCATGTGCTTTAACTCTAAGGAGTTTAAACTGTTCATCGCACGTCGCATGCGCCAGTTATGACGTTCCTCATAAAGAACACCAGAGCGTTCTTAGAAATGGGTTTCTGGGATCTCTGACAGAACACCAGAGACTCTTTAGGTTGCCCTTAATCTTCTTTTTCTTCTTTCCAGGTAGAATTTTAAGGGTCCTGACAGGGCACAGAGATCTCTCTATCTCTCTTCCCACTAAGGGTGAGAGCCCTTTGACCACAAAACTTGAAGGCCAGGGTTTAGAGGGATTCTCGTTCTTCGCTAAGAACAAAAGCTTTAAAAGAGCAGATTGGTGAATCTCCTTTAAACCCTACTCTAGCATCAAGAGCCTGAAGCTTGCTAACTCTTCTAGCAGTAGCCAGCGCTAAAAGAAACAGAGACTTTCTAGTCAGGTCCCTGAAGGACGCCTGTTGAGGAACCATTCCCGTGTCCTAATCAGATTTTCTCTTCCACCTGTCTCCTGAGGGGAGGCTGGGCGGGCCATTAACCCTTAAACGCCGACTGGACGTATTTTACGTCGACATTTTTTGTCTTCGGGTGCCGACTGGACGTATTTTACGTCGACATACAAAAGTTTTTTTAAAAATTCGCGGAAAAATACTTTTAGGCCTACCAGCCGAAAACTCTTGAATCACGTGCCTTGGGGGATGCTGGGAGTTCACGGATCAAGGTGTTGTTTTGTTTACAATCGTTACGCAGGCGCGAATTTCTTTCTTGCCGCACTAAAAAATATCTGTGACACATCTCGGAAATTATTTCGTCACTTTGACATAATTTTTTTACCATTTTAAATTAGCAGTTACATGGAGTATTATATATGAAAATGTGCGCATTTTTATGTAGAATACAACAAAAAAATACTTATGATTGTAGCTTTTATCAGTTTTGAGATATTTTCATATAAATAACGATAAGTGCCAAAATTTCAGCCTTCGGTCAACTTTGACTCTACCGAAATGGTCGAAAAACGTAATTGTAAGCTAAAACTCTTATATTTTAGTAATATTCAATCATTTAACTTAATTTTGCAACTAATTGGAAGTCTCTAGCACAATATTTTGATTTATGGTGAATTTATGAAAAAACTTTTTCCTTACGTCTGTGCGGTAACTCTTCCGAAAAAAATCATACATGCGATTGTGGTAATGTTTGCACCATTTTAAATTAGCCGTTACATAACGTTTTATATATGAAAATGTGCGCAATTTCATGTATAATACAACAAAAAATAGTTGAAGGTCGTAGCTTTTCTCATTTTCGAAATATTTGCATATAAATCACGATAAATAGAAAAAAAACCACGTTCGGTCAAATTTGACTCTACCGAAATGGCCGAAAAACGCAATTGTAAGATAAAACTCTAACAGTCAAGTAATATTCAGTCATTTATCTTCATCGTGAAACAAATTCGAAGTCTCTAGCACAATATTTAAATTTATGGTGAATTAAAAAAAAAAAACTTTCCTTCCCTCCGCGCGCGCGGATTCTCCGCCACAAATCTCCGAAATGCCTAAGTCCCATTCTCGGAATATTTGCTCAGTTTCATATTAGGCATTTCATAGAGTTTTATATATGAAAATGTGCGCAATTTCATGTAGAAAAAAACAAAAAATATTTGAAAGTTGTAGCTTTTCTTATTTCCGAAATAATTGCATATAAAAAATATATATAAAAAAATTTGACATTTGGTCAACTTTAACTCGTCAGATATGGTCGAAAACTGCATTTGTAAGCTAATATTCTTACAGTATAGTAATATTCAATCATTTGTCTTCATTTTGAAAGAAATTGGAAGTCTCTAGGACAATATTTAGATTTATGGTGAATTTTTGAAAAAAATATTTGTTTACGTCCGCGTGTTACGAATTCATGCATTATTTTGTGATAATATTTTCTGTGTTGCTTTTATCGTTTTACAATGTGTTATATACCAAAATGATTGCAAATTAGTGTACATTACAACGAAAAAAAAAGTAACTTGTTACCTTTAACCGTTTTGCGCACAGCGCGATTTGAATACAATTATATATGAAATTTCGTTTTTGCGCTATCATATATCGCATTATTTATATATGATGATGATAATTTTTTTCATTTTTGATGGTTGCATACTAAACTTCAGGCAATGACAAAAAAAGGAGCCAAAAATAAACTCTTAATCTTCAAAACTAAGCGCGCTGTGAATTTTTGAAAAAAATAAATTTTCCGCTTCCGCGCTCACTCTGAAACGTCTCCGGCACACGGGAGACATTTTTTTTTTTTTACCGCTTCGGCGTTTAAGGGTTAATCGTATATATCTGCCGGATAAGTATGTACAAAACTTTATTGTATCATAACAATATCATTTTTGTACATGCAACTTCCCAGGCAGATATATACTTAGGCGATTGGCACCCTTGGTGGAGGGTAAGAGACAGCTAAATACTATATATATAATAAAACAGGAAAACAACATATGTTGTAGGTTATAAAGAAAAACCTTGGTTCCTACCTGAATGGGCAGAAGACTTCATGGATACTGTCTATTGGGGACTCGCCCTCTTACATGACAGAGCTTTAGGTATCAATATACAAGGAACACAAAACCAATCCCGACCACCTGACCAACTCTAACCCGTGTTAGAGCTAACAATTGAAAGGGGTTACCGCTTAACCCTCTTTCAAACAAATATAAAAACATAACACCATTAAACTAAACTAACAAGGATTAGTCTCAGCTCCCTGTCCCAGCGCTGACACTGCAGATATGTAGGGCCCCAAAGAGAAGCACTTATCGTAAGTCACTCTCACATCTCTCAAGTAGAGAGAAGCAAACACTGAGTTGCATCTCCAGGATGTAGAGGCTACAATATTGTTCAGCGACATATTCTTCTGAAACGCCAGAGGTGTCGCAATGGCCCTTACTTCATGTGCTTTAACTCTAAGGAGTTTAAACTGTTCATCGCACGTCGCATGCGCCAGTTATGATGTTCCTCATAAAGAACACCAGAGCGTTCTTAGAAATGGGTTTCTGGGATCTCTGACAGAACACCAGAGACTCTTTAGGTTGCCCTTAATCTTCTTTTTCTTCTTTCCAGGTAGAATTTTAAGGGTCCTGACAGGGCACAGAGATCTCTCTATCTCTCTTCCCACTAAGGGTGAGAGCCCTTTGACCACAAAACTTGAAGGCCAGGGTTTAGAGGGATTCTCGTTCTTCGCTAAGAACAAAAGCTTTAAAAGAGCAGATTGGTGAATCTCCTTTAAACCCTACTCTAGCATCAAGAGCCTGAAGCTTGCTAACTCTTCTAGCAGTAGCCAGCGCTAAAAGAAACAGAGACTTTCTAGTCAGGTCCCTGAAGGACTCCTGTTGAGGGGTTCGAACTTGTCCGATACTAGGAACTTGAGAACCACATCTAAGTTCCAACTAGGCGGTCTAGAGTGCTACTTCTTAGTCGTCTCAAAAGATCTGACAAGATTATGCAGATCGTATCCTCCGCGATATTAAGGTTCCTGTTCCTGAACACCGCGGATAGCATGCTACAATACCTTTAATCATAGACAGCTAAGCTGCATTCTTCTCTTAAAAAGAGAAGGAAGTCAGCAATTATGGTCACAGAAGTATTGGATGAGGATAGTTTCTTTGTCCTGCACTATCTCCAAAACACTTCCCACTTCGACTGGTAGACTCGCAAGGTTGATGACCTGCGGGCTCTGGCGATCTCGCTAGCAGCCTTGCGCAAAAAGCCTCTCGCTCTGACAAATCTCCCGATAGTCAGGCAGAGAGCGGGGAGGTTTTAGTGAAACCTGTCACAGTGGGGTTGTCTGAGCAGATTTCTCCTGAGTGAAAGAGATCTGGGGAAGTCCACCAACCATACCAGTACCTCTGTGAACCATTCCTGAGCGGACCAAAAGGGAGCGACCAGTTAGTTTCGTTCCTGTTGAGGGGACGAACTTTCACAATACTTCCCCAAAAATCTTGAATGGGGGAAACGCGTAGCCGTCTATCCCTGTCCAGTCTAGAAGGAGTGTGTCTACCGTTATTGCTCTTGGATCCGAAATGGAGGAGCAAAAGTTGTCCAGTCTCTTGTTCTAATTCGTGGCAGAAAAAGGTCTGTGCGTGGTCTGCCCCCAAAGGCTCCACAACATCTGGCAAACGTCTTGATGGATAGTCCATTCTGTAGGGAGGACTTGATCTCTGCCCTTACGTTCTTCTCTCCCTGAACAAATCTTGTGAGAAGTATAATTTCTCTCTCCTCTGCCCACAGCAACCGGTCTCTTGCTGTTTCGTACAGGGAGACGTAATGAGTCCCTCCCTGTTTCCTTATATATGCCAGAGCCGTGGTGTTGTCTGAGTTGACCTGGACCACCGAGCCTCTGACTTCTGGTTCGAAATTCCTCAGGGCCAGGAAGAATGTATTCAACTCCTCCTTGTTGATGTGCCAGTTCACCTGGTCCCCCTTCCAGGTGCCTGACACTTCTTTCGCCCCTAGTGTTGCTCCCCATCCCAACTCTGAGGCTTCTGAGAACGACACTAGGCACGGTTCCGGCTTTTAGAAGAGACAAGCCCTTGTTCATTCTGAGTGGGGAAAACCACCAACTCAGCTCCTTTTACCCCTTCCAGACTTGGGAAGGAGTCCGCAGCGAAGTTCTTGGTACACTCGAACTAAGTCTACACCGTAGTTTGTAACTGACCGGCCGCTCTGACAGCTGCCGACTGACTGCGTTCGGTATCGAGGTAAGTTGTCCAAGAATCCGAGCAAGTCACGTGACCTTCGCCTTTGAAGGGTTATGCCAAGACCATCAAAAACGTATATTTATTTGTCACCGATGCCGGACGGCGAGGTGATGATTCTCTTAAGGCATGTGCCCCAACAGGTGAAAGTCAATTGCCTTCTAGAGACCGAGGTTCCTGATGGCAAGACATTCTCATAGTAGTTGAATCTCAGCTAAGGAGAAACAACACTATGTTCCGTAGAAGACGAAGGAGGACAGACAATGCAATGTACTTCTTCACACCCGAATCGAGAGAAAAATTCTCAAGATTCTGAACCCGTGCTTACCAATGACTGAAAACGCTAACCTCTATTCATTGCTGTCCGGTGAGAAGTCGTAATTGCTATGAAAGCGGGGTGTTTTTCAGTAATGAAAAACCCCGGGAAGTACTGCCTGCAGAACTGCTTCTCATGGGTTGAACATTTGGAAGCAGAGCTGTCAGGCTTGGGAATAGGCGATGTCTTCCAATACATCTGTTAATTCGGGGTGAACAATGAACAATTGCAAACCTACGAATACGAGATATTTTGAAGACAAACTCCAATGTCTGAAGAAAAAACATTCCGCATTATCACAGTGCGATCCAGCGGTAGACTAGTGCAGACTTCTGCTACAGTGCGGTAAACAGAAAAAAGAGAGTCCAAGAGATATCTCTGTTGAAAATTTCTCACAATGTCGAAGGCGAAGAAACTGAGCATCACAGCAGTAGATGGTCATTCATGTATGCGAGAATCCCCGTTAATCAGAGACCTAAGTCCGTGATTGTTGGACAGAGATAAGGTTCGGCAGTCAATCATTGCAGGGGAGAGAGACGCAACCAACCGTGCATCTCGGAGAGCCAGCTGGTACTGAGCTGTTATCACAGTGACAGCAGACTCATACCCCATTAGCTCTCGCCTACTCGTCATCCTGAGTTGCCACGTAATCCATTCCACAAAGGAATGCGTTCGGCTAGAACCATCGAGCATAAAAATACGCTCGAGTAATTATATTTAAGCGAAACGGATTTCGGAAAATACAAAAGCTGAGTTGGTGTTGTCGTGACAATACCATAAGTATCTAAAATCGAAACTGGTAACTCGCGGGAGGTTGCAGGGAGCCCCGATTAGCAGCTCAATTAGGTATGCGTCTACACCCCGGACAGTCGCGAATCATGTCGCAAAGGCAAAATACGTAGTATTTTAGTAGGTTTCTGTACAACTACCTCCATCCTTTTCCCTACGAGGAATGAGAGTAAGGATTGGAGATCGACCGTCTTCATTTAGCAGTTCAATTAGGTATGCGTCTACACCCCGGACAGTTCAACTGCTTAACAGAATCATGTCGCCAAGGCAAAATACGTAGTATTTTTGTAGGTTTCTGTACAACTACCTCCATCCTACATTCTTTTCCCTACGAGGAATGAGAGTGAGGATTGGAGATCGACCGTCTTCGTTCTATTCAAGAGAATGAAGGAAAGTCTTTCCCGAAGGAAAGCTTCAATTGTGAACAGAGTACCGAAGACGAAAGTTCAAGCTTCTTATCTTATTGGGCAGAATACTTCATGGACACTGTCTATGAGTCTGCTTTGCCTAAAGAGCCTCAGCGAGGTAGCAACCTATGACTGAGAGCTCTTCTGGATCTTGTCAATGGGGGCTTACCCGCTTACACGATAGAACCTTATTAGGATCTTTGTCAATGGGGGCTAGCCCACTTACATGACAAAGCCTTTTTGGATCTTGTCAATGGGGGCTTACCCACTTACATGACAGAACCTTTTTGGATCTTGTCAATGGGGTCTTACCCACTTACATGACAGAACCTATTCCAAAAATTCGAGCATTTGGCGAGGTTCCCGAATATCGTAATAATTATCGGGGATTCTCGTCTAGCTCACTTTGGACCATGGTTTTGCTTAAGTGTTTAGAGATTGTAAAAAACTTGAACACTGCGAGTGCTAGAAATTCCGCAGAATCTTAAGCACTCGGCGAAACCCCCACCAAATTCGTCAGATAATCATCGGTTGGTGGTTCTCTCGATTCCCGTAGAAATCGAGGATGGGGCAGGATCCCTCCTCAATGACTGGGCTTACGCCAGGTAGGATCCGAAGATCCCCACCCGGCCGCGCAGTCCTCCTCGAAGTAGAGGCTTTTCTGTCCGAAGAAGGGCGCCTACCAGGAGTAAGGCGCCTGCCTGAAGAAGAGAGCCTGCCAGGAAAAAAAGCGTCTGCTAAGAGAGGAGCGTCTGTGAGGAGAGGCGCGTCTATCATGGGAGGAGCGCTTGTGAGGAGAGGAGCATCTACCAGGAGTAGAGCGCCTGCCAGGTGAGAGGCACCTGCTGTGAGAAGAACGCCTGGTAGGCGCAAAAGCGCCTGCTAGGAGAGGAGCGCCTGCCAAGAGGAGCGGCAAACTGGAGAAGAGCGCCTAACAGGGGAGAGGCGCCTGGAACTTCTCGGTGAAAAGCTCCTGTCCTGAGAGGCACGTCTCTTGCGAGGGGGGAACTCAGAGCTCTTGATCGGAAGCGCGATGTCCTTCTTGCGAGGAGGGTCCTTAACCGGAGCGCCCATCAGCGTAGAAAGTTGCTCCTGGAGGTCCACAAGGACCCACTTAGTAGACTTCTGATCTCCTTTGGGCAAAGGCAAACTTCCTGCAAGGAGAAAAGCGCCTGATGGGAGACGAGCGCCCGGCTGGCTCCGCGCACCTGCTAGGAGAGGCGCGCCTGTGAGGAGAGAAGCGTCTCGCGGCCTGGAGAAGCTGAATCGGAAGCAGCACTTCCTCAGGATGCCTTTTCTGTGGCGATCTATGGCAGTCTGGGTTGAGACAACAGAGCCTGCCGAAGGGACGCCTGACCGTTGGGGATGCTCTACATCCTCCTTACAGCTGTCGACATTCCTCCTCCCCTGGTTCTGGGAGTTTGGAAGAGGTCTAGGCCTAGGAACACTGCACAAAAACTTCCCACAGCAAGCACTCTTACCTTCCATTGCAAGCAACTGCAATTCAATCCTGCGAATCTCGGCTTTCATGCCAGAAATATATAAATCAAACTCAATTCGTTTGTTTGTATAGTACTTTTACACTGCATGGAACCAGTGGTTATTTAGCAACGGGATCAACCAGCCACTCCGCTGAGGCGCTTCATCTCGAAGACGAATCCGCAGGTTCGAAGAAGGGAGAAGGGGCTGAAAATGGAGGAGAGGTTGCAACAACTACATTAGGGTTAGGTTCTAAAGCCTCCTCAACTAGCTCGTTAGTACGAGAACTACTGGAGTTTCTAGACGAAGCTTCCTAACTCTGTTCTTCTCTAACTTCCTCCAGGAAGAAGACAGAGACTTCTTCCCCATTCAAAATCTCACATTCAGTACAATGATTATTAATAAACAATTCATTAATAAGTGATCTATAGAACTACAAAACAAACTTCAACAATGAAGGTTCTCTTAAGGATTCTCATGATATCTTCATGTCAAATGTTTCGTGTTAATGTCTGTCATTCAGTACGTAATTATGACTGTCTTACAACAGAGTGGTAGTTCCTTAGAAAAAACAAAAATTAAATTACTCTTCCACAGTGCGAGGATCTACCGAATCCTTCGGTAGTCTTACGTCACACATTCATCGCGCATATTCTAAACATAGTACTAGCGTCTGACGCATTAGAGAATCATAAAAAGTAAACAAAAGCGTATGCCAAGCCAACGATCCATTACGTCACCAAAAGACAGTCAAAAGATCCACGGCAAGTGAAAAACAAAATTCAATCAGGAGGAACCAACAACAGATGTTGTCGGAACTGGCGACAGAGAAAATCTTATTAGGAAACGGGAAGGGTTCCTAGTCCCGCCACCCAGCGGCGGGAGGGTAGATCACATGACCTACCTGTATAGTGTGCCGCGAAATTTGAAATTCTGTCGGGACGTCGGAGACTATAGCTTAGTATATATCTGCCGGGGAAGTTGCATGTACAAAAATCTGCACTTCATGCAAATAAGTCTTCCTATATCTCTCGCGCAGCTGGCGTAGGCAGCATCGTGCCTCAGACAGCGAGATTGTTGGGTTTAAAAATAGAATTTAGGCCAAAGGCCGAGTATTGGGACCTATGAGGTCAGTCAGCGCTGAAGGGAAATTGACAGGAAAGTGTTTGAAAAGGTGTAACAGGAAGAAAAACTTCTGTTGCACAATGAGTCAAGTGTTAGGAGAGGGTGGAAAAAAGGATGAAGAGAGAATATAAAATCAGGAAAGAGAGAGAGAGAGAGAGACAGAGGAGAGAAGAGGATGAGTAAGTACCAAGAGCTCGAGGATGATGATACGAGAATAGAAATCGGAGAGTGGAGAGGAGAGAGATTGAGAGAGTAGAGAGCGAGAGAGAGAGAGAGAGAGAGAGAGAGAGAGAGAGAGAGAGAATTACATCGTCTACCATCTCCACCTCCGTAAATTGCACCCTCTTTTAAGTTAAAAAGGTATTATCTTAATGATAATATACTCGTATAACTGCGTACAGCTATGAACAACCGAACGAGAACTTGTTGCTATTGAATCCTATAGCAACATCACTTTATTGTATTCATCCGCGTGCGACCTTAATTACTGTATTCATGTTATAAATGTAGCTGAAGCTGATAAGGCAAAATTATGTGCATCAGCAACCTGGACAGAAGTCCCAAGCTTTTGTATGAATTCAAACGCAGCCATAGTAAAAGAAAAGTAATAGCATGAAAGAGCTCATTACTGTTGTTTTCACACCGACAAAGGATTAATAAAGTGTATAAAGTGTAAGGTTCGTAATACCTATGAAAACAAGTGAAAACGAACGGAATCGCTTAATTTTACGCCATCTAACCCGAGGGAAAAACTAGCTTCCAATGAGACATATTAGTCAAATTTTGGCCTTTAATTACATCGTAAGACAAACAGTATGACTTCGTTCCATAAGTTAAGTATCCAGATATTCATTAATATGCTAACTAGGAATAAAAACATTAGCCAAGACCAAGTGATATGGTTGAATCTGGAGCCAAGGAAACACTAGCCGGCATCATTGTCTGTCTAAGCCACGCCTTCTTACAACAGTGCTGTTTAACGACAAGCTTCTGTAATTGTAATTTGATTGAAAAGTAATAAATTGATTGAAAAGTAATAAATTAATATTTTAAGGTAATTAAATTAACTTTATTAGGCCTAATATTAATTTCAGTTGTCACTGTAATTTGATAATACAACTGGTAATTATTTGTAACTGTAATTGACATGAGCACAATGTAATTACTGACGGCAATTAGTCTGTTAATCGTATGAAGACGTCATACATACAAATTCCCTATATCTGACACCTGATTATATGCCACAAGATACCTTATTGACTATGTTAAATGTCAACATAGTAGAAAACAAGTCTCCTTCAAGACATTTGTACAAACCTGGCATAAGTGAGGAAGAGTTGTTACGTTAATCACGCTAGCCAATCAGGACAGAATGAGATGGATAAGTCGACGCAAACCCATATTAGTCATCAGCTGATTCCAGCGTGAATGACTGTCAAGTTAGTTTATACTACGCTAATATGATGATACATATAATACAATTATAATGCTTTAGTCGGACAGAATCTGATCTTCATTCTGTTCGATTACATTCATATTGAATTATCCTAAGATCGGATTGTCGTTCGTTTTCAATTACACCTGTACTGAATTATCCGAAGTCAGAATGCCTTGAGCCTACAGCGTTAGCCACTATAAAAATCACTCTACCGATATGTAGTACAGCAAATACTTTAGGCTAGGCTAGGCTACTGTATATGCATACGATATATCATCGTGAACACTAGGCTAGCCATATTTAATTTTATTAGATTTCTCTACATACTGAATTATCTTAAGTCAATATGCATTGAACAGAGAATTAGTAGATACTAACGATTATCGTATCGTATAAGTAGAGGAAAGTAACCTTAAAGACGAAGGAGAAGTACTCAACCCTTCAAAACCCGACAAACCCGAAACCAGATCTGAAAGACCAACCATGGCCTAAAAGCTTCTGATGCAAGGATCTCGAAGCAGGAAAAGCCCAAAGAGGCTCTAAGGACACTGTCCCTCTATAATAGAAAACCGACCCGAAGAAGCCTGCACTTCTCTTCCTAAACACTATGTAGCCTATTATCCCTACTCATCTGTATCTGACCTAATTTTTTATCATCCTGAGAACTTACACATCGAGGGAAGGGGAATCTGCTGCCAACACTGCCTGCTCTGCGCCAAGGGGCCGGCAGAACCTACCCACTCGGAGGCTTGGGGTTCTCCATTACCCCCAGCACCCGTTAGGGCTGGTTTTGGAACAGGCAGGGGGGCTGAAAAAGAACGATTAGAATCAACTATACTACTAATACCACTACATATCTCTATTTTGGTTAAATTATTCGTCAGGCTAGAAAATATGCTTAACATACTAGATGATGACCTGTCCACTAATTTCTAGAATAACTAACTAATGTTTATTTGTCTCCTGACTAAGACAAACATCTCTGACTGGTATTGCACTGAACCTTCCTACACAAAATAACAAAAAGAACGTCGATCATGTGTAAGGGTACTCATCCTACGCTTGAAGGGCGTGCAGAGCCAATGAGCACCAATATATCCAGCAGTAGGAGGCTCGATCGTCGTAAAAGTCTCGATTGTCGAATTGTAGATGAAGCAGAAGCAGAGGCGTTTGCAGACGGCGACGACATTTATTTTCTAACTTACCCATAGCGAGTACAAAGTAGCTATCCAAAGTACAACGGGAGAAAAAACGTTAATAACAGTCCAAGGTCGTAATCTGTATCCAAAATATGTTATTTTCATTTTAAAATAAGTTTTTAAATATACTTACCTGGTAGTTACATATATAAAAGGTCCCTCCCTCCTCCCCTCTGAGAACAGGGGCATGGAATTTCTGAGGGCAAATGGGAATGGTTCCAAGTACCTGGATAGAGGGAGCACAGGTATGATCACCTGACCGTCTATCGGCGATAGCCACGAATTTTGAATTTCTGCCGTGCGCGCGACGAATCAGCGGGATAAAGCTATATATATGTAACTACCAGGTAAGTATATTTAAAAACTTATTTTAAAACGAAAATGACATTTTTAAATATCTAACTTCCCTGGTAGTTACATATATATAGCTGATTGACACCTTTGTTGGTGGGTTAGAGAACCGCAACACAGTTGGGAATTCGTAAAATTATTAATCGCTACAAATTAGCTGAACTAATAATCTGGTTCTTACCTGATAAGGAAGCTGGCGTCAAAGTTTTCCTGCCTCATTACCCTGCATTCCTTGAGAGACCCAGCGATCCACCCAGGGGGCTGTAGAAAGTCTCTGTGGGGCTGTCACACGGTCCTCGACCTTAACATGACTAGACCACCACTCTTGCTATCCTGGCAAAGCCATGGACAATGAGCTGACCACTTGACCAACTAACACTAAAAACACACACCATAAAAACCTAAGCTAGACTTGCATCCCAGACTGTGGAAGGTTGCAACAACCTTCACAGACAACCTGTGATACCAAGTTCAAGAAAAAAAGCAAGGGTATAAATAAGGTTATGGTTTAGAGGCAGTAGTACCTTCTCCAACTAGGGCGCCGAAGGCAACGTACAGATCCAGGGAGCAACAATCTTCATATTGGGTCTGTACCTCTTTGAGGTAACAATCTGTGAAGATAGACTTGCTTCGCTAGAAAGTCGCTTCCAAAATCGCTTCCCTCGACTTGTTGTGTCTATACGCCATCGAAGTCGCCACAGCTCTTACTTCGTGCGCCTTTACTTTGAGGATTGGGAAGCTTTTCTCATCGCAGTTCTGGTGAGCTTCCCTTATTAACTGCGATGAGCTTCCCTTATTAAGTCTTTGATAAAGAACGCCAGTGCGTTCTTCGACAAAGGTAGTGAAGGCTTCTTTACCGAGCACCAGAGGTTGTCTGTCTGTCCTCTTAAGTTTTTGGTTCTCTGTAGATAATACTTTAGGGCTCTCACTGGAAACAGGCCTCTCTCCTTTTCCTGTCCTACTAAATGAGATAACCCTGGTATGGTAAAGGATCTAGGCCATGGGTGAGAAGGATTCTCATTCTTGGTGAGAAAACCTAGTTGCAGCGAGCAGACTGCATTCTCCCCATTGAAGCCTACATTCTTGCTTAAGGCTTGCAACTCTCCTATCCTCTTGACCGTTGCCAACGCAACCAGGAATAGGGTCTTTTTGATGAGATCCTTCCATGAAGCCTTGTCGAGGGGTTCGAACCTGCTCGAGGTTAGAAATGTCAGAACAACATCCAAATTCCAAGAGGGGGTTGGGTTGTCCTTACTCTTAACTGTCTCAAAAGACCTTATGAGGTCCGAGAGATCCTTGTCTCCCGACATGTCAATATCTCTGTGATGGAAGACGGAGGCTAGCATGCTGCGTTATCCCTTGATGGTTGATACTGCTAGTTTCTCTTGGGTTCTTAAGTGTACCAGAAAATCTGCCAGTTGAGTTAGAGAGGAACTGAAAGAGGAAATGTTGTTAATTCTGCACCATTCCCTGAACACGTCCCACTTTGACTGGTACACCTTGATTGTGGACGTTCTTCTCGCTCTCGCGATTGCTCTTGCAGCTTCCCTCGAAAAGCCCTTTGCTCTGCCAGTTTTTGATAGTCGAAAGGCAGTTAGATTGAGAGCGAGGCTGTCTGAGTAGATCGTTCCGACAAGGTAACGATCTGGGGGTTTCTACTAGCCACTACATCACTTCTGTGATCCAGGGTCTCATGGGCCAAAATAGAGCTATCAGGGTCATGCGGGCGTTGTTCGACTCCCTGAACTTCTTCATGACTCAGTCTAGGATCTTGAATGGGGGGGAGGCATATGTGTCTAGTCCTTCCCAATCCATGAGGAAGGCGTCCGCTGCCACTGCTTCCTGGTCTGGGACTGGAGAGCAGCAAACAGGTAACCTCTTCATTCTCTGCGTCGCAAAGAGGTCTATAGACGGTTCTCCCCACAGATTCCAAAGCCTGCTGCACACCTCTTGATGTAGGGTCCATTCTGTCGTGAGAACCTGTCTTCCTCTGCTAAGAAGATCCGCCCTGACATTGTTCTCACCCTCTATGAAGCGGGTTATCAGAGTTATATTGTTCGCTTTTGCCCACAACAGATCTTTTGCTGCCTCGTAAAGGGAATCCGAACGAGTGCCTCCCTGTTTCCTGATGTAGGCCAACGCTGTGGTGTAGTCTGCGTTGACCTGTACTAACTTGTTCTGGACATCCTCCTGGAAGCGTACTAGCGCTAGATGAATGGACACCAGTTCCTTCATGTTTATATGCCATTTCTTCTGATGGTCTTCTCATAGACCCGAGATCTTGCCCTTCCCCAGTGTTGCCCCCCACCCCACGTCCGATGCGTCTGAATACAACACTAGGTCGGGGTTCTTCTGTTGAAGTTTGAAGCCTTCTTGTAGCTTGTTGGTGTCGTCCCACCAACTCAACTGATTGTTCTGGAACAACCTATTAAGTCCACAAAGTAAACCGTAACTGAATCGGGCGCTCTGACAGCTGCCTACTGACAGCGTTCGGTAATGAGGCAAGTTGTCCAAGCATCCGAGCAAGTCACGTGATCTTTGCCTTTTAAAGGGTTATGCCGAGAGACCGTACAAATTGTCTATTTGTTTGTCACTGAAGCTGGACGGCAAGGTGGTGAGTCTCTTAACGAGGCGATGATTCTCTTAAGGCATGTGCCCAATAGGCGAAAGTCAATTGCCCTCTAGAGACCGAGGTTCTTATGGGCAAGACATTCTCATAGTAGTTGAATCTCAGCTAAAAACGAAAACAACCTTATATTCCATTGAAGACGAAGGTGGAAAGTGAATGCAAACTACGTCTTCACAGCCGAATCGAAAGAAGGATTCTCAAGGTTCTGAACCTGTGCTTATAAAGGACTGAAAACGCTAACAGCTATTTCATTGCTGTAAGGTGAGGGGTTGTAGTTGTAATGAAAGCGGGGCGGTTTCCAGTAATAAAAAACATAGGGAAGTACTACTTCTCATGGGTTGATCATTTAGAAGTAGAGCTGGCAGGTCGAGGAGCAGGCAATGTCTTCCGTATATATCTGTCAATTCGGGGTGAACAATGAACAATTGCACCTCTCCGAATAAGAGATATTTTGAAGACAAACTCCGATGTCTGAGGAAAATATTCTGCATTATCGCAATGTGATGCAGCATGAGACTAGTAAAGACTTCTGTTACCGTGCGGTAAACATAAAGATGAAAGAGTCCAGAATATATATCTCTGTTGAAAATTCTCGCAATATTCAAGGGGATGCAGAAGATGTCATTCATGTATGCGAGAATCCCCGTTAATCAGAGACGTAAGTCCGATATTGTTGGACAAAGAAAAGGTTCGTTAGTCAATCCTTGTAGGGGAGAGAGACATAATCCGACCGTGCATCTCGGAGAGCCAGCTGGTACTAGGTTGTCTTCCTACAGTCCCCTACTCAGTGGTTCTTGCTCACTCGCTATCCTGAGTTGCCAGGTAATCCATTCTTCGAAGGAATGCGTTTGGCTAGAATAATCGAGCGTTAAAAAGGGATCTATTTTGCTCGAGCAATTATATTTAAAGGAAAACTGATTTCGGTAAATACAAAAAACTGAGGTGGTGGTGTCGTGACCATACCATAAGTATTTTAAAAATTGAAACTGGTAACTCCTGGGAAGATGCAGACAGTCCTGAGTTGCAGTTCCATTAGGATACTAGCCGTCTCGGTCACAAACCGTAGAATTAACTACGGTATGCGACTAACCCCCGGACAATTCAACTGCTTAACAGAATCATGTCTCGAGGGTAATATACGTTGTGTATTTGTAGGTTTCTGTACAACGAATTCCATCCTAAATTCTTTTCCCTTAGAGGAATGAGAATAAGGATTGGAAATCTACACACTACACACTTCCTTCTCTATTCAAGAGAGTGAAGGAGAAGTTTTCCCCTAAGGAAAGCTTCAATAGTGAAAACAGAAAACCCGAAGATGAAAGTTCAAGTCAAACTGGATGTTCACGTTCGTTCTTCTGTATTCCAGGGTTGGTCGTATACTGAGAGGTATCCTTACTTCAGTAGCAGTTCTTCTTACAAACGCTAGAAATTCCAGGAATTCGAGCATTCGGCGAGGTTCCCGATTATTGTAAAAACAATTATCGGGGATTTCGATATAAAGTCCTGCGTTGCCTTTTGGGCTAAGGCAGAGGAGACCTCATTCTTGAAGGAGGAAGATTTCTGGGGTCTACCCTTCATAAACTGTGAGGGCGGGCTACGAGGTACAGCCTGCTGAAAATCATTCGGATATAAGTCCGCCAATACCGCAAGTAATCTTTTCAGATCCGCCGCATGAAGAGTTTCTTGCGTCTCCTCCTCTGATATCTCTTCCAAAGGATTGGCGATTTCCGATGTCGAACGAGTGGGGGAATCACGCGCATCGTCTTGCTTGCGTGCGTCATGCATGCGTCCAGCATGCTGCGAGGGAGCGTCACGATCCTTGTCACTTCCCGTCACGCGTCCAGCTTGCTGCGAGGGAGCGTCTATGAGCGCTGCAACTTGCAGCGAGTCCGCGTCTCTCTGTCTTAACTCCGGTCTTATCCTTTTCCTGGGTCTGTTGACGTCCTTAGGTTCCTTCTTGCGTGCTTCCTCTCTAGCCCTTGCGACTTGTAAACGTCAAACAGTGACGTAATGGACTGCTGAAGCTCTGACAAGCACGCTGCTTGCGGTGCCTCTTGCTGCTGGGGAACAACTGGAGATGGCACTGCATGTACGTCTACAGCTTCGGAGACTCTAGCTGGGGTCTTCTGGAGAAAAGGTGGTGACGCCCCTTGCGACTGCTCCCAATCCGGGGGAGGGGGAGAAGTGTGAACTGACGTAATGTGCACGTCTTCTTCCTCCGAAGAGTTATGCGTCCTACAACTCTGTTTAGGCGCGGACGCGTCGTCCTCCTCCGACAGGAATCTCTCTGGAGAGCTCCAATTGCTACAAGAGGGTTGCTGGAACGTAAAGGGGTACCTGCGTCTCTTGAGAGGTCTCGATTCTTGAGGTTGTCGCCAACCGCGTCTGGGTCTTGCGTCGTCCGAGGATGACGAACACTTCCTCATCTCGCCTTTCCTGCGGCGAGGGGGAGTGTCCTGGGATGCGTCAACAGGATCACTCGAGGGGACGTCTGCTTGCTGTTCAACATCTCTCACCTCCCTTAGCCTGTCGACGTTCCTTCTCCCAGGGGTTGGGGAGCATGGAAGAGGTCTAGGGCTAGGAGCATGACAGACACGAACGGACGCACCTTCCACTGCACTAGCACTGTCCCTGAACTTGCGCTGCAAACCACGCACTGCCCCCCACATCACTTCCTTATCCGAAGTAAGGGATAGCACTTTCACACCCAAGGCAGAAATAGCAGCCAAGATATCTTTCATAGTTGGCTCACTTACCTCCGACTCCGCAGGTGGATCTGGTACTACTACCTTAGAGTTAGTATCATAAATATTAGTGTTAGACAAGTTAGAAAGGACTTGACTATCAGAAGACCTAGTTGACAGAACACTCGAAGATCTAGCTCTCCTAATTCTGTCCTTCTCCAATCTCCTCACATAACGATCATATCCTCTCCACTCCCTCTCCGACAACCTTTCACACTTATTACATCTGCTATCAAATGTACAGACATGCCCTCTGCAATTCTTACATACTGTGTGGGGATCAAGAGCGGCTTTTGGAAGCCGTGTCTTGCACCCTTTCACACACATTCTAACAACAGAGTCAGCCATCTTGAAAATTTAGAAAAACAAGTTAAATAGTCCAAGTTGAAAAGCAACAGTCTATCTTATCCATGTGAAAAAGAAAAGGAAAATCCAATATCAGCGAAAAACCAAGCAATGGGTACTTCACCAATTTGTAGTTAAAGCAAACCCAAACAAAGTAGAGCGAATTTCCAATGTGTTGCTCGAACGATGGCAGGGAATTTCTGAGGGCAAATGGGAATGGTTCCAAGTACCTGGATAGAGGGAGCACAGGTATGATCACCTGACCGTCTATCGGCGATAG
This sequence comes from Macrobrachium nipponense, assembly GCF_015104395.2. NCBI lineage: Eukaryota > Metazoa > Arthropoda > Malacostraca > Decapoda > Palaemonidae > Macrobrachium > Macrobrachium nipponense. Next base: position 41,513,100 of record NC_087221.1, read on the forward strand.
CCGCGAATTTTGAATTTCTGCCGTGCGCGCGACAAATCGGCGGGATAAAGCTATATATATGTAACTACCAGGGAAGTTAGATATTTAAAAACGAAAATTCTTTGAGTGGGGTCCGGCTAAATGACCAAAAGTTCACCTGATGTGGGACTGATCCGCACAGCATGGCGAATAAGAAACAATTGAGGAAAAAAGCCAGCCAACGGTAACACAGGTAACTCATTTGACTAGATTTTACCTGCAGCGTTGGTAACACTGACAGTTAAAATTACCCACTTAGTGGGTAAATATGTGGGGATATAGTTCGGGCTGGTCAGTGACCAGGGCTAATTCAGGTGTTCAGGGAGTGTATTGCAATATGAATATTTACAACAAATATGCTCAAAATTTGTTACTAATTTCATTTATCTGTTTTTATATTGTGTGATCTGTAATTGTAATTTTACAAAATATAATAAATTCGTTTATTACAAAAATCACGTATAACTTCATGATTGTCTTGTAAAAGAGGCCCCACAACGGGTTATCAGAAGTAAATTTTTTAGAAATGGTTTTTCTTACGTCATGTGCATTTGCATATCTTCCTCTTTCCATTGATGAATTTTTTTATTTTTTATTTTACCAACCTCAAAGTTTACCCAGTCTGGGGTGCTGCACACTGATAAATTCCCTGTCCACTACAGGATAAATTCAAACACTTAATATATACAAGTACTAACCTTCATAAGAATTAGGTTGTTAACGTGAGCTGCACTAGTCTGAGTACCAGCAATAAAATAGCAAGTCATAGGTGTGTCCAATGTTCGTCCATCTCCTAGGCCATCTTTTACGATGTCAAAACTAAGACATGGAGCACCTGAAAAATGACCATTACCTTTAATGCAAGTCTAATACAACAAAGCATCAGAAGCATGACAAATTAGTTTTAATATTGGCCCTTCATTACACAAGTAAATTTCAAAGTGCTGTAATTCATTTTTTACTGGTAAATTTGCATGATTACATGTATGAGGCTAAACACAGGAGATAGATTTGCCGTCCATAAACACTGAGAAAACAATTACTGGGCAGGATGACATACACTAGATTGCTATGTTTTTCATGTGAGAAACTCAAGATCTCTATTCTAGCTAGGCTGTGTCAGTCATTATCTGACAACATACATCAACAGGTGCTGTTGGCCTTCCTGGACTCCAAATGCTGGCCCCACCCCACCCCCCCAAGTAAAAATGATATTGTTATGATACAATAAAGTTTGTTCATACTTACCTGGCAGATATATATAGCTGTATTTTCTGAAGTCCGACAGAAATTCAAAAACTTCCGGCACACACAGTGGTCGGCCAGGTGGTTAGTACCCATTCCCGCCGCTGGGAGGCGGGTATCAGGAACCATTCCCATTTTCTATTCATAATTTTTATTTCCACTGTCCCCTGAGGGGAGGTGGGTGGGTACTTAATTATATATATCTGCCAGGTAAGTATGAACAAACTTTATTGTATCATAACAATATCATTTTGTTCATGAAACTTACCTGTCAGATATATATATAGCTGAATCCCACCGTTGGAGGTGGGAAGGGACAGAATAGAAGGATTTTGGGAAACAAATGCATGCAGATGATTTACATCTTGGTTCCACCTGTTAGCATTGCTGGCTTCGTGGTTATTGCCACGTAAGTCTGCTTGTGCTACTAGAGTTGCCAGCGAGGTAGAGACCTATATAGCTGGTGCACTCCAGATGATCTGTCAACAGGGGCGAGACCACGACGTGACTAGACCATATTGACCATACCATGAGGGCTAAGAAGTAAAATAAATATATATATATATATATATCACCACCTGACCAACCTAGCCAAAGTTAAGGTGTGTTAACTAAGGCTTAAGAGTTAAGAAGTCACCGTTGTCGGCGACTCAACTACTAAATTAAGAGCTCTTCCTAACCCTTTTCTACAGGATAGGATGAGTGGTACTACTTGCCCCCCAAGATTGTGTCTGCAGACACGTATGGCCCTAGCGAGCAGCAGATCTCATATGCCATCTTCACATCTCGCAGGGAGTGTGAATTGAACACAGAGTTGCTTCGCTAAAACATGGTACTCAGGATGTTGCTGAGTGCCATGCTCTGTTGAAATGCTTCCGAGGCCGCGCCCTCACCTCGTGAGCATTCAAATCAAAAGATTTCAAATCTTTGTGCCAACACAATGAAGGAGCTTTTTTGAAAGAAAAACTCCTTAACAATAAAGCTAGGGTGTTCTTCGATATGGGCAAGTCTGGTCTTTTCGGAACACTGCAGATTGTCCGTACGACTTCGACTTTCTTGAGTTTTATGTAGATAAAACTTGAGAGACCTGACAGGGCACAGGACTCTCTCTCGCTCCTGCCCAATAACTTGTGCCATCCTTGATTCCAAGCTCCTGGCCCAAGAACAAGATGGGTTTCCATTCTTAGGCCACAACGGAAGGCTTAGAGAACGCACCGCCTTGTGTTCTCTAATGCCAAAACTTCTGACGATGGCTGAAAACCTCACTAACCCTCTTTGTCGTATCTAGGGTGGTTAGAAAAAGGCCTTCCTGATCACGTGCAAGAAGTTAACAGGTAGGAGATGTTCGAATGCTTTGACATCAAGAACTTCAGACTATGTCTAAGTTCCATATTGAAAGCTTCGATCTGGACATGCACAGTCAGTCAGTCTGTACTAAAGTCAGGTGACCGACCAGTTGACCAGTCAGACGCATCAAGGACAGCAAGGCTGTACCCTGAAGACCATAAGGCACTATTCTTCGCTGAAGGATGAGTGTCTGGACTGCCTGGGCGATTCAAGCTAAGCAAACCTTGGGGTATGAACGCAACCCAACGTCGTTAGCGAATCAACTCCTGAGCCACTCCTGACTCGAGCTTCTGGTGCCAGGAGAAAGGAGCGAGGAGCAAAAAGGCGATTGCCTGACAGTCCAACCTGGTCTCATGTTAAACGATCATCGGGGGTGTGTAAACGCAACCGACTTCGTCAACAAGAAACTCAGGGCTACTATGTGTCTCCTGATCTCGCACGAGTGTCTGACTCCGAGAAAACAGGTGAGACAAAAAGTAGATGGTGAGCGAGTTTGAGATTCCACAGAACTCAAAGATCGTGAAGGGCTTTGTTGTTTGACAGAAGCAAATCTCTGAGCCCAAAACAAAGGCCGTCAACAAACATATTTGCGTATTTCTTTAATAGTTGTGACTGCCAGCTTATCCCATTCTTCAAACGGAAAGGGAAGACGGCAATCTTATGCTGTCAACATCTCGATAGTCTGAACGTAGTCAGACTCAGAGCGGAGAGGTTATAGGTACCTTTCGTGTTAAAGTAGACCGACTCTCTCGGAAAAGGTCCTTGGAAGGACATGACCTCTGTGAATCTAGGATCTTGAAAGCCAACATGGGGCGATTAGCGTCATTGTCGCTCCCTGTGATGGTATAAATCATCTTATTACATTTCCTAAGCGTTTGAAAAAGGGGAAAAGAGACTAAACATCCATCCCTGTTCAATATTATAGCGAAGAGATGTATGAAAGGACGTCCCTAAAGTCTCCATAACTCTCAACATACTTCTAAAGAAAGATTCCACTCGGAAGTCAGTAGTTGCTGCCGCGATCGAGACGATTCGTACGGACTTTTGCAATCCTGTAACGAACCTCTAGAGGATCGTTACATTCTACGCCTGTTGTTATAATAGGCTCTTTCTCGTAAACCCGAACAGGGACCGAGAGAAGATACTTCCTAAGATATGAGAGAGCTGTGGAAGATCAGAGTTGATATGGACCACTGGTTCCAAACTCGTTTCCAGGACTGGAGGGACGACAGAATTGCTTCCACTTCTTTCAGATTATGATCCAGGACATCTGAAACCCTCTCCAGATGTCCGGCACCTTCTTCCTATCACCTCAAGTGATACTTAACGCACCGAGAGATGTTCAGAATCATTCCTAGATCTTTAATAAAATTTCAGTTTCCCGGTAGGAAAAAACTGTAGAGGTCTGAATTGCAGTCTATTCAGGGAAACAAACTTCTTTAGGAAGGAAATGGTCCCCAGCAAGCTCATCCATTCCCTCACACAGTATGTTTACTTCCCTAAAAAGGCTGCGCTTTGCCTAAGCAGGAGAGCATATAATAGTGAAATGCTGCGGTAGACTCGTAGTCCTATACCGTGCGGTAACGAGCACCGAAAGGAGTAAGAGATATCTCTGAGAACATAGTAAGGCAAAACGAATGCAATGTTTATTCATTCATGTAAGAAATCCCCTCAATCTTAGGCTAAAGTCCGTGATTGTAGGGCAGAGATACAGTCAGTCAGTCAATCCCGCAGGAGAGAGAGAGACGTAACTGCCAGCACAGAGATACGGTTAGTCAGTCAATCCCGCAGGAGAGAGAGACGTAACCTACCGCGCATGACACCGAACGAGCTGGTACTGCCTCGTTTGGACTGGCGGAGAGGACAGTGACAGCAGCAGCTTACGATCGTCGTCTCTTAACTTATGCCTGGGTTGCCAGCTACCCTATTCTACGAAGAAATAGGTCCGTAATTTTTAGCATAAAGAGACTCTCAAGCTGGTATATTTAAGCGAAACAGAAAACGCTAAATATATAGATGCGTTTGTGTCGTCATAACACTACCATACAACGGTAAAAGATAAATCGGAAACTCCTGGAAGGCTGCAGGGAGTAACGATTAAATGTCCTTAAATTAATAGACAATAGACCTCTCGGTTGCCATCCGAAGAGGTAACTACAGCAAGCGTATATGACTTGAACCAACCAGTAGTAAAATAACGCAAGGCAAAATATGATATTATATTGCAATAAAGTTTTTTCATACTTACCTGGCAGACATATATACTATAGCTGAATTCGGAAATACAGCTACATACATATCTGACAGGCAAGTTTCATAAACAAAACTCAAGAGAATTGAAGCGGACAGCTCAAGCTTCTTATGTTATTGGACATAAGCGTTCATTGACGTAGTCTACAAGTCTATTTCTTGTACGAGTCTGCGAATGATGAATGAGAGCTCTTCCGAATCTTGTCAATAAGAGCTTATCCGCTTACGCAATATAAAGTTAATGAGAAGTTTGTCAATGAGAAACTAACCCATTTACGGGACAAAGAGATAATTTGTCAATGAGGGGATACCCACTTACTTGACAAAACGATAGTATATTGTCAATGGGGGAAATTCACTGAATTGACAAAACGTAATCCAGGAAGTCGAGCATTTTATTTTCGATTCCCGTCTCAAACGAGGAAGGGGCAAGAATCCTGTTAAGAGACGGCTTACGACAGGTAGAACGACGATGTTCAATTCGGCAAGCTTGCAAAATTATCCTGGGAAGAGGAAGAAACTCTCCAACCAGCTTCCTCTCCCGTATCAAAATTTATTGGCAGTATGGCAAAGGAAGTCCTGTCTTGCGCTTTCCTCCTTTTGATGAGTGCCTTTGCAAGAATCCTACTGAATGTTGCCGAGAGTCCTGACGTGCAGGACGTCGAGCTTTTACATACCCATAGCTGCCTTACCGCAAAGTCTTTGACTGCGGTAGAGCAAAAGAGATCTTTCCTTGAGCTTTCCATAACTCTATCCAATCCTGGACTTTACGAAAAGCAATATTACTGACAGAGACCTCTATAATTCACGAAACCCGTGGTCTTGCTGGGTTTCGAAAACGAAGTTGCCTTTTCACTTTAAGCTTCCTCCGAAGCACTGCTTACTTCACATTCTTCGCAGGCGATGTAGAAGGGATCACCAAAGTTAGGTAAAAAATCTTTAGGCCCAAATCAGCTTGAAGACTTCAACAGAAACGTTCAGCCAGGCGACACACCTGGCGTGCGCGCTCGGCGTCCACTGGCTAGCAGCGAGCACGCTCGGCGTCCACTGGCGAGCAGCGAGCACTCTCGGCGCGCCGCTCGCGCTCGGTATCCACTGGCGTGCGCTTGGCCTCGGCGTCTACTGGTGCGCGCTTGGCGTGCACCCGCGCGCGCCTGGCGTCCATCCGAACGTCCCATCCAAGCCGAGCGTCAAAAAAAAGCGTGCAGAAAAGCATCACGCTCCTGACAGGCGTCAATGCAAGCGAAACTGCCTTCAGAGAAGAGCATTAGACATCTCGGAGAGAAAACCGACTGCACGAAGCAGTCTCAGGTGAAGGGTTGATCGTGTGAGAATACGCGGGGCGAGGGAACGCCTTCTTATTCTCACAGCAACAAAGCTAGGACGTCCGCGCTCAAAAGCGTCCTGCTAAAATAACTTGCTTTCTTTTCTCGGTGGAAAGACGTACACGAGTTCAGGCGCGTTCGCCTTCTTACTTCTCACTGCAACGCATGACGAGAGAGAGAGAGAGGACGTGAAACGTCCTCTTCTATAAAGCTTCTATTTAAGAGGGCGCGAGTCCTTCCGAAAGCTCCAAACCCTGCGCAGGGAGGACGCTTCGGAGGACGAGAAGCAATCCTTCAGGATTCGTGCACGCACTTTGGCAGCCTGGGAGTAACTTCAGGTCTGCCGAAGGCACGTCAGATCGGTGGGAGTTCCTCGTAACCCTCCTTCGGCTTTCGACATGCTCTCTCCCTGTTCCTGGGAGTCAAGCAGAGGTCCCGGCCTAGAGGCAAAATAAGGCCGATCTGACGCACCCTCCACTACACAAGGGGCACTGTCACTGCACTTAGCCACTTCACTTTTGCTCTCCAAAGCCAGCACTTTCGATTCTAAGTTACGAATCGATAGAGTATCAGAGAAAGGTCAATACCCTCTACAGAAACTGTTTAGGGCCCGAAGGCAACATTACAGGGTTAGGAGTAACAACTACAGAAGTAGCACTCTTCACCACAATGATAGGAGAGCGAGCACCTTAGATTCCAAGATACAGATGGAATCTATAACGTAAAGGGCATTACCTCACGAGACATATTTATAGCCCGTAGGCCATACTACAGAGTTAGGCAAAATAAAGTCTACAGGTAGGTTAGCCTACCCTGACTTTGTTTACTGATTAATTGCGTACATACGAATCATACGTCTTCCTTACGGAATTAGACAGTCTCACACTCCTTACATGACAAATCTCAACAAAGAAGCAAGACACATAGCCCTCGTGCATATCGAGTGCGGAACTACTGAAGCTTTCGGTAGCCACACCCTATCTTAGCAGACAACACCCTCTGAAACTAGCCTAACTAGATTCAGATATACAAAAATGAATCATATTCAAAACAATTTAAGATAGCGTATGCCTAGCCACAAATCCAAGTCAATAAATCAAAAGACAATTAGGATATTTAGCGGCCATGAAGTTTCCAAAATCCTAAGACGGAGGTACTGAAAACAGGTGTTTCCAGCACCGGCGACAGAAAAATTATGAATAGAAAATGGGAATGGTTCCTGATACCCGCCTCCCAGCGGCGGGAATGGGTACTAACCACCTGGCCGACCACTGTGTGTGCCGGAAGTTTTTGAATTTCTGTCGGACTTCAGAAAATACAGCTATATATATATCTGACAGGTAAGTTTCATGAACAAACTAAACATTGGAAACATGGACTAAACTTCTGCTCAGAGGTAGCATTAGTGACTGCTCCTACCGTTTTGAAAACTACCAGACTTATTTTTTTTGTTACTCACCTTTTTTAATGCCCTTGTACCTTAGGCTAGGCTATGCAGAGCGGCTGCAGAGAGTAAGAGGTGGGGCTCTTGCCCACTTAGACCCTCCAAGTAACGCTGCACATAGGAAATGGGTCAATGGGACTAAAATTCTGTTTGGATGTTGTGCCTTGAACTAACCAGAACTTAGGGCACCGTACCCTGACCACGCCAGGAAGACTTGGCAGGCCCCACACCTTGGACCTACTAAAAGTAACCCCTACCATCAACCTCACGGTCTGGGCTAAGCTAACACTTTGGGTTAAACTGAAGTTGACTATACATACTGCGACCTAGTTCCCACCAGTCAGCAACGATATGTATTTAGGGTAAAACACCGGGGTGCGACCACTGATCGAAATAAAGACGGGTGCGACCACTGATCGGAATAAAGACCACTTTTTCACTATATTTATTTGATGAAACAACTATAAATTCAATATTTAAGCATACCTTTAAAAAAATTGAAGTTTCATCAACAAAATGAGATACTGTAGTACCTCGAGATACGAAAGGCTCAACTTACGAAAAACTTGAGATACGAAAGCCAATATGAAAAATTTAACGGCTCTACATACGAAAAGCTTTCAAGATACGAAAGGTTTCTGAAAGTCCGAGATTCGCCCGGATAACAATTTTGAAACTCGCGCCACCATCTTAGTACTAGTAGACTCGCCACCATCCTCCTGTTCTCCCATTGGTTCCTGATGCTAGTCATCGCCATGAGATCCTTCTCTCCTATTGGACAGCATCCCTCCCATCATGCATCTTATACGTACGTGGTGGCGTACCTATCTCGGCCTCTTCATACCAACATCTTTATCATACGCATGTGGCATTCGTTTGGTCCAACGATTTCGTTTAGTAACGTAAATTCGTTAGTTGTTTCGTTGTGCTACTTTATCGTGTTGTGTGAGAACCTAATTAGTATACGTACTACATAACTTAATTATGTACAGTATAGTTATGGGTCCCAAGAAAGTTGCTGACGTTCACAGAAAGAAGAGAATGCTTTCTATGGAGACAAAAATGGAGATAAAAAAATAGTATGAAGCTGGCTTGCGGGTGAGTGTGATCACTAAGGAATACGGCCGAAATCCGTCAACGATAGGCACCATCCTTAAGCAGAAGGAAGCCATCAAAGCAGCTACACCTTCCAAGGGCGTGACTATTTTGTCCAACAAGAGGAGCCATGTGCATAATGAAATGGAAAGGCTGCTTCTTGTATGGATTGAGGACAAAGAAATCAATGGCGATACGATAACCGAGACGGCAATCTGTCAGAAGGCCAGCGCTATTTTCGGCGATTTGATTGCCCAAGCCGAAGACGACAGCGGAGAGGGGACATCAACGGCAACCCCAGAGTTCAAGGCTTCTCATGGGTGGTTCCAAAAATTCTGTAAACCGACTGGCATCCATTCGGTGGTGAAGAAATTTAAATTACGTAAAGTATAAAATAGTAAAAAGAAATGTAAAAATAAAAAAAAGACATAATAAATGTTATTTTAAGTTTTTTGTAAAGTTAAGTGTTACAGTTTTGTTAATGTGTTTTGTAAAGTTTAGTTGGTTCTTCTAACATTTTTTTATGTTTCGTAAAGTTAAGTGTACGTATCTGCTGTTTGTCCTCCTCTGTCGCCACTTTCAGAGATAGCCTCACTCGAAAGGTAAGCTTCCACATTTTATATTCAGTATTTCTTGCATACCATGTACGTACACTAATACACTTTATTTACAGGTTATTTTGCATTTTGTTATTAATTTAGGTATTGAATGGTCCAAATTGTTGTAGTATTTCATTGTTTATAGGTCAATTTAGCTTTATTATGAAATTTACTGGGGGTGATTTTGGAGGGCTTGGAACGGATTAGCCATTTTACATGTAAAATGTGGTCCAAGATACGAAAAACTCATGATACGAAGGGCGCCTCGGAATGGATTAATTTCGTATTTCGAGGTACTACTGTATATGAAACTGCCATATAATGTAAAACACTGCTGTGCAACCATTAATCAGAAAAAAAAGACCACTTTTTCACTCGTTATCTAATTGGTGAAACAACAATACAATTAAATATTTAAGCTGTTCTACAATCAGAACCACGTCCTTCCCTGCTTTCCCAGAGCTCATTTGAACGATAATGGTGCACATATTATTCAAGATTGTAGTTGTAATCAGCACAATAAAACAACATTTTACTGCCTATACTAGTGAAAGCATGAGACGTCTTACTCCCGGCGTCATGTTTTGAACTAAAATGACAAATTTTCTAAAACAATTTGTATTTTTCATGGCTACAAACCTTTGGTCTTAATGATAGGATAATTTTCTAGCGTCTAGCTGGATCCGGTTAAACAATCACAGATTGACAAGCAAGGAATCTGTGAGATCCGGCAATGCGTGCACACACTGGGTCAAACTGGTCAAAGACCCTTGTAATCGGTGGTTTTATCCTTACTGCCATCACAACTGAAACTCCACAGTGCTTATTTGATTGTAATTATACACATTTCATTCTTAATTCACTCAAAATTCCACTTGAAATACGTGAGTTTGTTAACAGCAAAGCTATGGCAGGAATAATTTTATAGCCTTGTTGTATATTAGGCAGCCAGAATCCATGAGCAGGCGACGGTTTAGTGAATTGTTATAAAGACCTACCTTAATTTTTAATAATTATATGGCTGAAATAATTTGTTTATAATTTTCAATAATTGTACAGCTGAAACAAATGTAGCCTTTAGTGTTTGCGTGCTAGGAATGGCAAATCATCGTTGTCAATTCAGTGGAACTTCACACATATGCCAATGCCTTTACAAACCATTTCCATGAATTCTAGATCTCATAGTAATGCAATAATAATAAAATTGAAATAGTAATAAAATTGAAATAATATTTATGTATATACATTACAAATAGATATGCTAAATTCACTTATTTCCACGGTTTTGTGAAAGTCTTATTCCCAAACCTCTATGGGTACAAGTGGTGTGCAGATTTAGCATATGAAATGGAAAGTTTATTGACACAAGTGACTCCACAAACATTGAGACTGCGTCAATCTTCTACACGTAAGGTGTCATGGAGGTAAGTTTGCACTGCGCATGGCTAGACTGTCATTAACCTTTATTTAATCTTAAATTAGGTGGAACAACCGACTGGACTAGCGGATCCAGTTTCCACCGCGTGTGGATCCACCCTTCGATAAAGTACTTTAACACGTCCTGACACCGGAGATGGGCACAGTCACGAGTTGTTGGTGGTGAGAGCAAGAGCTCGAGACCTCTACACTCGTTTCGAAGTAAGTATTTTCTCCAAGGTTAGAAATTAAGGTCATATTTTAAGATTAAACAGAGGTTAATGAAAGTCTGGCTCTACGCAGTGCACAAATACCTCCATGAAGCTTTCGAAATTTTTACTTAAAACTCCGAATATTTACAAGATTGATGCCATTTCGATGTTTGCGGAGTCATTTGTGTCAACAGACTTCCCATTCCATATGCTAAATCCTCACACCACTTGTACCCATAGAAGCTGGGGCACTTCTTCACAAAATTCGTAAACAATTACACCAACCACGACTTATCCAAGGAAACTAAGATATTTTGGTAGAAGAAGAAGCTTGCACTAGATAATTATTTAAATAAATAGTTAAGCGGCAGTATACAGTCATGAATTGCATAAATTTTTTTTACATATTCATAATTATTAAAATGAAAATATTTGTTGTTGAAAAAGTAATTAGATTCTTGGTTTAAATATCAAGTTTTCCTGTGAACAGTACCTACGGCGTTTTGCGCTCTTTTATTTTTTATCAGTGTTGCCAATTGGTATGTGTTTACCCTCCAAACTGGGTACAAGACTTACACAAAACTGGGGAAATAAGTGAAATTAGCATATCTATTTGTAGTATATATAAATACTACAGCAATTTATCAATTATTGCATTACTATGACAACTAGAATTCATGGAAACGGTTTGTAAATGCATCAGCGTATGTGTGAAGCTCCACTAAACTGGCAACGATGAGTCATTTTGCAGTCTGCTTGTATCTATTTTAGAAATATCTGTCAAATTTCAGGGTTATTTTGGTTGCAAAAAAGGGATAACAGACATGAATTAAATAAACATTTTGAAGCAACAAAGTAAAGTTAAACTAAATAATGAGTAATGTAAACAATTAAGGGAATAAAGGTTTACACCTCATAAACCATGAACTCGTGTGACTTAGAACGGGTGGCCTAACACTTTTCGTTGGCCTACTTTGGGAAAAAAGAGAAAAAGGCAGAAAAAAAAAAATAAAAATAAATAAATAAATAAATTAGTTTCGGCGCGGAAATCCACAAAGCGGCTGTGTGGTTGACCCCCTTACTCTGCATTCGTAGACCAAACATATGGGCTGTTAGCCTAAGCAAACATTTTGGCACAAGATGCATAGAGAAAAAACAAGAGAGACCCACGTACAGTGGTGCTCAAATCTCATGGGACATGATTCTTTTTGTATCGTCCAGATGCTCAGACTCAACGTGACGTTGCCAAGTAGCGCTACTTTTTTCTTTATTTGTAGCGTCATATATGTTGAAAAGTTTGCAAATTCACAGCTAGCCCTATTTTCCTTATGGTTAAATAGATATGATCCCTTTTATGCATTGGCATAATTCGTAATCTATGTGATTTGAACTGATTTTTATTTTATTTATTTATTGATTTTTTACGCTGCTCAATTCAAAGTGCGGTGTATGTAGTTAACGGTCCCAGCAATGAAAGCACCCTTAACATGCTCCTCAGACTGGTAACATAACCATGTCTGCAGCATTATAACAGTAGACCTAATAAGCTCAACAGTCATAACAACAATTTCAAAGTAGGAATATAAATTAAAACAAGTTTTCGGCTGTTTAAGCTGCCTGTATGTTGCAAAATGTTTTATAGGCCTAAAAAAAATAATCTCAGCCTTCTGAGATGTTATCTGTTTCTGATGAATTTATTCGGAGAGATCACCTGTTCTTTGAGGAATAAAAGATGATGATGATTTTGGTTATATGTAGAAGGCTATTAATCGAAATACCATAAGTATTAATATCAAGGCGTATGGAACACTTGTTTTTCAACTGGTTTACAATATTATTTTCTTAAAAGTCCTTCTGCTCGCTTTTGGTGTATAATTTATTCTTTCAAAAGGTAACTTGAAGTGCAAGAATGTATAGATAACCTCATTTGCTTTCTGGCCAGAAATTGTTAATAGAGAGACATGAATGTTAAGTGTTAATAGAGAGACATGAATGTTAAGTGTAAAGTAAAAAAATGTAACACCCAGGCCTAGGAATAATATCTTGGCTTTGACAAATATGAGAATATTTGTTACTATGCTATCATTTTTGAAATATTTAAGAAAGATAAAAAAAAATTATGTATGAAAATCTAAATATTCCTTTAATACATATTAAGTATCCTTTAATACATATTAAGTAAATGTTTTCAAGATAATTTCATGGTCGCTACTCATTGTAGACCTACTTATGTTACAATGTGTGGTTGGTGTTGCACCGACGCTGATGATACGTCACACATGCTCCCCTCACAAGTTGAAATCAGTGGGCGCATTCTACTTTTGTATATACATATTTAATTTTTTTTCAGCTTTGAGGTGTGAAAGCAATCTTACACCGAAGGGGTATAATAAAAATCGTCTCCCGTATGCCAAGGCGGTCTCAGAGTGAGCGCCGAAGCAGAAAAAAATATTTTTTTAAAAAAAATCACAGTGCGCTTAGTTTTCAAGATTAATAGTTAATTTTTGGCTTCTTTTATTGTCATTGCCTGAAGTTTAGTATGCAACCATCAGAAATGAAAAAAATATTCTTATTATATATAAATAATGCAATATATGATAGCGCGAAAACAAAATTTCATATATAATTGTATTCAAATCGCGCTGTGAGCAAAACGGTTAAAGCTAACGAGTTAATTTTTTTTTTTTGTATTGTACACTAAATTGTGATCATTTTGGTATATAACACATTGTAAAACTATCAAAGCAACACACAGAAAATATTATCACAAAATGATGCATGAATTCGTAATGCGCGGACATAAATTTTTTTTTTCTTCAAAAATTCACCATAAATCTAAATATTGTTCTAGAGACTTCCAATTTGTTTCAAAATGAAGATAAATGATTGAATATTACTATACTGTAAGAGTTTTAGCTTACAATTGCAGTTTTCGACCATTTCGGACGAGTTAAAGTTGACCGAATGTCGAATTTTTTAAATATATTTTTTTTATATGCAAATATTTCAAAAATGAGAACAGCTACAACCTTCAATTATGTTTTGTTGTATTCTACATAAAATTGCGCACATTTTCACATATAAAACTCTATGAAACGGAGCAAATATAACGATAATGCGGCGTACTCATTTCGGAGA
>NC_087221.1:41527688-41530188 GCF_015104395.2 Macrobrachium nipponense
CACATATAATATATATAATATATATATATATATATATATATAATATATATACATATTATAATATATATATATATATATATTATATATAGATATATAGATATATATATATACATAGATAGATAGATAGAGATAGATAGAGATAGATAGATAGATAGATAGATAGATAGATAGATAGATAGACAGACAGACAGACATACATGTATTAATAAAATAAATAAATAAATAAATAAATAGGATATATATATATATATATATATATATATATAGGATATTACCTACATTTTTATTACCAAATATACCTTTCTTCAAACAAATACCAATACAAATGAAGTCGTGAACTGATGGTTACTTTGACATAATAGTTCTCCTAGTCATGATGCTCTTCTGTATAACGGTTTTCGTAGTCAAGATGTGTGGGAAAAGAGGTATATATACACTTAACCAAAAACACATCAAATGAATATAATCGATACACAGATGACAAAAATGGATCTAAATCAAAATAGTTTCTTGCCAAAAGTTTTTTTAAATTTAGATCCACTTTTAGCACAACCTGTGTACTGATTGTATTAAAAAAAAAAAAAATTTTTTGGGGGGGTATAAATGTTTTTTTTTTTTTTTTTTTTTTTTATCTTTCTGAATGTTAACTGTATTAACGATATACTGGATTGCACTGTTAGCGACAAGAATTTTCGACAGAGTACGTAGTATTAACGTTGATTCACAAAACAGTGGTTACTATTTTCTTCCAAGTAATGGCGATCACATAAATATACTATATCCATGTATATTTTAATGGCATTCCTTTTTAAAATTATCTATTTTTAGTTTTCTATTTAAATTCATTACGGCGTCAATAACGTAGATGTCGTTACGCCAGGTTTTAATAAACAAACAATCAATCAGTCCACAGATGAAGGATATAAACCCAGACAATCATACGTAAACAGCCCTACGCTGAAGTAACAGTTTTCTTCCAAGTAACTGTCCCCTTCATAGAGTAACGTCTCCAATAACCGCAGGTTCATTCTGATTCAATCACTCCCTTCGAAACTGCTTCTGTAATAAACATTCTTTTAAACTGCTTCGACGTTCGAAACTGGAGTCGCAACTACCGAGGTCATCAAACGCCGACGTTCCCAGACTATATTACCTTTCCATCTCCTGTTCGTTTACTCTGGAAAAAGATTAGCAAGCGAATCCCTTGGAGAAACTTTTTAGAGAGAGAGAGAGAGAGAGAGAAAGGTATGGGAGAGCAAGCTGAACGGCCATCTTTCATTCCAATTTAAACAAATCTCTCTTTATGCGACCATCATCAGTCGTTACCCATAGCCACAGTTCTTCTGTGTCCAAGCCCCCTCGGTACCCTTTGACCGACTATCCATCACTATTCTCTCTCCCTCATTAAATAAACATTTCCATCAACACATCACGATGGGGCTCCGACGAGCTGAGGGAGGGAGAAATGGAAGGGGGAGGGGAGGGGAGAAAAGGGGGAGAAAGCCACCACACGAAGGGGAAGAGTGGATGGAAGGGTAGGGAAAGGCGCACAATAAGATCGGGAATGGCAAGATGGAATGGAGGTAAATAGAAAGGTAGGATGAAAATAATAGATGGGGAAGACGGAAGGAGGAGGAGGAGGAGGAGGAGGAGGAACACTACGAAGCAAACAAAACCCTTAGTTTAGAAGTCCTCAGCTCCATATTTCAGTTTCAACGCCTTATTATTGTGAATATTTTCCAACATCCCCTCCCTTCACAGCATCATGTTGTTCTTCCCAAACTCCGCTCAACGCTCTGCGCATGCGCTTCGTAACGCATTTCGACCCCATGACGCACATACGAAGTAGCCATAGTAATGACGCGAAGCGCGTCGAGTCAGCCTACGCCCCGCCCATTAATTGTAGGAACGATTGTTCCAAGGTGGATCATTCTTCAAATGCCAGCCAGCATTCAAACACGTGACTAAGCCATACGCCTTTGGTCGAGTCTCTGGGGAAGGAATTACTCATTTCTAGCTAGGGTCATTGACTGGTCGGTAGCAATGCGATCAACTATCGGCCCAAATATTACACCATGACACACACACACACACTTTTGAAATTAAAGCCACATCCTCGAAATAAGGGTGGCCTCAAAGAAAACGCACGGCAATGGTCACGGGTCACGGCCACATCCGACTTCAAACTCCTGAATCTTTCTTGCAAAGTTCCAATGCTGAACAGCATTGCATCGACTCTTTGAAAAAACAACCTGGTCCATTCACTTCTCTGCTTTGCACGGACTCTTGCTTTTTCTCGATATTGTTTGTATTTGTTTGTATGGTGTTTTTTTTTACGTTGTGTGGAACCAGTGGTTATTCAGCAACGGGACCAACGGCTTTACGTGGCTCCCGAACCACGTCGAGAGTGAATTTCTATCACCAGAAATACACATTTCTCACACATCAACGGAATGCCAGAGAATCGAACTCGCGGCCATCGAGGTGGTACGCCAACACC
>NC_087221.1:41535188-41542688 GCF_015104395.2 Macrobrachium nipponense
CGTTAGGCCTACTGGAAGGGGGGAGGGGAGGAGGGTGAGCGAGGGAGGACAAACCAACCTTAGCTCCATCAAGTGCGCATCAGGTCTTGATGCCGTTCATTTCGCCTTTCATTGCTTTCCAATACTTTCCTATAGGATGTCGTCGCGTGTTCACAATAGCTGACACTTGTATCAGGGTGAATCTGCATCTCTGGTGATGCCTTTGCGTTCTGCCTCCTTTTTGGGTGGCATGTTTTGTGGCGACTAAAACCATCGGCAAAATGGTTGTCACAGCTAGGCTATTGATGCTCTTCCCTCTCTCACTCTCTCTCTCTCCACCTCTTTCATTGCATCAGCTACAAATCTTACCTTTTTGAAGTTAAGGCATGGGTGTGGTGATCTTGATGGACGTTAGTTTCATTCCCTTCATCACAAAACATAAACAAACACAGCAGCAACAATGATGACTGGCTTCTCGCCTTCCTCGTAGTCACTCACAGGGTACTTTTTCTATTGAAAAAAATCACCTGCTATTTTCCCTCTACATCATTTCTCCCAGATGAGCATTCCATCAAACATGAGCATCACTAACGACCAGTTATATCAATGCGGAAATATCGGTTCTCTCCGAAACACTTGGTAAATAAATATTTATTTTTCTTTTTATAAAAACCGGATTGAGGACACACAAATATGGGAATCAGTGTCCAAAAAGAGCCCCCACTTGTCCAAGGGGTTGTTATTTCACATCGAGATTCCTTCCTGAAGGACTTTCTTCTCCGTACAGCCACCGAGAAAAAAGACGAACGCTTTCGGACCTCACATGGTACGTATAAGTGCGTGAGTCATGAATGAATTCTCCTTAAAATCACATGAAACAGAAATTACTTGGGGGAGGGGGGCCCGAACCACCCGGGAGACGAGCGCAGTAGAAGCACTCCTCTGCTCTTGCGGACTGATACTGATGCAGTGATGGAGGTTACTTTACAGTTGTCGCCATTCGCCCACCACCTCCACCACCACCTCCACCACCACTACCATCGCCCCGGAAAACGTATCGTGCAACGACGCAAAAACTAACCTTCAATCACCATCTACATATCCATCCTTTGACACTGTGATGCCTCATCTTATGCTCTGGCTCCCGTAATTTACAAAAACATATCTGTTTGCTTCGAAATTTTGCGTACAATGACGAATAACACGAGGAGGTGGAGTGTGGAAGTGGATTTTCTCCATGTTTTTTTTTTTTTCATTTTCTTTACCAACTTGAGGCTGTTTCATATTTTTTACCATCGGGAGACCTTTTATGAGTAAACTTCATTTGATTAGTAGTTCCATTGTGAGTTATTAGTTAACTTAATACATACTCTGATGGCTTCAGATGAAATACATAATTCACACAAACTGCCAAAGGCATTTCAATATAATCCAAGATAGGGTAATATTGCAAATGACTCTCTCTCTCTCTCTCTCTCTCTCTCTCTCTCTCTCTCTCTCTCTCTCTCTCTCTCTCTCCACATCGACGCCCTTGTTTCTTGTAAGCCGATTCGCGCATAAACGATAGTAAGCCTACCAACAATTCCTTTCTTTGGCAGCATGCAATAAGAATATTTACGGCGTTGATCTACGCCATATGTTCGCTGTGAAAACATGTTTTAATGCCGCTGTCCGCAGAGTACGGTGAGGAGGAGGAGGAGGAGGAAGAGGAGTAGGAGGAGGGCTCTCGAGCGACCCACAGTTGAATATCGTACGGTTGGCGTCATGTCACACAAGTTGTAAAAAGAAATGGTTGGATGTTTTTAAGGCAAGGACGGTATTCATCCCTTGTTTATTCATAATATATAATTAGCCTTCCCATAGTTGCTCGCTCTCTCTTTCTCTCTCTATCGCTCTTTTCTCTCTCTCTCTCTCTCTCTCTCCGCAAATGATGCGATCACCAAGCTTTATCAAAGCGCTGTTTAAGCCAGCAGGAAAGATGGCACTGAAAAGGAAGTTCATTTCTTTTGAGAGAGAAAAAGAGCGAAGAAAAACTCACCAGCTCGGCCGCCCGCTAAATTCATTGAGGGCCGGAGAACCACTTGCCATTTTTGTGTCATTATTTGGAACGGTGACGTAATCTACACTTATTTCCAGATTTCACCGACGTTCATGAAGATCTTGCCATCACGCTTCTACTCTTAACCCTGAGCGGAGAACGCTAAAGACAGCAGAGAATGAACAAAATGATATGAGAACACATTCTAAGATGATCCCACGGACACCTGGATTCGAAGATGTGTAGGATATAGTACTACATGGCAATCTGCACGCGCAACTTTCATGCGCTAGTACTACATGATTCAAGGTTCAGTTTTAAACAGTATTTAATTTAGTTCTCATCCTGTCACCATGGTGCTACATACCTTTTTCCATAGCAGTTTTAAAATAATAAAATATAGACTATATATACATATATATTCGTATCCATATACGGGGTTTTCCCTTGATATATCCAACACAATGAAAATGAAAGTAATGAATACTCTTACTTGAATTTATTTATAAACTTAGGTCATCGTAATTAAATTTTTATCAATTTTCCCGGATATAATTTTCCTTAAGTGCATATTACCTTTCAAGAAACTATACACCTAAGATACAGGGTATATATATATATATATATTTATATATATATATATATTATATATATGTATGTATAGATATATATAGATATATATAGATATATATAGATATATATATAGTAAATACATATATAGATATATATACTATAGATATATAATAATATAGAGATATATATTATAGATATCATATATAATATAGATCTATATATTAATATAATTATATTATATTATAGATATATTATTACCTTATAGATAATATAATAATATAGATATAAATATAATCTAATATAAATAATCTTATCATAGATTATAATAAATATATATATCTATATATAGAATATATTTATATATATTATTATATATAATATATATATATATTATATATATAATTCTAGATAGATATAATATGACTGGTAAAAGTGTTCTGTAACAACAGAATTCCATCTAATAAAAGGAGCCCATAAAAACACCAAAATGTAGAGAGAAAAGTACTATATTTCAGAGACTGCTGTCTCTCTCTTCAGGTATAGAATGAGAAAAGTTTACAGAAAAGGTGGTATTTATACCAAGAGATTCGTCCACAAGTAAGCCAATTTAGGTCACCCCCGCTGATAATCTTCCTTTAATCTTCTTAAGCGTTGGTTGAATGAACACTGCGTCGACGATGTCGGATGTCCAATTCCCTTTTGAGATGTTCATTACCTGCCTTGCTCTCTTTTATTAAGGCCGATTCCATCATTTGACTCTTGTACCGGCAGTTGCTGCTATAAATTACACGTGACATATTCCAGTTTATATTCTATGGTTATGTTCATTTATATGATTGAAAATAGCCGAGTTCTGTTGTCCATACCTAACTGACCGTTTGTGTTTGTATTTAATCTCTGGGGAAGTGATTACCTGTAAATCCGATGTAAGATTGGTCACAGTCCTGGCATGGGATCTCATATACCCCAGAGTCTTTGGGCGATGTCTTTTGTTGGACGTTAATCAGGGATTTGGCTAAGGTATTTGGGTAGGTAAATGCAAAAGGGTTGGATTTCCCAAGGGTGTGAGTTTACTCTCTTAATCGTCTCCAGGTGGGGAATTTTTATTTTATTGTTGGGTGTGTCTCTGGTCTTGTCTTTAGGGGGTCGGTAGAAAATTACGTTTGCTTTTTGAATTGCTTTCTCAATTGATATGGTCAGGATACTTTAAAGATGAAAGTTGCTTGCGAATTAGTTCAAATTCTTTTCCAGGAAATCTGGGGAACAAATTCGTAAGGCTCTTAAGAATAGGTTGCTAGCTAGACCTATCTTGATGGTATTGTCATGATAGCTAAAATAGTGAATATATGAAAGTGAGAACGTTGGTTTTCTGTATATGGTAAATTTGTATTCTGTCGTGTCTCTGATTATTAAAAACATCAAGAAAAGGAATTTTGTTGTCTGTTTCCCATTCAACTTTAAATTGATGCTGGGCACTAATGCGTTTAATTTTGAGAGGAATTCATTAAAATTACCCCCACTTATTATCCCAAAATGTTAGTATGTCATCCACGTATCTCATCCACAGCATGTTTTTGGGTTTTATTGCATTTATTACTGTAGTTTCAAAGTATTCCATGTACAGATTGGCTAAAATAGGACTTAAAGGACTATCCATACTACACCCGAATTTTTGCTTGTAGAATGATTCCCCGAATGAAAATACGTTATTAGATGCACATAATTCAACTAACTTTATTATTTTGTCAAGTGCCAAAGGGAAATGATCTGAATAGGGGGATAATTTTTCCCTTAAAAACTGAAGAACGTCCTTTACTGGTACTTTTGTGAATAGGGAGTCTACGTCAAGGCTTAAAAGTTTTATGTTGTGAAGTGGTATATGTGCTTCTCTGAATTTGTGACAAAAGTCTTCCGAATGTTTGATGTACTGGGAGAAAAAAGTGCCTAAAAAGGTGAGAAAGGAGGCCAGCTAACCATTTAGAAATTTTGTAATTGAAAGCTCCGGCGCATGAAACGATGGGTCTGAATGGAAGATTGTCTTTGTGAGTTTTGGGAAGACCATAAAAGTAGGGTAATTTTAGGATTAATTACTTTAAATTTCTCTAATAGTTCAATACTCTTTTTGTCTTGGCCAATTAATCTTACTTTCCGAAAAAATTCTGTGGGAACGTTCTGGATGGGATTTTTCGTCAGTTTTTCGTAAGTATTTGTGTCGCTAAGGAGCTGGTTGATTTTGTCGAGGTAGAAGTCTTTGTCCATTATTACAATTTTGCCGTCTTTGTCGGATCTACTTATTATAACATCTAACTTTTTTAGCGAGTGGATGGCTATCATGAATCTGCGGGGAACAGGATATTTCTTATGAAGGTCAGTTAAAGCATTTAGTAACACTCCTTTTAAACATATCTCTTCACGGCTGTAGTTTTTGTCAGATATGAATTTATCAAAAGCCACTATGAAGTCTAGGTTGTTTTTGCGGTCTGGCATTAGGGCAAAGGATAAGCCTAAATTTAAAACTAAATGTTGATTTACAGTAAGGGGGGTGTTGGATAAGTTTAAAACTTTGTCTTGTTGTTCAAGATTATTCCATGCGCTATTATCTATTAGGTTATTTAACTTGCGTAAAAGTCTGTTGGACAGACTTTTACGCAAGTTAAATAACCTAATAGATAATAGCGCATGGAATAATCTTGAACAACAAGACAAAGTTTTAAACTTATCCAACACCCCCTTACTGTAAATCAACATTTAGTTTTAAATTTAGGCTTATCCTTTGCCCTAATGCCAGACCGCAAAAACAACCTAGACTTCATAGTGGCTTTTGATAAATTCATATCTGACAAAAACTACAGCCGTGAAGAGATATGTTTAAAAGGAGTGTTACTAAATGCTTTAACTGACCTTCATAAGAAATATCCTGTTCCCCGCAGATTCATGATAGCCATCCACTCGCTAAAAAAGTTAGATGTTATAATAAGTAGATCCGACAAAGACGGCAAAATTGTAATAATGGACAAAGACTTCTACCTCGACAAAATCAACCAGCTCCTTAGCGACACAAATACTTACGAAAAACTGACGAAAAATCCCATCCAGAACGTTCCCACAGAATTTTTTCGGAAAGTAAGATTAATTGGCCAAGACAAAAAGAGTATTGAACTATTAGAGAAATTTAAAGTAATTAATCCTAAATTACCCTACTTTTATGGTCTTCCCAAAACTCACAAAGACAATCTTCCATTCAGACCCATCGTTTCATGCGCCGGAGCTTTCAATTACAAAATTTCTAAATGTTTAGCTGGCCTCCTTTCTCCTTTTTTAGGCACTTTTTCTCCCAGTCACATCAAACATTCGGAAGACTTTTGTCACAAATTCAGAGAAGCACATATACCACTTCACAACATAAAACTTTTAAGCCTTGACGTAGACTCCCTATTCACAAAAGTACCAGTAAAGGACGTTCTTCAGTTTTTAAGGGAAAAATTATCCCCCTATTCAGATCATTTCCCTTTGGCACTTGACAAAATAATAAAGTTAGTTGAATTATGTGCATCTAATAACGTATTTTCATTCGGGGAATCATTCTACAAGCAAAAATTCGGGTGTAGTATGGGTAGTCCTTTAAGTCCTATTTTAGCCAATCTGTACATGGAATACTTTGAAACTACAGTAATAAATGCAATAAAACCCAAAAACATGCTGTGGATGAGATACGTGGATGACATACTAACATTTTGGGATAATAAGTGGGGTAATTTTAATGAATTCCTCTCAAAATTAAACGCATTAGTGCCCAGCATCAAATTTAAAGTTGAATGGGAAACAGACAACAAAATTCCTTTTCTTGATGTTTTAATAATCAGAGACACGACAGAATACAAATTTACCATATACAGAAAACCAACGTTCTCACTTTCATATATTCACTATTTTAGCTATCATGACAATACCATCAAGATAGGTCATAGCTAGCAACCTATTCTTAAGAGCCTTACGAATTTGTTCCCCAGATTTCCTGGAAAAAGAATTTGAACTAATTCGCAAGCAACTTTCATCTTTAAAGTATCCTGACCATATAATTGAGAAAGCAATTCAAAAAGCAAACGTAATTTTCTACCGACCCCCTAAAGACAAGACCAGAGACACACCCAACAATAAAATAAAAATTCCCCACCTGGAGACGATTAAGAGAGTAACTCACACCCTTGGGAAATCCAACCCTTTTGCATTTACCTACCCAAATACCTTAGCCAAATCCCTGATTAACGTCCAACAAAAGACATCGCCCAAAGACTCTGGGGTATATGAGATCCCATGCCAGGACTGTGACCAATCTTACATCGGATTTACAGGTAAATCACTTCCCCAGAGATTAATACAACACAAACGGTCAGTTAGGTATGGACAACAGAACTCGGCTATTTTCAATCATATAAATGAACATAACCATAGAATAAACTGGAATATGTCACGTGTAATTTATAGCAGCAACTGCCGGTACAAGAGTCAAATGATGGAATCGGCCTTAATAAAAGAGAAGCAGGTAATGACATCTCAAAAGGGAATTGGACATCCGACATCGTCGACGCAGTGTTCATTCAACCAACGCTTAAGAAGATTAAAGGAAGATTATCAGCGGGGGTGACCTAAATTGGCTTACTTGTGGACGAATCTCTTGGTATAAATACCACCTTTTCTGTAAACTTTTCTCATTCATATACCTAAGAGAGAGACAGCAGTCTCTGAAATATAGTACTTTTCTCTCTACATTGGTGTTTTTATGGGCTCCTTTTATTAGATATATATATATATATATATATATATTATATAAATATATATACAAGCATCTATATATATATATATATATATATATATATATATATATATATATATATATGTATATATATATA
>NC_087221.1:41545188-41595188 GCF_015104395.2 Macrobrachium nipponense
TATATATATATATATATATATATATATATATATATATATATATATATATATATATATATATATAGTCTGGTTCATCTTGAAACTCTTTTAGTGTTACAAATAACTGTGAATTCCCATAATACCTCGTTAATCCTACCTCCACCTGCCCTCCCGATAGAAACTGAGGTCAGTGACGCAAGAACCTCGGATTGCTTCGGACTTCGCTTCGAGCTTCCGTGTCCTAAGGACGCTTTTCGGAGGCAAAACCATAGCTTCCTTCACTCTCCTTTCCAGTGTTTCGCCATCTTCGAGCTTTTGGATGAATTAGAAGAACTGATACCATATGAAGCAGTAGAAGAACTGATACCATTATAATAATAAAGTAATAGAAGAACTGATACCATTATAAAATAATAGAACAACTGATACCACATGAACTAACTGATCTGATACCATTATAAATTAATAGAAGAACTGATACCATATACAATAACAGAAGAACTTATACCATTTTTTATTAAATAATAGAAGAACTGATATCACAGAAAATAATAGAAGAACTGATACCACATAAAATAATAGAAGAACTGACACCATTATTTATATAATAGAAGAACTGTTACCATTATAAAATAATAGAAGAACTGTAATCATTATAAAATAATAGAACTGATACCAATACAAAATAGAACTTATACCATTCCAAAATAATAGAAAAACTGGTACCGCATAAAATAATAGAACTGATACCATATAAAATAATAGAAAAACTGATACCATATCAAATTATTCCAATCTCATTAGATCCAAGAAAAAAGGCTACCAAATACAAAAGGGATTTTGCTGATGAGTGAAAAAACGATTTCATAACGATCAATGTACGAGTTGTAAACAGCTATAAAGCATAATACCATAATTAAGAATAAGTAGCACATCTATCTTGCTTGCAGTGCAAATATGAGCCAACTGCAATAAAAAACAGAAGCAAGCACAGTAACCAGTTCAACGCCGTCAAGAAACTGCGCAACCTCTTGTACCCATCGCATTAATATTATTCATTCAAAGCCGTCCACAGACGAAGGCACAATGCCTCCCCATTAAACTCACTACTTTCTTCAATGTCAAACCGACACTTATAATTCGCGAGAAAATAACCAGCATCAACCACAATATCCATATATTATAAAGCACATCGTGGAGGCAATAAACTTTTTCTGAGGTTAAATCAAACAAAAACTTCCTTTGTGATTATCTCAAGCTAAACGACAAAATCATCTTCCGAGGTAAATTAAACAAATTATCTTTTTCCAAGGTTAAATTAAACTCAAACTTTTAAAACAACATCATTATCTCCGTGGTTAAATTACATAACACTTTTAAAGCCGTGGTTAAATTATACATCTAAAACTTTTTCCGTGGTTAAATGAAACAATTTAAACTTTCCGTGGTTAACTTGCACAACTTCAAATTTGTAAACAACAAAATCTTGTTCCGTGGTTAAACTAAGCATCTAAAACTTTTCTCGTGGTTAAATTAAACAATTTAATCATTCCGTCGTTAACTTAAAAAAATTTCAACTTTGTAAACAACAAAAACTTGTTCCGTAGTTAAACATCTAAAACTTTTTCAGTAGTTAAATTAAACAGCTTAACCTTTATCCGTGGTCAACTTTAAAAATTCTAACTTTGTAAACAACAAAAACTTGTTCTGTGGTTAAATTAAACATCCAAAACTTTTCCCGTTGTTAAATTCAACAATTTCACCTTCATCCGTGGTTAAGTTAAACAAATTTAACTTTGTAAAAAAAAAAAAAAACTTGTTCTGTGGTTAAATCAAACTAGAAAAAACTACCTCAGACGTTAACTTCAGCAACAAAAACTTGGTATGTTTAACTTAAACGACAAAACCTTTATCCATGGTTAACATTTGAAAACTCTACGGCCAATAAACTCCACGTTAGGACGTGCCATCGTCCAGCCCAAACCAGGCTCCCCTGACCATTAGCCACTTCATAAGCATGCTAATTGAAAGTAACCAGTTTCAAGTTTCAGGACGGTACGTAACGTCCCCAGGATCGGGACTTGCCGTTCCAACCCTCTTTTAATAGGTCTTTATTTTACATATTGGCTATATATTTTCATGGTCATTCTCAAAATCCGAATTTATGAAAAAAAGTAAAAGTAAAATATACTTTTCTTCACCTTGGCCATAATCTCACTCCCCACCCCCATCCCACCCTTCGCAAAAATTCACAGAAACTGATCGATAGCATTATTTTTTCTTATCGGGATCCATCACCACTAGATTTTTTTTTTTTTTTCGACAGACCATAGGGTACAGTCCTGCATCACCAGTAATACTTTACTAACAGAAATAAAGGATACCTGTGATAGATTCATCGTAAAGTCTACAGGGGATAATTACTATGGATATTTTTAATATATATATATATATATATATATATATATATATATATATATATATATTATATATATATATATATATATATATACTACACAAACACACACCCGACATATAATTTATATATATATATATATAAATATATATATATATATATATATATATATATATATAATAACATACATTGGAGCTGCAGCTCTCGAATTCTTGCTTGTAGGCGTCCAGGGAAAGACATTCGATACAATTGAATCGAATCCCTTTCCCTGGACCGCCTACAAGTATGTTAAAATATATATAATATATATATATATATATATAATATATATATATATATATATATATATATATATATATATATATATATAAAACAGCAATCGAAATAGCGACTGATGCAAGTGCCACCAGAACCAGAACCGGAGACCCTTTCCATCCATCTTGGCGGCAAGTAGATGCCGATTGTTTTCAAGCGACAGTTTCAACACGTACTATAAACAATGCGCGAGGTCGCCTTCCAAGACCTGATTAAACAATGGTTTAAGTTCTCAGCAAACACAAGACGCCTTGAAGAGGGACTTGGGACACATGAACTTCTAACACCCTCTTCACCTCCTCCTCCGGGTGGGGGAGGCGGAGGAGGAGGAGGAACGCGTATAGCAACAATGGAAATGAAAAACATCTACATAATACATGAACTTGTTTTTCTTCGCTGGGAACTTTGTGTGTAAACGCGAGCGCGTAAACTGCGGCCAGAGGAATTTAGGCGTGCGAAGAGTAACCGTCAGGGTTCTCCGATGTTGACTGCTACCAAATCACAACAACAACAAAAATACTGTTTGTTTACATGAACGTGTTATCTAAAACCCAAGAATAAAAGCGTTTAAAAACTACTGCTGAAATTCTCTGACGATGGCACACAGCAACAGCAGCAAGAACTATGATAATAAGGATAGATTAACTCAAGTGTCTTTTATTTGTGCCTATATATATATATATATATATATATATATATATATATATATATATATATATATATATATATATATATATATATGTGTGTGTGTATAATATATATATATATATATATATATATATATATATATATAATATATATATATATATATATATATGGGGATACAATCTACGGTGCAGTAAAATCCTTCTGTAGTTTAAAATATATATTTCTTGTACAGGATTAAAGCTTTCGATCATCAGCTGATGTCTTGTTCACTGGCTTCTGCATATATATACGTGTGTATATATATATATATATATATATATATATATATATATATATCTTTATAGAGCGTGTTTACACCCATCGCCTTTTCATCCTCCCATATAATATGGAAAAGGTAAGCTAAACACCATATAGTACCTAGATATATATATAATATATATATATATATATATATAAACAGCAATTGTTATTATGATGAGAGAATGAGCCTACGAGCCCCACACCCTTCTCCAACACAGCTGCAACCCACAACAGTCAACTGCTTCCTTGGATCGTTTCGACTCTGGCGGGAATCGTTCCTCGGATCTTCCTCTGTTGACTTCTGAGTGTCATGACTAGACTACGAATCCAATAAATCGGAATTTTGATTAAAGTACAATGACTCAGGCCAATGGCCAAGCGCTGGGGCCTATGAGGTCATTCAGCGCTGAAAGGGAAACCGGGAGCAAGGAGGGTTTTAAAGGTCAAATAGGAGAACTGGATTGGATTATAGTTTAGACCAAAGGCCAAACACTGGGACCTATGGTGTCATTCAACGCTGAAAGGGAAATTGGGAGTCAAGGAGGAAATAATTGTCAGGAGAGGGTGGATAGTAAGATGGAATAGATAATATGAATGGAGGTACAGTAAAAGGAATGCAAGTGATTGCAACAAGGGGCCGAATGGACGTTGTAAAAAAAAAAAATATCTTTTAGTAATGCCTACAATACACCCCGTGAGGTGCACTGATGGCACTAACCTCTTAGTTTCACTCTTACTCTGAAACAATGGTTAGGAGACGATGGAAAGTACGATGGAAGAAGTGAATGCGAATGGAGCTACAGTAAAATATTCAAATATAAAAGTTACAGCTAAGGGCCGAAGGACCGCAGCAAGAACATTTAGTAGATGCCTACAGTGTACCCCGTGAGGTGCGATGACGCCACTCTCCCCCTAAGGTGTTAGGCTTATACCACGGTCCAGATTGTATCTAGACCGTGGCTTATTTATACATTCCCAGGAGTAGCCAAAAGCAGGGTGAGTGATGAGCCGATTCGAACTTGTTCAGCGAATAAGAAGGCACAGCATTCATTGTAATTGGAGGCACTCTTGAATTATTTAAAATTTAAAATTCTTTAAAATCCACATACCTATCAAATCCTTCACGTTCACGGGCAACTTCCAGCAATCTGAATGGCATTTCTGGGAGTGACAGCATCGTCTCTCAGTCAAGATACAT
Source organism: Macrobrachium nipponense (assembly GCF_015104395.2). NCBI lineage: Eukaryota > Metazoa > Arthropoda > Malacostraca > Decapoda > Palaemonidae > Macrobrachium > Macrobrachium nipponense. The sequence goes on from NC_087221.1 coordinate 41,550,045, forward strand.
GTCACATAAATCAACCTACTTGTTGCATACTTACTCCTAAATTTTATTGTCCTCCTTGGGACAGAATAAACTGAATTTTCCGAGAGTTCTATACAGTTCATTGTCTGTTTGTATGGTGTTTTTACGTTGCCTGGAACCAGTGGTTATTCAGCAACGGGACCGACGGTTATACGTGACTTCCGAACCACGTCGAGAGTGAACTAACACCAGAAATACACATCTCTCACCCCTCAGTGGCCGGAGAATCGAACTCACGGCCCTCGAGGTGGAACCCCAACACCATACCGACCACGCCACTGAGGCGCTTCTATGCAGTTCATAAAAAGGTACACTGACACTCATTTCAATCTGTTAATAGCAGTGGAATGTCTATTTACTTCTTCTCATAAAGCAGACATATAAAAAATACAGTAAAAGAGGAAATGACTGACTAACAGTAAACGAGGGGAAAGCACAAACGAAATAAAGAGAACTGCAAATCCCTTCTCTTCTGTCATAACGCTCGCTTTTTTTTTTTTACACCGAAAGTGTCAAGTGGATGGAGGCGAGAAAACATACACTACTACAATTCCTGCCACTCAAACAACCGAAACTTGGTACTTTTATAAGTACACACTCTCCTCTCTAAGACATATATATATATATATATATATATTATATAATATACACTATATATAGATATATCAGATACATAGAATATACATATTAAGATATATACAGACTATACATACAAAGATATTATATATCTATATATATATCTATATATACATTTATATATATAATATATATATATATATTTTATATACTAATTATATATATAATATTAGTATACTTCCTGAACAAGTTTTGTAATTTAGACTTTACCTCATTACGCTATATCTTTCTGGATTAACGTGCGTTTTCTATAAATTAAGTTTCAGTTTCTCTCACGCAATATATATATATATATATATATATATATATATATATAAATATATATATATATATATAAATATATATAGATATAGATATATATATATATATATATATATATATATATATATATATATAGCGTGAGAGAAAATGAACTTAAATGTAAAGAAAGATACCTACACAGGAAAAGAATGTTCATTACAGTGCCGCATCCGGGTGGTGCTGACACAGTATATAGAGCCTGATTATGAAAGCTAAGCTCTTGGAAATACACTATAATTCTGTAAAAACGTCATTAAATAAAATGCCCAGTCACAACAGGAGACCTTGTAAGATATAGTAAGACGTTTAGGTTCCTTACATTTAAGTTAAAATTACAGTACATTCTTACAGTAAACTTTATTTTTTTAACCTTATACGAAACCAAACTGGAACTTCATTACGAGGCAGTTTACTAATAAAAAGCTGCTACTTAATTAAATATAGTCTTTTCCATGCAGAATTTATCAAATCTATATTATTATTATTATTATTATTATTCGGAAGGAAAACAGGAACAGTAGAAACGCTATGTCCTATTATGTCAAATTACGATATCTCGTTTGGTGGCTTTTTGCAAAAAAAAAAAATCAACATAACTTTTAATATCATTAAAAATTTATGAACATAACCCTTAATACGTATCATATCTCATAAAAGATGCTACTTCGCACAACGCCATATTAAAACTGAAGACCTCAAGTACTCTAGAATGTTTAGAAAACTATGAAAAATATACTTATTACCCGATTACCCAGTGATATTATATTCTAATCTACTATCAATATGAATATACTCATCAATGAATACGGTGTAATTATAACCTAATCTACTATCAATATAACTACTCATCAAAAATTCCGAAGGTGTAATTACATATATTCTAATCTACAATCAATATAACTAACTAATGGAAGTGAGGTGTGGCTGTTGAACACAATAAAGAGACAGAAGTTTGAAGTTCCTCTGACGAACTAATCTTAAGACATACGAAGATATGCAAGGGTGAGAAATGTGCAGACGTATGTAGTACCTACAAATAGTGGTTAAAAGTATATCTTAGTTTAACCAGACCACTGAGCTGAATAACAGCTCTACTAGGGCTGGCCCGAAGGCTTAGATATTTTTCACGTGGCAAGGAATCAATTGGTTACTTAGCAACGGAGCCTACGGCTCACTGTGTGATCCGCACCACATCAAGAAACTAATCTCTATCACCAGAAATAAATTCCTATGATTCCTTGTTAATAGAGCGGGGAATCGAACCCGGCAGGACCCTGAGATCGGTAGACGAGCACGTAACCGACTCGTCCAACGAGAAACTCACAAATAAGTGCAAAGGACTCGTATCTTTTGAGACAGTCTGGTCGTGTGGGGAGACCGGAGGACGTCTAGTAAAAAGGGCACTACAGGCGTAGGATGGAAGGAGAGAAGTTGAGGACCTAGCACTTTTTCGCACTATAGGAGTCCTTCCAGGATTCATCGGTTGATGAGGGAAATGACTGAATAGGAATGTAAACAATGTCTCGCCATCCATTGTTGAAGGGAATGACTGAACGTTGATGTATGTTATGTAAGTGTATACATATGTATATTTGTAATAATATATATATATATATATATATATATATATATATATGTATGTGTGTGTGTGTGTTTATATATATATTACGCGTGAGAGCGCGCTCTCCCGTGCACGAGGTTCTTCTTCCGAGAGAGAGAGAGAGAGAGAGAGAGAGCTAAGACTAAGACAGACAGACAAAGAGAGAGAAATTCTTGCCGAAGAGAATAAAAAAAACCTGTTTACACCTGAGCCCTTATGACTCATGGCGGTCTCATATTAACCCGGTTCTTCCACCTGATTAATATTAACTTAGCTGACTGTGCTAATGAATCCGCGGCGGAGAGAAAACCTCATTCCACTTAATGGAAGGGTATAGGTACTTTGCAATTGCTGCTCCACTGACCATTCATTGGTTTGTATTTATTGTTACATGAAGAAACGTAAAAACGTAACACCTCTAATGCGTTTATAACATACACACACATATATATAGTATATATATATATATATATATATATATATGTATATATATATATATATATATATATATATATATATATATATACAAAACAATTTCGGACAACTTTACGCGTCTCATGCCTAAAACGCAACAGCGAAAAAATATTAATATAAGTGAATATTCCAAACAAATCTTTTCTTTTGCAAACTTAACAGGCAACGGAATTGAATGACAACTCCCAAACAAAGCATATTAAAAAAAAATGCTTAAAATAAAATTCAATCACATTTTTTTCGATTTTTGTTTGTAAGCTTAATGTGTTATCAAATACGACGTCTAAGCGAGCGCGCGCGCACACACACACACACACTCTCGTGTAGTCACATGCACTAAACAAACAGATGTCTATACAAGAAGATAAGGTATTCTTCTTTGGCGAGAGAGGCAAGCAATTGTGGAGAAGTAACAGCCTAATTCATTTGAATCGATATAAACTGTAATGGAGGGAATTACATACAGGGAGGAAGAATAGTGGGTATTTGGAAGGGTTGTGGATACGTTGGGATGGAAAAAGCTGTAACTGAAGGATGCAAAACTGAAAGGAATCGGATTTGTTTGTTTGTTTGTATGGAGTTTTTACGTTGCATGAAACCAGTGGTTATTCAAGCAACGGGACCAACGGCTTCACGTGACTTCCGAACCACGTCGAGAGTGAACTTCTATCACTAGAAATGCACATCTCTGACCCCCTCAATATAATGGTAGAGAATCGAACTCGCGGCCACCGAGGTGGCAGGTAAAGACCATACCAACCACGCCACTGAGGCGCTTAGGGAATCGGATTTGTGAAAGCTTGTGGAAGTAGCTTTTGATGTTTGTAGCGATATTGTGAATGAATGGCTGACTTGGCTGTATAAGGTGTCTGGATAAAGGAAAAATAAAAAGTTAAGTATATCTCATTTTAACCAGACCACTGAGCTGATTAACAGCTTTCCAGGGCTAGGAACCAATTCTTTACTTAGCAACGGGACCTACAGCTTATTGTGGGATCCGAACCACATTGTATCGAAAAATGAATTTCTAATCACCCGAAATAAATTTCTCTGATCCTGAGCTGGCAGTGTGTGGTAGCGAACTCGGAACTACCAAATCAGTAGGCGAGCACGTAACCCACTAGTCCAACGAGGAACTAATGTGTATATGTGTGTGTGTGTGTGTGTGAGAGAGAGAGAGAGAGAGTAACATCACTGGAATGCGTTGCACTTTCTACGATAACGAAAACAATTATTTCTTTATTATTAGTCAATCACGCAAAATATTACAAGCGCCTTCGGATGTTCGACGAGGTTATAAACAGCGTATTTCTAATTTAACCAACATTAACAAAAACAAAAATTTTTACAGGACGTTAAATACCTTCATGTCTACTATGGCCGCGCGTCGTATACACTATCCACACCCCCACACGTCCTAAATTTTGTACGTAAAAAGTAGATCCTCGATACTTCAAGTCACGATCAGAAGACTGCCATATAAATTAATATGATGAAAAGTTAACAAATAAAAAAGAATTTAAGGAAATAAAATATCTATATGCATTTCCCTTGCCCACACGAACTAAACAAAGAAGTACAGAAAAGTATATAGGAAGGAACAGAATGCAACATACAAAGTTATGGGGAGATATGACGATTAGAAAAAATAATTAAAAACCTTTCCCTTCCCCACTCAACGTAGGAGCAAAAAAGCAGAAAGAAGGAAAAGACTGAAAGATACAAAGTTGTAAGAAGAGGTAAAGAAGAAAGAATGAAAGCAGCAACACTACGAACGAGAGAGGAAGGAGGAAGAGGTAGGAAGGTAAATACCTTGGCATGACCTTGACAAAAGATGTAGTTACAACGCTGGTGTCATCTAATGGCAAAGTATCAGATGGTTAAGTGTTGCACAGCTCGGATTTCATGCTGCACAAACCCCCACCCCACCCCACCCCCCTTCCTACCACTCCCCCTTCTTCCCCCGTGCTTTAAAAGCACTGTTTGGTTGGAGTTCTTTAACTGCCTTCTGGGAATCTTAATATATTTCGTTTACTTTTGAGTTGTTATAATTAGTGCAAGTATTTTTGTGCATATGTAGGTATACTCCGAATCTGCACACAAACTTGCACCAAAGAAGGATGTTTAACACTTTCAACAAAATGGATGAAGATAAATATGGTCACGTGACAGTAACCGTAGAGCTGTTCTTCGACCGACGCGCCGCTTCCTCTCGTTAAACTCTAAGGGCATCTTACGGTTGAACAAAAGCCGACGCAGTTATCTCCGCGGGACTCGCGTTTCGCTTCCGCGATGGCGCTTCGACTATCACAAAACTTGTCATGACTCAAGTACGTCATAATAAAAATCCCCCTATTATCGTGCATCAGACACCAGCAAAGAGAAAGAAGAAAGGAAACAACAGTTCAAGCTTCTGACCCGAGGGGAATGCACAGACTGTTTAAAGAATGGCAGAAGGAAAGGAGTATTAAGTCACTCTTCCTTCAAATGAAAACATTAGGTCAAACCTTAAGAGAGATTTGATTGTTTTTATTTTCTGTTTGTTTGTTCGTATGGTGTTTTTCCGTTCCATGGAACCAGTGGTTATTCAGCAACGGGACCAATGGCTTTACGTAACTTCCGAACCACGTCGAGAGTGAAGTTATATCGCCAGAAATACACGTCTCTAACAACTCAATGGAATGCCCGAAATCGAACTCGAGGCCACCGAGGTGGCAAGCCAAGACCATACCGACCACGCCCACTGAGGTGCCTCCTTCATTTTTTGAAAAAAAAAAAAAAAAAAAAAAAAAAAAAAAAAAAAAAAAAAAAAAAAAAAAGTCCGTCTCTACACAGTACTGTGGACTTTCATTTATTATTTCCGGCGTAGTATAGTGACGCACCGTAAATTCACGGCCACGTTCATCTATCAAAAGTGTTAAATGACGGCTGAGCTCCAAGAGCAAACAGCTTCCACAATATATGGCGCTTAATGTACGGTACTACATTAGCAGTAATGCAGATCAATGTTCAAGCGCCATTCTTTACACATCTGCCTCCTAGCAGATACTCTGTTTTACTGCATACTATTTAAAGGATTCTAAATTAACAATAACAAAGAACACTTCTACGAAACACTAAATGATTCCGCAAGATATATATATATATATATATATATATATATATATATATATATATATATATATATATATATATATATATATATATATATCACACAACTTGAGCCATTAATTTTCAAAACTGAAAATGCTACAAAGGTAATAATTTGGCATAAAAACCTTTCATGGAATGCTTAACGAATATTCGGAGGACTACAAAATGCGTAAAAATGTCACAATGCACTAGATTAAATAAGGTTATATTCATCGCACCAAAAAGAAACTTAAATTCATAACATAAAAAAAGACAAGGAAGGGTATCTGTCAGATTTTTATCGCACTTCAAAAGAAAATATGTAGGAAAACTATACAAAAATAAAAATATGAAATAAACAGTAATTAATGGGTTTCTTGTCTTACAATGAGGCGAGTATTACCGGGACATCACGCTAACAAGATGGACATTATAATATCATACAGAATTTCAGTGCCAATGCAGACCGTATACTATGATATTATGACGAGAACAATATTTACAATGACATCAAACTGTCAACGACATTGCGCTGATTACAAAGAGAACATGGCATGACGTCATGCTATGTGGAGAATATTACAATGACAGTATATATACTAACACAGAGAATATTGCAATAACGGTAAACTAACAATACAGAGAATATTACAATGACAGTTTACTAACAATGCAGAGAATATTACTGGCAGTAAACTGACAACACAGAGACTATTACAATGACACTATACAAACCACAGAATATTACAATGGCATTATACTAACAACACAAGACAATATTACGGCGACAGTAGACTAACATCTCGGAGAATATTACACTGACAGTAGGCCAACAACATACAATATATTACAATGACATTACGCTAAAATGCAGGGATTATTACACACCATACTGACATTGTGGAGATTATTACAATGAAATTATACTGACAAAGCAGAGAATATTACAAGGAAAGTACACTGACAAAGCAGAGAGTATTACAAGGAAAGTACACCGACAAAGCAAAGCAGAGAGTATTACAATGAAATACACTGACAAAGTAGAGAATATTACAATGAAAGTACACTGACAAAGCAGAGTATTACAATGAAAGTACACTAGCAAAGCAAAGCAGAGAGTATTACAATGAAATACACTGACAAAGCAGAGTATTACAATGAAAGTACACTAGCAAAGCAAAGCAGAGAGTATTACAATGAAATACACTGACAAAGCAGAGAATATTACGATGAAAGTAACTAAAAAAGCAGAGAATATTAATAGTGCACTGACAAAACAGAAAATAATGCAAGGAAAGTACACTAACAAAGCAGAGAATATTACAATGAAAGTACACTGACAAAGCAAAGCAGAGTATTACAATGAAAGTACACTAGCAAAGCAGAGAATATCAAAATGAAATACACTGACAAAGCAGAGAATATTACAATGAAAGTACACTGACAAAGCAGAAATATTACAATGAAAGTACACGGACAAAGCAGAAATATTACAATGAAAGTACACTGTCAAAGCAGAGAATATTACAATGAAATACACCGACAAAGCAGAGAATATTACAATGAAAGTACACTAACAAAGCAGAGAATATTACAATGAAAGTACACTGACAAAAGAGAGAATATTACAATGAAAGTACACTGACAAAAGAGAGAATTTACAAGGAAATACTCTGACAATGCAGGGAGTATTACAATGGCATCACACTGACAAGGTGAAACCCACTGCTATGACAGTCCGCAGACAACGCCGAGGATATTACAAGGCCATCAAACTGACAACGCTGACAACAGCCACTAACGACACAGGGCCACGGCGTGGCGACCCCACACAACGGTGTAATGTTACATCATTTGATAAAAGCTTTTACGCGAGCAGTCTCATCTCTCATGTATTAGTTTAACGTTTTACATCTCGTCCCGTTACTGCCTTCCATTTCACCCCCCGAAAAGAGTTCCCCGTCCCGACCGTTTGATGCGCTCGAGGAAAACAAACAAAACAAAAAAAAGTTCGTCGTACAGAAAAAAGAGAAAAAACTGCTACCAAACCGTTTGGTGGAAGTAAACACGAAAACAGAGTTGCGCAAAGAAAAAAAAATTCTACCAAACCGTTTGAAAAAAGGGGAAAAACCGACAATAAAGTGCTTCTAACAGGAAAAAAAACTGCTACCTAACCCTTGGGTTAAAAAAACTGCTACCTAACCCTTGGAAAAAAAAACTGCTACCTAACCCTTGAAGAAAAAAAAAAAAAAAAAAAAAAAAAAAAAAAAAAAAAAAAAAAAAAAAAAAAAAAAACTGCTACCTAACCCTTGGGAAAAAAAACTGCCATCAAACTATTTAGGGAAAAAACCTGCTACCAAACCGTTTGGAAAATAAACTGTTGCAAAACCGTTTGAAAAAATAAATAAATTAATAAACATTGCTACCAAACCGTTTGGGAAAGAAAAAAAAAAAGAAAGTGCTTTCGTTAAAAAAAAAAAAAAAAAAAAAAAAAAAAAAAAAAAAAAAAAAAAACCACTACCAAACCGTTTGGGAAACAACAAGAAAAAAAAAAGGCCGCGTCGAATTGTGCATGCCTCAAATAAGTCCCATTACGAAATGCGTTGGTTTCCATGAGCGTAAAAAATGCTGCGCACATTAACTCGAATGACCGACTAATGTCTTTTCCCCTGGGCTAAAACTGCACGCTGCGTTTGAAGCGCATTACGGAGATTTCTAAATGAAACGCAAAATGCGTTATCGTTACCAACTTTAATCTCGCTCCCCAGCATTCAATTCTTAACTATGCCCGACCCATCTCTCTCTCCTTCATTCGTATTTAAATTCTGGCATTAAATTTCGTGAGCAAATGAAACTGGTACATTCTGAAGAGCACCTTCGCGCTATATGTTGTATTTACATTATATTTCTGTAGCGATCTACGTAAGTCGTCCTGTTGGGGTACGACTAAGACGTTCTAAGCCTGCTGTCGTGATAGCGAATGTAAACCTCGAATGAAATGTTAATTTTGCGAGGCGACTGTTAACAATAGCTCTTATTCGAAAGGCTCATAAATCCGTACTAAAATAAGAATATAATATCGTAGTAAGAGCAATTGTTGTTGGAAACGAAGTCGCATTCATATCTGAATAGAACAGAACAAAATATAGAATTTGGGCCATAGCCCAAGCGCTGGGATCTATGACGTCATTCAGCTCTGAAACGGAAACTGATGGTAAAACGATTTGGAATGTGTTACATAAGGAAAACCTCTCAGATGCACAATTAAAAAAGTGTTAGGAGAGCATGGAGTGTAAGATGGAAGACACAGAACATGAACGGAGGTACAGTAAAAAGGAATGACAGAGGTTGCAGCTAGGGGGGCCGTAGGGACGCTGAAAAGAACCTTACGTAAGACCTACGGATAACAGCTAAACTAATCCTCAACTTCGCCAAACAAATTGTGTCCTGATGTTCGTATTTCTTTGTGTGTTAATTTGTCTGTGTATGTTTGTTTTAAGAGTAGTTTCTTGAGCACATCCAGTTTTTTACATAGTAAAACCTTTTAAACTATACAAGGTCCGGTTTGCTGTTGGAAGCCCTTTCATTTTAGTAATAAATATGATATTCAGAATGTGATTTTACATGAAATTCACACACGCGCGCGCAAACACCTGTCCTGTCCTCCCCAATCCATTTATCATATTTCTGGAAATATCAAATGAACTTGTCAAAAGGTTACGAACTATGGAATGGAATGAAATACATAATTCAAAATGGGATAAGACTTAAGATGATGCATTATCAGTAGTGGCTGGTGGATAATCATGATAAAATCATTAGGGAAATGTTACAGCAGTTCCATAAAGAACAGCAGGGGGGCACTAGAAGTACATGCCTGGCGATGCAGTACCTAGAAGTACAAGCCTGGCGATGCAGTACCTAGAAGTACAAGCCTGGCGATGCAGTACCTAGAAGTACAAGCCTGGCTATGCAGTACCTAGAAGTACAAGCCTGGCGATGCAGTACCTAAAAGTACATGCCTGGTGATGCAGTACCTGACATTTATCCTTCTTCCACAGACAGTGATGGAACAAAAGCTTCTTGGTAAAATATGAAGTCACAACCCGAGCTACTAAATGCCTCTCCAGTGGGTACATGAGAATCAAGACAATAAATTATACCTCAAATCCCATCTCAGTGGCCACGTTTTTAACGTTAACACTTGCAGCAGTAATAAAAAAAAATTCACTAAGCTTCCCGGAAAGAAAGTGATAAAACGTGCGATTCATTCTGAATAAACTTGTCCAAATTAATATGGACCACATGACGGCTTTGGAAAAACATACAGTGATTCTTGAAGTTGTAGTGACAGCAACAATAGATTACATGAATACTTTAACAACTAAATGGCAAACTATAGGCAAACTATTCAAAACACAATTTCCCTTGACAAAGGCAATGTCAGCATTAGTTAATTTACCATCGATGTCAAGAGATGTCAAGAGACTGCTCGTGAATTTGTTCATACAACCAACTTGAGCGTCTCAATGACCTCAGTGACCTGGCTTTCCTCTTAGGTAAACCAAATGAGGCGTGCCCAGAACACCAGGAAAATAAATCACTGCACTAAATCTCGTATTTCATGTTGATGGACATTTTGCTAAACAAACAGCAACGAACACTTGGAAATGATTCCAAAGATTTCAGTTATGTCAAGACTACTGAATGCATAGCATTTAGGCCACAGGCCAAGCACTGTGACCTGTGAGGTCATTCAGAGCTGAAACGGAAATTGGCAGTAAAAGGCGAAACAGGAAGAAAACCTCGCAGTTGCACTATGAATCAATTGTTAGGAGAGGGTAGATAATAAGATGGAAGAAAGAGAACATGAAAGTAGGTACAGTAAAAGGAACCAAAGGAGATGCAGCTAGGGGCTGAAGGCATGCTGCAAAGAGACCTTAAATAATACCTACAGTGCATAGCATGAGGTGCACTGACGGACCTATACCCACCCGTTACGGGTTCAAACAAGTATGATGGCCCTTCTTGGGTCTACAGGGCCACTGGTTGGTTTTACTTCGTTTGTTTGTTTGTATGGTGTTTTTACGTTGCATGGAACCAGTGATTATTCAGCAACGGGACCAACGGCTTTACGTGACTTCCGAACCACGTCGAGAGTGAACTTCTGTCACCAGAAATCACATCTCTAACACCTCAGTGGAATGCCCGAGAAGTTTTACTTCGTTTGCAACGCTTGCTCACGACTGAGGCCTTGAAACTGACACGAAAAGAGCACCACGTGAAGAACAACCTGACATCAGTGGTTAAATGAAAGCCCCGCCTTGAGATATAATTGCTTCCATATCGACGCCATCCAAATGTAACGCCATGTTTACACGAGCTATGCGCAATGATTCGCTTATTTTCAGCATTCCGGCCTCCCAAGTGTAATTAAACAGGAAGCTGGTGCACAAACATGTTTTACAAACAGCTTAGATATGGTTAGTCTGTTCTGTGGATAATTGCCTTGAAGGTTGATGCCATTATGTCCTACGTGAATGACAGCCAATCGCTAGGACCTTTAAGGTCATTCAGCGCTGAAACGGAAATTGATAATCAAAAGGTTTGAAAGGTGTAACAGGAGGGAAACCTTCCAGTTGCACTATGAAACAATTGTTAGGAGAGTAAGATGGAAGAGAATATGAAAGGAGGTACAATAAAAGGATCGAAAGGGGTTGGTTGCAGTTAGAGGCCGAAGGCACGCTGCAAAGGACCTTAAGTAATACAGGTGCAATGAAGGCACTAACCCCCTACGGGACGGGAAAAAAAAAAAAATCTCTCATACATTATAATACGACGTTTAATACGGACGCCTATGTATAAGGCTTTCCCTTATCCAAGAAGGAGAAGAGATATTTGTAACCAATCTGGCGAAAAATCCGCTCGACTTTATAGCGCCAAATAAATACCCAATTCGGCGTGACTTATTTCACACTCCCCGGGCCAGCCTGCCATCAATAGTCCTCATGAGGCTCTCGTAGAAGTGGAACCAACTCATCACACTTAAACTTGGCCCCTCGGTACATAAAGAATCAAAATATGACCTCCCTCAGCTACGAATTTTCGGCCCCAAACTTTCTTTTACGGCTTCGTTTTTCTTTCCAAAATAACATCCTTGTCAAACTTGGTGACCATGAATATCAAGGTCAAACTTTTCAAAGTTTTTTATTTTTTTTTATAAAAGGTCGCTGAACCCTGTTGACATGCTTGGGCAGCATTATTCCGCATATGTGGATTGTGTTCTTTTGTCTTTATAGAGCTTATGCATTAAGTTTTCTTTCTCCCTGAGGCATGGATATCTTATATCTCCTGGAGTTTTTTTTCTTCTTTATTGTCTCAATTTCCATATAGATTCATTTTCGACTTACTCTTTTCACATGATCCTTTTTTTTTTTTTTACTCTTTTCACATGATCCTTTTTTTTTTTTTTTACTAAATTTCTGCTTCATTTCTATACGGCATCGCAATTTAACAATCTATAATAATCATACCCACCCACCCCGTGCAAAACCAGCTTGTCCGCCCTATGTGAAATCCACAATGGAGATGTGAATATATATTTTAGATGTAAGTATATACAAAAGAGAGTTTTCGAGAACCTGCTCGATTCTCCTTCTCGATAATATAAAGCAACATCTTCAAAAAAAAAAAAAAAAGTGTCAAGGGCAAGAAATACTTCTCATGGAAAAAAACATCTGGCTCTGAACAATGTAAAAGTTAATTTGAATCTGTAATAATAATAAAATAATAATAATAATAATAATAATAATAATAATAATAAAAAACAGCAGAAATTCATGAGCCAGGCGGTCAGTAACGCAAGCCATACACGTAAAGGACTGACAAGCCGATTACCGAGATTGGCATGAACCAGCCAATCTTTAATCATGCATGGAGGTAAAAATGACAAACCCGGCGAGAGTAGCCAGCCCTCTCATCTTTTCAGCATGTTCAACCAGACAGGTCAGTCTAGCCAAGACTGGCATTACTATCCCTCGCCACAGTCTGTGGCGTATGTGGGGATGGACTAGCAGGACGACTGGGTTGACCCATCTATTTTGACACGTATTTTATTGCTTAATTTTCAATAGTCTGCAGTTTTGTCCACGCGGTAGTCGTCTGCAGTTTTGCCCTAAGTACTTTATGTGCCCAAGTTGTGATGTTTTGATTTATTGCTCTTTACAGCGGACCAAGAAACGTTGCAATGAACCTTATGTTGCAATCAACCTTTCCTCAGGAGGTACAGACTTCCTCATTACTGTATCTTTCTTTGTTATTTTTGGAGACATAAGGAATAAAAGGTCTCCGAAGAAATCATCAGTCATTCTTCAATAATTCTTCAAAAATTTCTATAATCTTCCGGGTTATTTTACTTAAATCATATGATAAAACCTCTCCTTCTTAGCCATGGTTTCACCCATACTTTATGATTTTTCTTGCATATTTCATGCTCGTATTATCATCTTGCAGGAGTGCTATTATCATTATTGCACTTATCTTCCTTTTCCTTGGTGCCATGATTTAAAAACACTCACTAAATCAGGACACTACAGGACTGAAAGGAACGCGGCCACTGCATATTAACTCTGCCCTCTCAAAATATGCGTAGAGCAAGTCATTTGCGGGTATGGACAGTACCCAAGCGGACTGGAGCGCGCGCTAATCCCGGCAGGGCAAACCTGATGCCAGTCACCTTTCTCCACTCTCCTCGGTTCCCTCGGTAGAAAAATAAATAAATAAATAAAAATAAATAAAAAATTCCGTTTAAAATTAATACAACTTCCCAAATTTTCTGTTAAGGAGGCAATATTGAGCAAAGAAAATCTTAATGAAAATGCTAAAGTCTTTATTTTATTTAGTAGAGAGAGTTACATCGTCCCTTGCATTCTTATTGTAAACCATAATAATCAGAATATTCTACGAATGGTAAGGTTATTATTATTATTATTATTATTATTATTATTATTATTATTATTATTATTATTATTATTATTATTATATATTTTTTTGTTCTATCACAGTCATCTAATTTTCTAGGTTGCATCCTGCCTCCTTAGGAGTCCATCACTTTACTTACTATGTGCGCCGTTTCTAGGATCACTCTTCTGCATGAGTCCTGGAGCTACTTCAGCCTCTAGTTTTTCCAGATTCCTTTTCAGGGATCTTGGGATCGTGCCTAGTGCTCCTATGATTATGGGTACAATTTCCACTGGCATATCCCATATCCTTCTTATTTCTATTTTCAGATCTTGATACTTATCCATTTTTTCCCTCTCTTTCTCCTCAAATCTGGTGTTCCATGGTATTGCGACATCAATGAGTGATACTTTCTTCTTGGTTTTGTCAATCAACGTCACGTATCACCCTATCTGTTCTGATACCATAGTCCCAGAGGATCTTTACCATATTATTATTATTATTATTATTATTATTATTACAGTATTTGAAACCTATTAATACGGATCAAACCCACAGAAGAGGGCCACAGACTTGAAATTCAAGCTTCCAAAGAAGTAAGAGGAAGTGAAGGGAAATACAGAAAGAAGATATCTCACTTACCAAAAAATAAAAATAATTAATGAAATAACAAATACATCACAATGTATTAAAATCCCAGGAGAATAGTGTGAGATGGTAATTTGTTTGTTTGTATGGTGTATTTACATTGCATGTTAAGTATATATCTTAGTTTTCCCAGACCACTGAGCTCATTTACAGCTCTCCTAGGGCTGGCCCGAAGGATGAGATATTTTTACGTGGCTAGAAACCAATTGGTCACCTAGCAACCGGACCTACACTATATCGAGAAATGAATTTCTACCACCAGAAATAAATTCCTGATTCAGCGTTGGCCAAGCCGGGATTCGAACTTCGGACCACCGGATTGGCAACCGAGCGCAAAAACCACTCGTCCTGCGGAGGAACTTTCTCAGCAACGGGACCAACGGCTCAACGTGACTTCCGAACCACGCCGAGAGTGAACTTCTATCACCAGAAATACACACATCTCTCACCCCTCAGTGGAATGCCCATGAATCGAACTCGCGGTCACAGAAGTGGCAGGCCAAGACCATGACCGATCACGCCACTGAGGCGCATTTTTTTAATGCATTACATTTTCGCTTGAACTTCTGAAGAAGAAGTTCCAATTGCACGACATCCTCTGGGATGACGTTGTTCCACAGTCCAGTGGTGAGAGAAACAAAGTACCTCTGGAACTGAAAAGTTAGACATTGAGGCGCGTTTATACTGCAACACTGGCGCTGCTGTTCAGCGACTCTGGTCGCTCTCGGCAAATAAAGGGGAACGTGAAAGATCTCGGTTGAAATACAACTTATGTACCAATTAATCTTTATCAAACCAAAGCGCTATTCCGGGTTTAACGTTTCGCCATCATTTCAACATGGGGGAGGCAAACTCAAGTCCCTCTATAGATCTAGCCCAGACCCGAAGAAAAGGGAAAACGGGAGGCCGAGAAAAATTCCAAAATTTCGCGGAAGAGGGAATGGAATATATAGAGTTCAGGACAAAGGCCAAGGACTGGGACCTATGAGGTCGTTCAGCGCTGGAAAGGAAATTGAGAGTAGGTAGGCTTGAAAGGTGTAAAAAGAGGACATCCTCAAAGAGGATGGATAGCAAGACAGAAAAAAGATAATATGAAAGGAGATACAGTAAATGGAATGAAAGGGGTTGCAATTAAGGGTCGAAAATAAGACCCTTTAGTAATCCCTACAGCGCACCCAGTGGGGTGTACTGACGGCACTAACAAAGTATTGTAACGGGCATTACAAAGATTGCCCATTTCAATGCGAAAAGTTAAGAGCATCAAACGAAGGAGAATATTTTATGATATTTAAATATCTAATAAGCATACTCAATGAAGTTCCGGCAATTTCTTATTTTCTTCCTTTGTGAAGTTCTGCACGAGTGCATTTTTCTTTTAAAAAAACAAGTTTTAAAACTTATGAAAAGATTTTCCACTTCTTCACAAACAATTTGCTTTAAAACCAAACAGTTTCCTGCGTGGACTGATATTTTTCCTTTCAATAACCCTTAAAGCTTACTGTGATACTTTTGCATGACTGAGCGATATATGTCTTTTACGGTCTTTAAAATCTATCGTGATAAAGCTGATCACACTTCGTTTCCATCATAAAAAAATAAGCCTCTCAAAATCATCTTGACAAACTTTTTGATATATATATATAAAAGAAACACAGTCAAACTTATGTTGAAGTTCATTATTACATTGTATCTTTAATAAAAAAAAACAATTAATCGGAAACTTGAGTGACAGGGAACGTATTATAAAAAGAAAAACTTCGGTGATGCAAAGTATTGCCTCAGGCCAATGCCAAGGTATAAAGAAAACGCATTCTATGATAAAAACATTCCCGCAAAGATGAGAAATTTTATAATAAAAACATTCCAGAAAGAAGAGAAATTCTATAATAAAACATTCCAACAGAGAAAGCAATTTCTATAATTAACACTCCAGTAGAGAAAAGTATTATGATAAAAACATGTTCTATAATAAAAACTTCCCAGTAAACAGACTATAATAAACGTTCCAATACAGAAACACAATTCTTCATATAATAATATAATATATATATATAATATATATATATATATATATATATATATATATATATATATAATCAGCGTTAAAACGTTAGTAAAAGAACACTGACACTTCTGATAAGAATGGAAAATCAAATTTCCTTTTAACTCTATTATCTATTATACAACTCAAGCACATTGAGTGTAATGCTCATTCTTTTACGTAATGCTTCTTATCTAAAGCTATTAGGTTTGGCAATTGTAAAGACCTCCTGTTAAATAATAATAATAATATAATATATAAAATTAATGCAGCCGAGGCAGCAATTGCTTTTAATAATAATAATAATAATAATAATAATAATAATAATAATAATAATAATAATAATAATAATAATAAATAGATAGAATCTCGCAAGAACCTATACCCGACTCCGGTTTAGCACTCTAGCCATTACCCAAAATCATCCGTAATACATTACATTAAAAATGTAAAAACAGGGAACAAAAATCAAAGTAAAGCCAACCCATTCCGTTCCACTTTCCATCACAACGAAAATAATAATGACGGCTGCGGCGAGAACAGGTGAAGAAGAAGATGAAGATGAAGAAGAAGAAGAAGAAATCCACAAGAGGTTACAATAGACCCATGTTTAGTCGTCTTGGCCGCCCTTAGCCCGCCCCGACCATCAAAGGATATATGCTATTTGTCACTTATCTCCGAGGAAAGAAATGGACTCCCCGGTGCCGTTTCATTTCTCTGAAACTGATATTACAAGGCCGATTTATTGACAGGTAATCATTTTTCGCTTTTGCATATTCATAATTTTGTGTCGAGAGAGAGAGAGAGAGAGAGAGAGAGAAGAGAGAGAGGAAAACACCTGCTACTAAGGGATTCAAAACCATAATCGTCCATCACGGAGGTAGTGAGAAAAGAGAATAAAAAAGTGAAGGGGAATATTGTTTATAAGGAAGGAGAGAGAGAGAGAGAGAGAGAGAGAGAGAGAGAGAGAGAGAGAGAGCGCTACTACTACTACTCTCCCTATGGTCGTATTGATCTACGCCCCCAAGTACGGAAGGCTTGCCAACCTTGCCAGTACCTCCTCTCTTACTCAGTGCCTCCCCCCCCTCCCCCTATACCTCCTCCTCCTCCTCCTCTTTCCCATATTCACTCACTCCATGTCGTCTCCTTCTGCCTTTCCCTTATTCATTAGGATGTTCGCCTTCCTTGCACTGAGCCCGCCTACCTTTTCTTGAGGTTCAATTAACATACTAATCGTCAAAGACCATATCCCATTCCCCGATCCTCTCACCTCCAAAAGTTTATGTATATATCGTCGTTTCGTCCGATAGTTAATCTCTCTCTTTCTCTCTCTCCCCTTCTCCTCTCTTTCTCTCTCGCTCCTAAAAGCAAAGGCAAACGTTCGTAGCATTCTATCTCCTTAAAAACAGTATATTGTTGTGAATCGCGCGGCAAACAAAAACCCCGCCAATAATCATAATAATAATAATAGTAAAAAGTTTCTTCTCATCTGTGCAACGGGCCCGTACGAGAGAAGAAATCCCTCCTCGCGAGGCATTCGAAAGAAATAAACATTCTGAAAGCCGTGTGTGTGTGATGGAGGGAGGCGGTCATCCTCCTAAGAATTCATTGAATAAAAGTCATTCTGGCCTTCCTCTTTTTCTCTTTAATCACGCGAGAAAGAGGCGAGTAAAAACAGCTTCCATTATTTTTCCATGCGAGAGAGACTGTAGAACGCTGCGTACTTCAAGGAACGCCAGTTTTTCTTTACACCTTTCACGCAGCCGTCGACATTCGGTCAATGAGGCTTTCGTGTGGTCGTGACACGAAAGGATTAGTCAAGCGATGGGAAAAATAGAGCGAGATTTAAACATAACTGGGAAAAGGGCATCCTGCATCTCGCTTCCCCCTATACACCCTTGGATGGTGGATGGGGGACTGGTGAAGGGAACAGGGTGGAGGGAGGAGGAGGACCACATTCCCCCTCCCCGCAACACTTCCTCGTCCTCCTCCTCCTCCTCCCGCCCCTCCGTCTTCCCTCACCATCGCTCGCTAGCTTGCTCGCTCGCTCCCGCTCCCAAAGTGCGGGAACTGGACGCTCCATAGGAAGATAGTTGATATGTTTACTAATTTGTGAAGAATGGCTTAATTCAAGTCTCCAACGCTGCTAGATATCACAGACAGTGAAGATGATAATGACTCGGTATTATCTTACGTACAGTCAACACTGCAAGGTACTTTTCCCCCTTTCGTGTTTCACAAACACACGCACGAACCCTACGCAGGCTTGCCAACATAACCTTAGCCCAGCATCAACACAATCTCTCTCTCTCTCTCTCTCTCTCTCTGTTGATGTGTTCTTATGCTATTTTGAGCTGTGGACTCTCAAATTCATTTTTTTACCATGAAACTTCAAATAAATTGTTCTGTGAGAACGAGAATGACATCAGCCCGCTATCAGCTCAAAACACTAATAACAATACAGAATTTCATCACTCTCCAAAGAAACTAGAATCTTTATAAATAGATATTCTATAAATACTTTCCATTCCTTCTTCTCAACACGGTATTGTTAAAATGTAATACACCTTTACATGAAACTCATTTAGTCTTTATTCCATATCTAGCTCGACACTCCATGCCATGGCATAGTTATTTACGCACGTGTTAGACTTTGTAGTGCATTAAGTTAAATCCGCAAACCATATTCAATAAATAAACAGCTAGATGCCTCCACTTATTTATGGAGATTTCACTATGAAAAAAAAAAAAAGGGACTGGTCTCAGGTGTAGTAAATGTTTGGATTTCATTCACTCGTAATTGAATGGACCCGAACCATAAAGCGAAAATAGTGATAACACCTTACAATATTCCAAAGCTAATATTTTACCAATAAACACTTCGATTTAATAATGCAATTCTTGACGCAAATCACATTTTTTGGTGATCCAGTTTTTTTTATGAATGAACGTTGAATTTTGTTGACTCTGCAAGTTTTGTCGAATGACGCCCAATGTTTTTCCACGAATTTTAGCCGCCTAATTCAACCGCTTCGGGACGGCCACTGCGTAAGTATCTAATAAAATAACACTTTGGAGACGGTCTTTTTACTCGGGTATGAAATGATATTACTAAACCTAATTTCAAATTGGTATGACATGACAATATCAGAGACGACATGAAACTTTCAAATGAGTGTTTTTGTGATGTGCATCAAGATTCTGACAGTCAGTCGTAACTTTAACCTGATTTTACATGATAATGATAACATTTTCTATTTGAACACTGATAACCTCAATCAGATATGAACAATTCGTTCATCTCAATCCGTGGGCAAGTCTTACTTTCTATCTGATTGGACATAGAGCATTGACTTCAGTCTAATCTGACTTGTGAGACAGTCATTGTCTTCAGTTTGGCTTCAGTACGACAAAGTGATATCCTCGTCTCAATTGATTTGATTTAAAAAGGATGAACCTGACTTTAGTCTGATATGAAAAGCATCTAACTGTCTTAAATACATCATGATACACCAAGAACATATGAAATGAAGCTGATGACCGACTCCAGTTGGATGGGACATGAAACCCAAGTTTAGTTATGCAAGACAGGTCATCAAGACAATCTTAAAATAATAAATTTTAAGTTAAGTGCAATATGCAATTATATCTCAAATCGTGCAAACATTAATATGGAGAAAACCAGTATGAGTAATAACTTGCAAAAGGTTTGCACTAAAATAAAAAATGGTCCATAAGTGAGCTAAGGAGAGGAAACCAAAGTGAAGAGATGAGAAATGGGAAAAATACATCTTCAAATAGTAAACAGGCAAAAAATAATTATATGAAATTATAAACATGAACAGACAAATGCAGCTGCGAATGGAGTCGTCACCTGTAAGTAATATGGCGACAGTTTAACCAAATACTTACTGAACTTCCACCTATTATGCACTGCAAATCAAGGCCTACACTTCAATTTAATAAAAGCTGACCTTCCAGAAGTTAACCACTTCACTCGACCCAGCTGTTAATGAGTACCAGCACCTACTAAAAAAAAAAAAAGAGGAGGCACTCCAATCAGGCAGCCTACGTGCATGCTTATCAAAAGCTTGAAACCCCCCCCCCCCCCCCCCCCCCCCCCGCCACCATTCCATGGTATAGGACTGACTCCGACGGAACGGAACTGACGCGTTTACCCAGGAGAGAATGACACTGACGGCACTGATTTGGAATGACCTTAACTGTGCTACAAAGAGTGGTGGTAACTTCAGCCATAATAATTAAGAAAATCTGATGATCATGAATACAGTCTGGTCTTAACTGCTATGACGAGACAGATAACCTTGTTTCATATGACTTAAACTGATATCTGTCTCTCATACGACTTAAACTGATAACTTTCATTTCAGGCTATGATGTGTAAATAACAATGTGACGTGCAACTAACACTCTCGACTGAAGTCTGATAAGTTATGGCTCTAACATAACTTATTAACCGAAATGACATAAAATTGATAACATCAGCATCAAAACTGATATGATTTGCACTGTAACTTGTGGCCTTCACTTCAAAATCTGACAGAACTCAAAACTGTAACCCATACCTAACATCTCCTGTAATAAAACTGATGACATGAGAAATTGCAAATTTTGGAAGGTTTCAATTTATCATTAGTAAACAAGTCTCAAGTCTCATATATGGATACCTTCAGTGAAAGGTGGTCTGGTTTTTTAAAATTGGTAACTAGATAGATAAAACTAGATAGTTAACTAGTTTCAATTAAGTGAGAGGGTGAGGTCTTACCCATTCCTAGACACTTGGTAAGAAGCATTTCTTATCCCTTAGGAACTGGGACTAATGCTAGGTTGGTTAGAGGTCAAAGTCAGGGGGGTGCCTAGCCAAGAGACCTTGATGACCTTCCAAAGCCGGGTCGAGACAGCGTTCTGGAATAGTTCTTATTTTGCCTGCTGGTACTAACGAACACACATCAGCACTTGGGCCTAGGTTCTCGTCATCTGCATCTTGTCCTGATCACCATCTACAGTCTCAAAGGTAAGAGGTCATAGAAAGATCAAAATCAACCAATCGCTAAGATTGGCCGTAGCAGGAATACAAACGAATGAATGGGTTATTGAAAGTATGTATTCTTCAGATGGAGCCAACCTGGAGTATGGGATTTTTATCTTGAACATTGTTGGACAGACAAACCTTGCTCATAATGAAAAAGAAAAGTGAAGGAAAGAGCTACCATCAACAAAGGCATTAAAAAATTTTCTGGAAGTTGAAAAAACAGGCAATGACAAATCCATAGGGTTTTCAATCAGGATAGGCATCGAAGTTCCTGAGTCAAGAGTGAGACGATGATGAGGACAAAAGTGGTATCAAACACAAAATCCAAAACAACAGTATAAGGAAAAATATTGGGATTAAACACTGACACTGACAAAGGCAAACTTATCATTCACCAAAAAGCAAAATTTCTAATGGTCAGCATAGGTTTGTTTGTTTGTTTGTTTTTTTTGTATGGTGTTAAACATTGCATGGAACCAGTGGTTATTTAGCAACGGGACCAACAGCTTGACGTGACTTCCGAACCAAGTCGAGAGTGAACTTCTATCACCAAAAATACACAACTCTCACTCCTCAATGGAATGGCCAAGAATCGAACTCGCGACCACCGAGGTGGGACGCCAACACCATACCAACCACGATACTGAGGTCAGCATAGGAAACTGACGGAGGATATCATTATCAACGCACCACTAACAGAAAAATAACCCTTTTCTTAAGCTGACATACTTGGCCTAGAGAAACCACAGGGAATCCTTAGATGGCTTCATCCACAGCTCGGATTTCAAAATCCCTTGTACATCTTGGCTAGGAGTTAGGGCTCAGTGTTTAGGGAGGAGGGGGATGACGTCAAAGAGGCACTCCCAGGCTGGTGTCACTATTTTGATTCAACAATAACATCAGCAATGATGGCAACATCCTTAAAACGCAGATAAAAATCAACCTCTTTCCCAAAAAAAATTGACTCAAATGGCTCTCAACGAAAACCATCAAAACATCCTGGCTTGTTAAGAGACCCTAACTTCTCTATGTTACCTTATAACAGTTTGCTGAGACGAGAGTGAAAAAAAAACATAATCCAAGATGTTCAGATGATACAAATATCTATATTGAAACATTATATTATAGAAAAATATCATATCCAAGATCACTTTACATGATAACAGTATTTACATCCAAATACTGTAATCAAGATAATTCGGAGCATAAACACATTGAGTGCTGTAATTTCCCAATAACTAGCCTTACATCAGTAATCACTACCATCACCACCATCTCAAGTAATAACGCTCGACTTTTAGACAACTTTAAAAAAATTCTTGGAGGATTAATGAAGTGTTTATAAGTCTTATAATGAAACATGGCTATATGTATGTATATTATGTTACATGTATGTATGTATGTATGTATGTATGTATGTATGATGTATGTATGTATATATATAGTATATATAGATATATATATATATATATGATATTATATATATATATATATAAACCCCCTTTCCAGCTTCTAAAATGAGCGTGAGCAGAAAACAACATAGGGTACTGTCAACCCCAGAATTTAGAGAATTAAAAACGGGGTCTAGAAACATCTATTGATGACATGACGCACATCAAAATACCTGTGCACAGAAACACATGACTGGGTCTATCATCAAACACATGATCGGGCCTATCATCACAGAGAAAATTTACATTATCTTGCATAACTGAGGATATTACTATGTCACCTAAAACTGAACTGGATATGGCGAGCATTTCAACCAGCAGCTCCAGATCTGACACAGACCATCTGAACCTTTTGATTATAGATAATTTCAAAATCTGTATAAAACAAATTGAATTTGAAGAAATATTCAAAAATTTCTGTCATCCTGTGGCCATAGAACAATTCGCAAATATCATGGGGGACGCTGATTGGCGGAAAATGCGACATATTACCACGCCAGTTCATAGATAAAAATGCAATGACAATTCTTGGACATAAAACGCGTCACTTGTTGCCTGCTAATTGGTTATAATCTCTGCTTCCTAATCGCTTATCGTCCACTGTCATTTGTCAATGGTTGCTTGTTTCACTCTTCAGTACAGAGAAGTCTGGTTGATCAATCTAGTTACAGGGATTTGAGAGCACATTATATTTAGACTCCACTTTCAGGTTTGATGAAAGCGCTGGCAACGGCTTTGATATTTATCTCCTAAAGACTCAATACATTTTTAAGAAAGGATATTCAGGTGTTGAGCATGTTGGAATTCACGGCCTGAGCATGTTGGAAATGGAAGTTTCTTTATTTCATTTTTATTTAGTAACAAGAGAAAGCATTGATAATGGCATTTTTAACATTTATTATATTGTTTTTAATAACAAGAATAAACTATTGATAATGGCCTTTTCAACATATCTTAATATAGATTTCATTTTTTTAGTAACAAGAATAAACTATCAATAATGGCCTTTTTAACAATTTCATTTTTTAGTAACAAGAGTAAACTCTTGATAATGGCCTTTTTAACATAATTACATTGTTTTTAGTAACAAGAATAAACTATTCATAATGGCCTTTTTAACATAAATTTCATTGTTTTTAGTAAGAAGAATAAACTGTTGATAATGGCTTTTATAACATAGATTCCATTTTTTTTAGTAGGAATAAACTATTGATAATGGCCGTTTTAACAGATTCCAATTTTTTTGGTAACAAGAATAAACTATTAATAATGGTCTTTTTAACATAATTACATTTTTAAGTAACAAGAATAAACTATCAATAATGGCCTTTTTAACATAGATTTCATTTTTTTAGTAACAAGAATAAACTATTGATAATGGCCTTTTTAACATAGATTCCAATTTTTCTAGTAACAAAAGTAAACTGTTGATAATGGCCTTTATAACATAGATTCCAATTTTTCTAGTAACAAAAGTAAACTGTTGATAATGGCCTTTTTAACATAGATTCCAATTTTTCTAGTAACAAGAGTAAACTGTTGGTAATGGCCTTTTTAACATAGATTCCAATTTTTCTAGTAACAAAAGTAAACTGTTGGTAATGGCCTTTTTAACATAGATTCCAATTTTTTTAGTAACAAAAGTAAACTATTGATAATGGCCTTTATAACATAGATTCCAATTTTTCTAGTAACAAGAGTAAACTATTGGTAATGGCCTTTTTAACATAGATTCCAATTTTTTTAGTAGCAAGAGTAAACTATTAATAATGGCCTTTTTAACATAGATTCCAATTTTTCTAGTAACAAGAGTAAACTATTGGTAATGGCCTTTTTAACATAGATTCCAATTTTTCTAGTAACAAGAGTAAACTATTGATAATGGCCTTTTTAACATAGATTACCAACGTCCTTTCAACACCAGCACCTAACGTCTTGAAACACGATTGCACTGGTTCAAATTCTCACTGCCACGTTGGCAGCACTGCTGCTGTAATACCCCCACTTCACCAATCTCCATCGGGCATGGCGTTTGGCTTCAAAGAGAATGAAACGGGGCAAAAACAAAATATTGATAACAGGCTTCAAAGGACCTACGACTGAAAATGAGAGAGAGAGAGAAGAGAGAGAGAGAGAGAGAGAGAGAGAGAGAGAGAGAGAGAGCCTATTTCGAGTGTCAGCTTGAGTGTACGAGTAGCATGAGCGAGGGGTTTCTGTCTATAACGGGTCAACGCCGGATTTGACAGAGATAGTAGGTTCGCGCGCGCGCGCGCGCGTGTGTGTGTGGTACTTAACCCCCATTACATTACGTATATACTATAGCCATGGCTTTCTAATGAAGTAGTATTTAATAGGAGGTTGATGATGATTCGTCAACTGCAACATGACTGAATACATTCATCTAAGGCCACAGGAAACATAAAAGGAAGATGTACCAAGCGTTTCCATGTTTGTTTGTATGGTATATTTACGTTGCATGGAACCAGTGGTTATTCAGCAACGGGACCAACGGCTTTACGTGACTTCCGAACCACGTCGAGAGACAACTTCCAACACCAGAATTACATATCCCTCACACTTCAATGCAATGCACGAGAATCGAACTCGCGGCCACCGAAGTGGCAAGCCAACAACAAGCCGACCACGCCACTCATGTGCTGCGCTTTCGTGTTATTTCCAACACATTTTCGGGGTACAATGTTAAAAACGCCGAGAGTAACTAGCATTACGCCTCGAAAGTGCTTTGGGGTTAACACGAAACGCTTGGTACTTACTTCTTTCTTTTATTTTTCCTTTGGCCTTGGCTGGGTATACTGTCACACGCTATCAACTGGTGCATAAGCACGACTGGATATCGATTTTTTTTCCCCAAATAATTACCGGGTACTGCAAATCTCGACTTCATTCCTAACAGAATTTTCCCAAGGATATATGCTGTGGCAACTGATAAGGCTAACGAGTCAAGAGATTAATAAGAAGAGAAACTTGGAAATCAAATTAAATAGCCAGTCGCTCAAGTCAAGTCGACGGTATATGTTTACATTCTTTGCAACTTTCTGTTTTAAAAATACTTATGAGCGTGTGTGGCTTCATCGAACACAGGTCACGCGACTGCCTACACTATAGCACTGAAATCCCGGTTCGAATCCCAGGCAGATGCTTAGCTGACTGCAGTGGATAGCAACCTACAAAGCAGTTCTGCACAAGGCAAGCAACTTCACTCCAATACGCTAACCAAATATAATAAGGCTAACATACGACGAAAAAGGATTAACGATGAAATGAGTTTTTTTCAACATTATCTCTTTCATCGTAGAAAAACTCGCTCCAGAGAAAATGTAAAATAGGTAAAATAGTATAATAATAATACTAATTCCATCACATACTTTCACTACTCAATCATGGATGAATCCTTTGTCCAGTAAACGTCCATAAAATTGGTTGATTCATACACAAAAGGCTTATTAGCAATGCACTGAATTCTTACACTCTACATACGTCACTTCAGCATCATACACACTATCACTACTTTAGTAGTGATAGTGTGTATGAAGTTAGTCCACCGAATATAGTCCTTAGCTTTAAACCAGTGTGTTTTCATGGGCCTTTTATACTTGAGACGTATCCTGTTTTAACAGAAGAATTTATTTACACACACGCCAATTGATTTATCCCTTGCATATACGTATATTTATCCTCCCCACCACACACATTTATATATATATATATATATATATATATATATATATATATATATATATATATATATATATATATATAGTCATTCCAAGTTTTTTTACTATTTCCCCAACCTAAACGACCCCACCACTTCCCCGTGGCTTATAGTAATAATTGTTACAAAACGCGAGCGGTTATACGAAATACTGCAAGACAGAAATCTAACTCATTCATGGACACATTATTCTTTTCGTAGTTATTCGCGTGCGGAGATCGACAGCGATTCTTTGATATGTTGTTTAGGACTTCTAAATCCTCCTTAACAAACCTTCGCAACTGCGTCATACTACACTGTGAACCTTTTGCTGTTGCAGAAGACACGCGGTGAACCTACAACCATTTTTGGACACGTGAAATCTCACAAACTCTTCCTTGAATTTTACCATTAAATAAGCCACTTGAAGAGCTTCTATCCTGACCTAAATATGACCACTGACGCATGTGTAATATACATATATATATATATATATATATATATATATATATATATATGCATGTATAAACATACATACACATGTTATGTTTGTTTCTTTGTGTTACTCATACCTGGACACACTTTTCAAAAATTATGTCAAAATCAGAGAGAGAGAGAGAAGAGAGATGAGAGAGAGAGAGAGAGAGAGAGACGATTGAGAGAGAGAGAGAGAAGAGAGATAGAGAGAGAGAGAGAGATGAGAGCGTAACAAGGCCTTCGAAATTGCATCATACAACTGTGAACCTTGTTGTAGGGGAGCCTCCAGAAAATTATAACCATATTTAGAGACAATGAACTCTGACAAATTCTTCACAGATGTCATCATTCATCAAGTCCCTAATAAGAGGTTCTACCATAGCGGTAATAGTCAGCAATCTACTAACACACACACAAGCATTTATATAATATATATATATATATATATATATATATAATATATATATATATATATATAGATATAATATATTATATATATGTAAAACCAACTCCATTCATGTCACAATGAAATCTCTTGCAGTGTCTTAATGAATTACGAAGTCTGTGGGGGTTCCCATCCTGGGGTACATGTAACCCCCCCGTGGTACATTTGTACTCTTCAGGAGGTACATTGGATCTGAGAGAATAGCCAGAACTGCGCAATATATGATGTAATCGGCTTTGAGATTGCGCAATGTCATTTTTTTTTTATTTCCTTATACCGTTAATATTCTTATGCCGTTCCCACAACTAGATTTCATAATGAATTTATAAGTCAATATCAATTTTGTTTTTCTTTTTCATCCTCAATTTCTAGGGACACACAGGCATCTATACAAATGCCCACTGGGTACAGAAGAACAATAAGGGTTAGGAACCCCTGTTGTAAAGCAGGTAGCTATTATCAAACTAAAAACTACGCCGCATTTCGCTGTTCCTGACCTAGGTCAATAACCGTTTTTCTTTTTCTTTCCTTCTTTCTTCCTTTCGCGCGCCTCTGTGTGTGTGTGTTTGTGTGTGTGAGAGAGAGGACGACAAAAAAAAAAAATAAATAAATAAAAAGGTGAGAAAGTCATCCGCATTCCTAGAAACCTTACGATCTTCCTCAAGTCTATGAATACATTGGCATTCCAGCTTCATTCCCCGATATGGGCAGGAGGAAGGAGAAACGCTCACTGGCCTAGGTTCGAGGTCAAGGTGCTATGTATCCTTGTCCTAGGTCCAAGGTCAACGTGCTATATATCCTTGTCCTAGGTCCAAGGTCAACGTGCTATGTATCCTTGTCCTAGGTCCAAGGTCAACGTGCTATGTATCCTTGTCCTAGGTCCAAGGTCAACGTGCTATGTATCCTTGTCCTAGGTCCAACAACGCGATCCGGTCCTAGGTCAAGGTCAACGTGCTATGTATCCTTGTCCTAGGTCCAAGGTCAACGTGCTATGTATCCTTGTCCTAGGTCCGAGGGTCAACGTGCTACGTATCCTTGTCCTAGGTCTTAGATTAACATCCTATGTATCCTTGTCCTAGGTCCAAGATTAACATGCTATGTATCCTTGTCCTAGGTCCAAGGTCAACGTGTGATTATCTTGTCCTAGGTCCAAGGTCCAACAGCTATGTATCTTGTCTAGTGCACATGTTGATATGTATCCTTGTCCTAGGTCCAAGTTCAACGTGCTATGTTATCCTATGTCCTAGGCTTCCAAGTTCAACGTGCTATCGGTAATCCTGTGTCCTAGGTCCAAGGTCAACATGCATGTAGTCCTTGTCTTTAGGTCCAATGTACTCATGTATTCCTTGTCCTAGCTCAGGGTCAACATGCATGTTATCTTGTCCTAGTCCAAGGGTCAACGTTGCATAATGTTTCCTTGTTCTGGTCATCAGGGTCAACGTGCTATGTATCCTTGTTCTAGGTCCAAGGGTCAACGTGCTACGTATCCTTGTTCTAGGTCAAGGTGCTATGTATCCTTGTCCTAGGTCCAAGGTTAAAATGCATGTATATCCTTGGCACTAGGTCCAACGGTGCCTATGTATCTTTGTCCTAGGTCCAAGGTTACAATGTATGTATCCTTGTTCCTTAGGTCAACGGCTATATATCCTTGTCTAGGTCCCATAGGTTAACGTGCTACTGTATCCTTGTCCTAGGTCAAGTGGCTATGTATTCCTTGTCCTAGGTCCAAGGTTACTGCTATGTATCCCTGCCCTAGTCCAAGGTTAACATGCTATGTATTCCTGTGTCCTAGGTCAAGGTGTATGTATCCTGTCCTAGGTCCAAGGGTCAACGTGCTCATGTACCTTGTCCTAGCGTTCAAGTGGTTGCTAGGATTTTTTTTTCCCCCCCCCCTTTTGCCCCCCCTAAGGGTCCCCAAGGTTAAACATTTTTTGGCCCCCCCCCCCCCCCATAATGTATCCCTTGTCCCTAGGATCCAATGGTTTAACATGCTATGTTATCCTTGTCCTAGTCCAGGTGCTATGTAATCCTTGTCTAGGTCCAAGGGGCAAGTTGCTATGTATCCTGTTGTCCTAGCTCCCAAGGCCAAGGGTCAACGTGCCTATGTATTCCTTGTCCTTAGGTCCAAGGTGGTCAACGTTGGGCTACCGTATCCCTTGAGTTCCATAGCGGTCCAAGGGTTCAACGTGCTTATGTATCTTGTTCTAGGTCCAAGAGTCAACGTGCCTATTGTATCCTTGGTCCTAAGGTTTCAACGCGCTATGTATCCTTGTCCTAGGTACCAAACGTACTATTTAATCCTTGTCCTTAGATCCAGCGGTTCAGATCGTGACCATTATCCTTTGTCCTAGGTCCAAGGGCAACGGTGCTATGTATCCTTGTTTCCTAGGTCCAAAGGGTCAACAGCTGCTATATATCCTTGGTCCTAGGGTCCCAAGGTTAACGTGCCTATGGGTATCCCTTGTCCTAGTTTCCAAGGTTAAACTGCCTATGTAATCCCTTGGTCCTAGGTCAAGGTGCTATGTAATCCTTTGTTCCCTAGGGTCCAAGGGTCAAAACGTGCTTATGCAATCCTTGTCCTAGCGGTCCAAGGTTCCAACGTTTGCTATGCATCTTCCTAGGTCCAAAGTTGTTCAACGCGCCATATTCCTTGTCCCAGGTCGCCAAGGTCAAACGTGCCTATGTATATCCATTGTCCTATGGTCCAAGGTCAAACGTTGCTTAATAAGTACCTTGTCCTTAGGTTTTCCAAGGGTCAACCGGTCCCTAATGGTATCCAAACCTAGGTCCAAGGTCTAACGTGCTATTACCTTGTCCTATGTCCGATGGGTCAACAGGTGCTTACGTAATCCTTGTCTTAGGTCCAAGATTAACGTGCTATGTATCCTTGTCCTAGGTCAAGGTGCTATGTATCCTTGTCCTAGGTCCAAGATCAACGTGCTATGTATCCTTGTCCTTGGTCCAAGGTCAACATGCTATGTATCCTTGTCCTAGGTCAACATGCTATGTATCCTTGTCCTAGGTCCAAAGGTCAACATGCTATGTATCCTTGTTCTAGGTCCAAGGTCAACATGCTATGTATCCTTGTCCTAGGTCAACGTGCTATGTATCCTTGTCCTAGGTCCAGGGTCAACATGCTATGTATCCTTGTCCTAGGTCAACATGCTATGTATCCTTGTCCAAGGTCAACGTGCTATGTATCCTTGTCCTAGGTCCAAGTTCAACGTGCTATGTATCCTTGCCCTAGGTCCAAGGTCAACATGCCATGTATCCTTGTCCTAGGTCAATGTACTGTATCCTTGTCCTAGCTCCAAGGGTCAACGTGCTATGTATCCTTATCCTAAGTCCAAGGGTCAACGTGCTATTTATCCTTGTCCTAAGTCCAAGAGTCAACATGCTATGTATCCTTGTTCTTGGTCCAAGGGTCAACGTGCTACGTATCATTGTCCTAGGTCCAAGGGTCAACGTGCTATATATCCTTGTCCTAGGTCCAAGGTTAACGTGCTATGTATCCTTGTCCTAGGTCAAGGTGCTATGTATCCTTGTCCTAGGTCCAAGGTTAACGTGCTATGTATCCTTGTCCTAGGTCAAGGTGCTATGTATCTTTGTCCTAGGTCCAAGGTCAACGTGCTATGTATCCTTGTCCTAGGTCCAAGGGTCAACGTTCTATGTATCCTTGTC
The DNA here is from genome assembly GCF_015104395.2 of Macrobrachium nipponense. Classification (NCBI taxonomy): domain Eukaryota; kingdom Metazoa; phylum Arthropoda; class Malacostraca; order Decapoda; family Palaemonidae; genus Macrobrachium; species Macrobrachium nipponense. Next base: position 41,581,672 of record NC_087221.1, read on the forward strand.
CCAGGTCCAAGGGTCAACGTGCTATGTATCCTTGTCCTAGGTCCAAGTTCAATGTGCTATGTATCCTTGTCCTAGGTCCAAGGTCAACGTGCTATGTATCCTTGTCCTAGGTCAACATACTATGTATCCTTGTCCTAGGTCCAAGGGTCAATGTGCTATGTATCCTTGTCCTAGGTCCAAGGGTGAACGTGCTATGTATCCTTGTTCTAGGTCCAAGGGTCAACGTGCTACGTATCCTTGTCCTAGGTCCAAGGGTCAACGTGCTATATATCCTTGTCCTAGGTCCAAGGTTAACGTGCTATGTATCCTTGTCCTAGGTCAAGGTGCTATGTATCCTTGTCCTAGGTCCAAGGTCAAGGTGCTATGTATCCTTGTCCTAGGTCCAAGGTTAACGTGCTATGTATCCTTGTCCTAGGTCAAGGTGCTATGTATCCTTGTCCTAGGTCCAAGGTCAACATGCTATGTATCCTTGTCCTAGGTCAACGTGCTATGTATACTTGTCCTAGGTCCAAGGGTCAACGTGCTATGTATCCTTGTCCTAGGTCCAAGGGTCAACGTGCTATGTATCCTTGTCCTAGGTCCAAGGGTCAATGTGCTACGTATCCTTGTCCTAGGTCCAAGGTCAACGTGCTATGTATCCTTGTCCTAGGACCAAGGTCAACATGCTATGTATCCTTGTCCTAGGTCCAAGGTCAAGGTGCTATGTATCCTTGTCCTAGGTCCAAGGTCAACGTGCTATGTATCCTTGTCCTAGGTCCAAGGTCAAGGTGCTATGTATCCTTGTCCTAGGTCCAAGGTCAACATGCTATGTACCCTTGTCCTAGGTCCAAGGGTCAATGTGCTATGTATCCTTGTCCTAGGGCCAAGGTCAACGAGCTATGTATCCTTGTCCTAGGTCCAAGGTCAACATGCTATGTATCCTTGTCCTAGGTCCAAAGGTCAACATGCTATGTATCCTTGTCCTAGGTCAACATGCTATGTATCCTTGTCCTAGGTCCAAAGGTCAACGTGCTATGTATCCTTGTCCTAGGTCCAAGGTCAACGTGCTATGTATCCTTGTCCTAGGTCCAAGGTCAACGTGCTATGTATCCTTGTCCTAGGGCCAAGGGTCAATGTGCTACGTATCCTCGTCCTAGGTCCAAGGGTCAACGTACTATGTAGTCCTTGTTCCTAAGGGTCAAGGTCACGTGCTATGTATCCTTGTCCTAAGGTCGCAGGTTCCAACCATAAGCTATGTATCCTTGTCCCCTAGGTCATAGGGCAACGTGCTATGTTCCTTGTCCTAGGTCCAAGGGTCAACGGCTAAAAAATGTATTCCTTGTCCTAGGGCCAAGGGTGTTCCAACCGTGGCCTAAGTATCCTTGTCCAGGTCCAAGGTGCTTATGTTCCTTGTCCTAGGGGCAAGGGTACCGTGGCTTAATGTATCCTTGTCCTAGGTCCAAGGGTCCAAACGAATGCTATGTATTTTCCTGTCCTAGGTCCCAAGTTAACCGTCGCCTATTGTTATCCCTTTGTCCACCAGTCAACATATTATGTACATGGCCTCTTGGGGGCACAGTATACTTAGTGATGGTGAAAATCATCATCAAGAGGATGAAACTGATAATGACTTTACGTAACTACGATGACAGGGATAGTGAATATATTACATGGTCAATATATTTAAAAAATTGACCAATAAATATGGAATGCATTGTAGGTAACAGACGCTGATGAAAATGATAATGGCTGTATGCGTATAATGTTAACGGACGCTGATGAAAATGATGACTATATGCATATATGCTAACGAACGTTGATTAAAATTATAATGAATATACGCCTATAATGCAAGCGATACGGATTACATGGTCAATATATTAGGAAAATCACCAGGAAATGGTAAGCATTGTAGTTACCGAACGCAGATGAAAATGAAAATGTCTGTATGCCTATAATGTAAGCGTTAAGGATTACATGTTCAACATTACAAAAAAGATTTACAAGGAAATGGTAAAATTATGCCCATAATCAGTGAATTATAATGACATGTCCATAATAATAGTGATAACTGATTTACATGTTCAATACATTGAAAAAAATTATCAGGAAATGGTAAACATTGTGGTCAACGAACGCCGACGAAAATTATGACTACGTCCCCATAATGCTGTAATGGTTATTTAAATGTTCGACATATTAAAAAAATCAAATTACCTGGAAATGGTAAGCATTACAGTTAACGAATAATAATGAAATACAACGCTCAAGTATCCTGTGCTAATCACAGAAATACAATGCTCAAGTATCCTGTGCTAATCACTGAAATACAATGTTCAAGTATCCTGTGCTAATCACTGAAATACAATGCTCAAGTATCCTGTGCTAATCATTATGATCCGATATACTATACTGTACAATGAACTGCTGAAACTAATGAGAATACATATTAAATACCAAGACTATATTTCACGTTAAAAAATATTAATAAAAGATGCACGCTTTAGTTAATAAACACATAAGAGTCACGGCAATAATGCATAATGAACTCATCTGGTAATGAGAATCAATGAAAATCAAAATGACACGACATAACATTGTTTAAAACAATGATATATATGTGTACGTATATTAAAAACAAACAAACACAAGAAGTAACGAAACTTGGATAAATTTAACAAACAAAATACCAGAAAGACATATAAGGAACACAACGAACAATCCTGCACTAAAAGAGGACATGGAGAGAGAGAGAGAGAGAGAGAGAGAGAGAGAGGAGAGAGAGAGAGAGAGGGTAAGGGAAAAGGAAAGAGGAGGAGGGGAAAAGGATTAGTAAGGGGAGAGGAAAAGGGAGAAGGGAATTAAAAGGAAGGGAAAATAAAATGGCAGAGGGAAGGATTGAGGATGAGCTGAGGGGGAGGGGGAGGGGAGGGGGGGGGTCCTGGCAGAGACTTGGAAAGGGTGTTGATATGGAGACGGCATTGTTACTTAACAGACCTTAGGGTCTGGTGAGAGCGGTAATGGGTCACTTAAGAGGCCCAGGTGACTGATCACCTCTTCAACTAAATCTTTGAAAACCAACAAACGCAATAACTGCGTACCAGCTACCCAAATAATTTAGAAGCGTAATTTACCCTTTTCGTTTAAGAACAACATCGGTAGTGTAAGAGCACTTTTTACTTCCTTAAATCAATAAATTAAATAAATTAAAAATCCACTCACCGCTAAAAAAATTTTGAAACTATATGCACAACATGTCACAACAAAATTCTCCCGATGACAGCATTTCAATAAGTCTCAGCCTGACGGGAGTAGGATCCTGAGAAAAAGTAAGTCACTACCGCATTCATACTTTTAATTGCCGAATCGTAGCTGAATCCATCGAGCATTAATTTGTCAAAATTTCAGCAGTTTTATACCTTTCAACACAGATTATCAGCGGCAAGTTAAACGCAATGCCCCATTCATCTTCATCTTGCAAGCCCTCTATCGCATTCAACTTTCACACTTCTTTTCCATTAAGGAGAGTTGGCTAAACAGCCCCGTCAATATTCCCACCATGATTTCCGTGGACACACTAAGTCTCTTTTCTATTCACCCTACTACCTTTTCTGCTTTGTCAACTTTGTGACTGTCCCTGATCACATCCTACCATCATCTTTTATCATTATTTCCAAGTACTGTACCTTTACGAATCAACCTCCTTTACGGTCTTTTACATTCGAGTTGTTCATATCCCCTTCTTTCGTTCCCCCAAGAAATCAGTACTGCATCAGCTGCAAACTTGAATTCTCTGCGCAACACTTCCAACTCGCTTCTTTCTTATGCCACAACTTTGCACCTACATCTAAAGCCCTTTCTCTGACTTTTCGCATTGCTTCATACAACAAACTTTTAATCACACATAACTTACATTTAATACAACACTTCCCAGCACCTTCTACATTCCCTCTTTATTGCCTTTATCTCAAGTTTTTTTTAGTCAATATATGCCGCATACACAGCATTTTCTCCTTATTCTCAAACTTTTCACATGACTGGTTCACAGTAAACCCACACACCCTCCTCCTCGTCTTAAACAATGCTTTTCTCTCCTATCAGTCCTGTTATTTGTCTTGGAAGAACAGGCATAAACATGGGCATAAAGTTATATAATGAACCTTATTTACAGGAATAAATAAAGTCTCTGTGTGTGCGCGTGAGGGAGTGTTCGAAGTAAAACTGGAACTGCCTCAAGTATATCTTAGTTTAACCAGACCACTGAGCTGATTAACAGCTCTCCTAGGGCTGGCCTGAAGGATTAGATTTTTACTACGTGGCTAGGAACCAATTGGTTACCTAACAACGGGACCTACAGCTTATAGTGGGATCCGAACCACGTTATATAGAGAAATGAATTTCTAATCACCAGAAATACATTCCTCTGGTTCTAAGTTGGCAGGGCGGGAATCGAACTCGCGACTACCGAATTAACTTTTCTTGCTGGCTGCATCTTGGAGAAAGAACCTTCGCCGGTATGAGGCCTTTCTCCTTACAGGCTGCTCACAGCAGAATGAGCTCGGACTGGCATAAGGCCACCTTCGTCAAACAGCAACAGCGTGAGCTTTTGGGCTTCCCCTGAGAGAAGTAACTTTCCGAGCTGGCATAAGGCCGCCAGTTCACTCTGGCAACACCAACTAGCAAAGCCTCCTCTCTCTTTTCAAGGCTTAAAAAGCAAAAGCCCGAGGTAACAAAAGACCAGTTAGACTTAACAACAACAAAAGTACGCCCATTTTGCTCTGGCGGGCGGCGACTCGCTCTCGCATGACAAATCCGCCACATTCATAGTCGCAAACTATCCGCAAATAGTTTTCAGCCGCATGCAAATGACTGCTTGCATGACATAACTATTCAACGTGAGCGAGGGATTTCATGGGTACCGTTTTAAAAAAAATTCTTCGCTGAAAAGAATTTTAATAACAAAGACGAAGTGTGGGCCCCATTGTTGCCAAACGCCTCCGTATGCGACACGTGTGGGTGTTGTGATTGTATTACTAAAATGAACAGAACCTCCATTCAGTTATTTTTTATTCAAGTTTTTTTTTTTTCTTTTTACATCAGTTCCTTTTCATTAGAGTCAAGCGCGAGCCATTTTGGATTCCTGCGTGGCAGCAGTTGACGAAGAGGACGTTGCTCTATTTTTTCCCCACTTGGCAACCCCTGTCACCAGAATTGCACGCTAATGGTCTTTTTCACATTCCGCAAATTGTAGCTAATAACCGTACCCGTCAACATGAACAGGCTTTGCCATTCTATTCCCGTTTCCACTTTTCTGACTCGTATAAGTAACCCTTCTTCCTTTGAGGAACTGAAGATCTATTATTTTTCAGAGAAGCCACACCCGTTTTCCTTACTTTCATTCTGTTTGCCCACTCTCTTGAGGCTTGGGCTCCAATGGATTTATTATAAGGGTCCTCATTCCACTGGATCATGAGACTTCCTCTTATTTCCTATTTCCCTTTACCATTGCTATTTCATCTTTTACCTTGGCGAATAACTATGTATAACTGAACCTTGCTACCTCATCTTTTACCTTGGCGAATAATTGCATGCATAATTGAATCTCCCTAAAAAAAACTGGCCCTTGCTATAAATAATTCCAGGTATTTATAGGACGATTCATTTCTAGATGTGGTTCGGACCCCACAATAAGCTAAGTAACCAGTTGGTTCCTAGCCACGTAAAAATATCTGATCCTTCGTGCCAGCCCTAGGAGAGCTGTTCATCAAGCTCAGTGGTCAGGTTAAACTAAGATATACCTAACTTAGCTATAAGTAATTGGATCATAGAATGGTATGAAGAGCGGTATCCTAATTAAGGTGAATACTTTCTATACATGGTGAATACAGGCAATAAATACACATCATTATAATAAACGTCCAGATATAACTCGGAAAATAACTGAACCTCGATTCAAGTAAGAGGGTATGGTAAAAAAAAATGACAGGCTCTTCTAAAAGAGTAACTGCTATTTCGGTAAATAGTTGTATCTTGTAAATAAAAGGATCTGACAATAAAAACACGATCGTGCAATATATTATTAGATCTCTACCTATGTATACCTGGATCTGGCCACATATAAGACTATAAATCGCGGAATCGCGTTTTAAAATATACACGTAATTCACACTTGGCGAGTAAGTGAAAGATGGAGTTGAGAACCCCTAGAGTATTATACTTTCAGCTGTGAACTCCGCATGAAAGAATGATCTCTGTCACAGAACACAGAGGTTTTCCTTTTTGATCAACGGCCCTCTACTACAACAAACAAGGCGATGCCACAATCACCGTTTTTCCACTAAGAGTCAACATCAATTTTCTAATTAACAAGGCATGATTAGGAAACGCAGCGCCCCCTTTGGAATGATAGACCGCTCGCTTAACAAACAAAACATGACGAAACCAAAGCGTTGACGTCTGAGCAAAAAAAAATCAGCTTCTACAATAAACAAGGTGAGGCATGACTGAATCAAAGGTCTTCTCTCTGAATGAAAGACCTATTATGTAATGGGGGGGCTAGGGATGGCGAAGGCTAGGATGGCGAAACCAAAGCGTTTCCCTCTAAAGAAGGACCTCTTCCGTAACGAACAAAGCATGAGTGAATCAAAGCGTTTCTCATGAAAGACCTCTTCTTGATCACATAATGCATGACGAAATCAAAGCGTTTGCTTGTGAATGGAAGAGACATTGCTGTAATAAACAAAGCGTGGTATGATGATACGGTTTCCTTTTAAAGCCAAAACTTCTCTTAAACTTAACCAAGCAGAAGGTGATCAAATATTTTCCTCCTCAACGAAGGACCTACTATATTGTCAATACAAAGGCTGATTGAAATCAAAAGGATTCCTTCTATACGAAGGGTCTACTTTGTAATAACCAATACAAGACGCAATGAAAAGGTTTCCGTTTGAATAACGATCTCCTGTAGCAAAAAACCTAGGAGGTAATATAAAGGTTTCCTTATAAATGAGCGACCTTTTTTTTTGTGTAAATTAGGGTAGCATTTTAAATGAAGACCATCTGTGGTAATAAACAAGCATTGCATAATCAAAGTGGGTTACTTCTGAACGGTTCTGAATGGAAGCTCTGCGCAGTAGGGGACAGCCATGTGTCTAGTGCGGTTCTTCAATGACTCGCAAGTCGTCTAATGCATACCTTTTTATACAGTACGTAGCGCATAACGTAATATTCTCATATTTGAGCTCTATTACTGGAGCAGATGGGCACGCCGCATAAAAAGATTTCTCAAACGAAAGCACTCTAAAGAAGCAAGGGAAATCCCACTACCATTATAAGCATTCTTACAGCTAAGTCGTACAATAATATACAGGACTTCGGCATGGCAAAGCGCTTATATATTCCTTAAGGACGACACATTTAAAACGAGCCAAAAGGACAAGCAACCAATAGAAATCAGGTAGAAAAAGGACAATGGTTTAACTGATGGAAGGAATGGACCTCCTGCTTGGAAGAAAAAAAAAAAAAAAAAAAAAAAAAAAAAAGTCCTGAAAAACATGAGGCAGAATGACATGTTTAGCAATAAAATAAAGAAATACATAAATAAAAAATCCAAGAATATTCAGATATAGCAAGACATTTGTACTTGAACACTAAAAGTAACCTGACTCTTGGACCCACCGTATAAATGACTGAACTCTCAGCGGTCATCGACGACATACACAACGTTTGCAGTCTTTAGCTGTAGAGATATTTGTATTGCTGTAGAACTTATTTCTTAACGCAATTACGAATACACATACGACCGGATGGATTGACAGTTCAATTATTTGATGCTCCAGATGGTAAACAGGGAGCAACATAGCATGTTAAATACCCATCTTTAAAACCTGCGAATGTTAAATGTAAAATTCTTGCTCACACAATTAACCTACGTAGGAATTTTATTAAGAGTGTGAAATAATTGCCGAACAGTTATTTCACATCAATTAACGAGAATAAATGTCAGAACTTTAAAAACATAGACCTTCAAAACTAAAATCTTCACAACATGACCTTAAAAAATTAAAAAGCTACAAAAAAATGTTTATAATCTTTAAACAAACATAGAAATTAATAAACAAAAAACTTTACCAGCTTGTCAACTAACACGGGCACAAACTTCCCAACTTCAAGCCTAAAACCTCCTTAGCTTGCAATCCTGAAAAAAAAAAAAAACTTCTAAACCGTAAAGAATAACTGTATACCCTTTTCCACTTATACAATACTTTTAATTATTTTTACATATGATGATAATGTTTTTCGGTTATGATAAGATTTTTTTTCTTATGCGATGGATGCTTTCTTTTTCTTTTTTTTTTAGTTAGGCTATGATGCTTTCTTTTAGTTAGGCTTATAATACTTTCTTTTAATTAGGCTTATAATGCTTTCTTTTAGTTATGCTATAATGCAATGTCCCCCCCCCCCCTCATTTTTTTTTTTACTTAAGGTATGATGCTTTAAAAAGCAAAACATCCCAAGGCACGTAATTCGATCCATCAGGCAGTACCGGTAATTCCCATTCCCCAGGACGCGCTGGCCACGAAAGGCCCCGGGAAAAGGTACGCCACCAAACTTTTCACTCGGGGTAATGATACGTCATCAGAGGGCTCACTCACTCATTCACTCACTAGCTCGTTGCTTTGCACTGCGAAAGACTATCCCCTCCTAAAACCGTTACTACCGAGTTTCGCGCTTTTGTGACAATTTTTGGTGGGGTTACGACGAATTTTTTAAAAATTTGATTTATTATTATTTCTTATTTTATTTCTATATGTATGTATGTATGTATGGATGTATGTATGTATATATATACATATATATATATATATATATATATATAATATATATATATATATATATATATATATACGTCTACACCACACATCATATATACATAAACATTGGAAAGTCGGTACCATCCGGTATATATATATATATATATATATATATATATATATATTATATATAATTTATATATATATATTTATCTATATATATATATATATATATACTTATATATATATATATATAATATATATATATTATATATAATATATATATATATATATATATATATATCTATATATATATACACAACACACATACATACATAAACATTGGGAAGTCGGTACCTTCGTGGAAAAGGAAGACTAAAACCTATATATATATATATATATATATAATATATATATATATATATATATATATATATATATATTTATATATATATATATATTTGTATATATGTATTTATATATATATATATATATGTTATATATATTATATATATATATATATATATATATATATATATATACTATAAAGTAAATAAATATAGATACATTGGTACAGAAACACTCCAATTCAAGAGCCATCAGCATTTAGTAGTACGTACAATACCAACAGCAATAAAACATTTATAAACATTTATAAACAAAACCGCATAAACATACTATTACTTCCCCGCACGTCAAAGCCGAAACAAAATCTACGCGCGAACGAAAGCCCAAATGCATATTTTTCCACAGAACACAATTAATATCCGGAGAGAGAGAGAGAGAGAGAGAGAGAGAGAGAGAGAGAGAGAGAGAGAGAGAGAGAGAGAGAGAATGACATTTACGCGTTTGTACAAGTAAAGCCTTTAATGACCTAGACTGGGAGGCTAAAATTCTCCCTAAACCATCCGAATCCCCGCCTTAGACTCTACGTCCACACTTCCAGGCAAAAAGGCCACATGGGGTAATGAATGGCCCTAAGCATGGCGTGTATACCATATAGTACTAGTGGCTGTCTATGAGAGAGAGAGAGAGAGAGAGAGAGAGAGAGAGAGAGAGAGAGAGAGAGAGAGAGAAATGTTTCACCATAACATATTCATCGACTAGATGAAAATATATAGCAACATTGTAAGCGAGGTGTAGCCAGAGAGAGAGAGAGAGAGAGAGAGAGAGAGAGAGAGAGAGAGAGAGAGAGAGCTATTCAACCTTCATAAAGTCTTGTAAATAACACTTAAATATGATGGAAAAATGTCGATATTTTTCCAGACTTGCATAAGAAGAATTTATTATGTGAAATGTACACATTACTCTTATTTTGATTTTGTGTGTGTGTATATGTCTGTGTGTGTATATGTATATATATATATAATATATATATATATATATATATATATATATATATATATATATATATATATATATATATATATATAATATATATCTCAGATATTACGTAGGACAAAGAATCAGCTGTAAGGATCCGATATTACCTAGAAAAAAAGAATAGTCGCTACGGATCAGATATTACCTACAACAAAGAACTGGCTATGCGGATAAGATATTACTTATGACAAACAATTTGCTATACAGATCACATATTACCTACGACAAAGAATTGGCTATACGATTCAGATATTACTTATGAACAACAATTGGCTATACTATTATTATCGCTATTTTTCCACATTGCATAAGAAGTTTAATCTGTGATATGTAAACATTACTTTTTATATATATATATATATATATATATATATATATATATATATATATATATATATTACATATAATGTTCCATAGTCTTCCCTAAAAGTGTTTATACAATATGAAGTTGAATCTGATCCTCTAAGCAGCTATTGTGTTTTATGCAAAAGGCCTTTCTTCACTCCATAATTAAACCTTGACAAGGAAACGCCATCTTTAACAACGGTCGGTAGAAGATTACGCAAGAGGAAGACCGCTTTTGAGGAAGTGCCTATACTGGCCAGATATTACCTATAACAAGGAATTGGCTATACTAGACAGATATTACCTATAAAAAAAGAATGGCTGTGCGGATCAGATATCACCTAGGACAAAGAATCAGCTGTGCGGATCAGATATTACCTACGAAAAAGAATTTTCTCTACATATCGGATATTACCTATGTATGACATACAATTGGCATATGGATCAGATATTACTTATGAAAAAGAATTGGCTATATGGATCAGATATTACCTAAGACATATATGGATCGGATATTAACTATGACAAAGAATTGGCTATACAGATTGCATATTACCTACGACAAAGAATTAGCTATACGGATCAGATATAACTTATGACAAAGAATTGACTATACAGTTCAATGTCATTGTCGATAGTTTTCCTGGCTTGCATAAGAAGAGTTTAATCTGTGAAAGGTAAATACTACTATTATATATATATATATATATATATATATATATATATATATATATATATATATTGCTTTATATGTAATGTTCAATATTACCTACGACAAATAATTGGCTATATAGATCACATATTACCTAAGACAAAGAATTAGATATACAGATAAGATATTACATACCTATGACAAAGAATTGTCTGTACTAATCAGATATTACCTAGGTCAAAGAATCAGGTGTACAGATCAGATATTACCAATGAAAAGAAATGTCTATACGGATCAGATATTACCTACGACAAACAATTGGCTATATGGATCAGATATTACTCATGACAAAGAATTGCCTGTTCAGGTCAATTATTACTTATAACAAAGAATTGGCTATACAGATCAGATATTAGATAGGACAAAGAATCAGCTACACGGATCAGATATTACTTATGACAAAAAATTCGTTATACGGATCAGATATTACTAATGATAAAGAACAGGCTATACAGATCAATGTTATTGTTGATATTTTTCCAGACTTTTATAAGAAGAGTTTAATCTGTGAAATGTAAACACTACTCTTATTTTTAGTTTCTGTATATATATATATATATAATATATATATATATATATATATATATATATATATATATATATGCTTATGTAATGTTTAATATTACCTATGACAACGAATTGGCTATATGGACCAGATATTACCTATGACATAGAATTGGCTATATTGGCCAGATATTACTTATGACAAAAATTGGCTTTACGAATCAGATATTACTTATGACAAAACTTGGCTATATGGATCAGATATTACTTATGACAAAGAATTAGCTATACAGATCAATGTAATTGTCGATATTTTTCAAGACTTCCACAAGAAGAGTTTGATCGGTGAAATGTAAACACTACTCTTTTATATATATATATATATATATATATATATATATATATATATACACATATATATATATACTATATCTATATATATATATATATATATATACACGTGTGTGTGGTGTGTGTGTGTGTATAATGTTATGTTGAATATACCTATATCAAAGATTGGCTATAAGGATTCAATATTACCTATATCAAAGCTGGTGGCTATAAGGATCAGATATTACCTATGTCCAAAAGAAATCCAGCTGTACAGAATCAGATATTGGGCTTAATGGGCAAAAGAATTGTCTATACGTATCAGATGATACCTACGACATACAATTGGCTATATTAATCAGATATTACTTATGACAAAGAATTGGCCATTCGGATCAGATATTACTTATGACAAAGAATTGGGTATACCGATCAGATATTACTTATGACAAAGAATTAGCTATACAGGTCAGATATTACTTATGACAAAAAATTGACTATATGGATCAGATATTACCAATGACAAAGAATTGGCTACACGGATAAGATAATACCTATGACAAAGAATTGACTCTACGGATGAGATATTACCTATGACAAAGAATTGGCTATACACATCAGATATTGCCTACAACAATGACTTCGCTATATCTATCAGATATTACCTATGACAAAGAATTGGCTATATATTTGAGATGTTACTTATGACAAAGAATTGGCTATATAGACCAAATATTACCTATAACAAGGAATTGGCTATACTGGCAAAATATTACCTATGACAAAGAACTGACCATGCTGATAAAAAAACTACCCATAAAAAGGACTGGCTACACTGGCCAGATATTATCTTTGACAAAGAACTGGCTATACAGGCCAGATATTATCTTTGACAAAGAACTGGCTATACAGGCCAGATATTACCTTTGACAAAGAACTGGCTATACTGGCCAGATATTAACTATGACAAAGAATTGGCTATGATGGAAGCTGAAAGGAAGACCGAGAGTGAAGGGAGTTTTGAATGTGTAACGGGATGAAAACCTTAAAGCAGCTGCACTATGAAACAACTGTTAGGAGAGGGTGGAAAGTAAGATGGAAGAAAGAGAATTCGAACAGAGGTACAGTAAAAGGAATGAAAGGTGTTCAACTGGGGCCGAAGGGTAAAATGTTGCGTGTGCGAATTCTGACGAAACTTTGACCAAAGGGGGCTACGTGACTAGCAACAAGTGACTGGGTTTTGTCAGAGATCCGGATACGGATAAAGAATCTTTATGGGGACGCGGGGTGTGGAATGTCACCATTGGCAGAGGTTTTCGGCCCAAAAAAACTTTCCTGTTTCTCTTGTGCTTTTTAGAGCATCTCCAGTACCTACACATACACAAAGTCCTTGGGAATACGGTACGTAGTTTACTACAGCCTCTGGATTGAAGAAGTGGCAGTAGGAAAAA
>NC_087221.1:41600188-41610188 GCF_015104395.2 Macrobrachium nipponense
CCAATCTGCAATGATAATTCACGGAGGAGAGAAAGAATGGGGAGGGGGGGTTTGAAGTTTTTCAATAAAGGCCTTTGGGGTAATTGATTTCGAAACTTAATCTGACGCTTTGGCCAATCTTTCGACTCTTTGAGGTATAAATATTGAGAGGGGAAGAGAGAAATTTGAACGGCAATGTGAATTCAATTCCAAGAATTTTTTTTTCTCTCTCTCCTTTTTCTTTCTTTCTTGGCGTAGAGTTGATTAAACTCGTTGTGGCATTACGCAGACGTCTTCCTTCCTTCCTTCCTTACGTGGGGTTGATTAAACCCTTGCGATATTGCTCTTGGGGTTTGCGTGTGGAACTATAAAGGAATAGCACTGTTGCTGCGAGTACCTGGAATCATTATAATTATTATTCTTCTTCTTCTCTTCTTTGTTCGTATCATGGTACGACTGCACACACAAAAAAAAAAAAAAAAAAAAAAAAAAAAAAAAAAAAAAAAAAAAAATGCGATCTCATACATGCCGAAGCTTTGAGACATTTCTTAAGGACGTTACTTTCTAGAAAATCGTAACACTGCAGTACTCATCACTTCCTGGCACTGCCGTGATATGAGAATGTTTGTTTGATGGAAATACAATATAAAACTACGCCAAATGCCAAGTGCTGGAACCTGTAAGGGCGGGGGGCATCCGGCGCTAAACGGGAAACAGGGTAAAGATGATTTTGAATGTGTAACAAGAGGAAGACCTCGCAGCTGCACTAATAAACAACTGTTACGTTACAAGGAGTAACAAGGATTATGATGTCTCAAAGAGTTACTAGTCCATCCGAGGGGACATTGAGTGTAGGAAAGTAAGATGGAAGAAAGAGAATAAGACAAAAGGGACGCTGAAAAGAACCTAAGTCATACCTACAGTGTCACATGACTATGTGGCACTTTTTTTCGTTTGTGGTAAGTATAGTCAAGCCAGCCCCATGCCAAGGGGTTGGGGGCTGAAGGTGGGGTGGAGGATGTCGTAGGGGGCCTCTGAAAAATGACTACTCCTATATAGTGGAAATGAATGGAAATGCATGGAAGTGAAGTGAATAAGAGGTCTGGTGTGAAAGTCTGTACTCAGACCAGACATGAAAGACACTTCCTGAATCCTAATAATTTTACACACTCCCTCAAACACTTAATGCATCTAGCATCAATGTGCGCACGATTCCTCAACTAATCCAATTATCCTCAAATTAGAGTACATTACCTCAACTTCAAGAGAGAGAAAGAGAGAGAAAAAAAAAACTTGCAGAAGTGTCTGCTCCCTCCCTCAACTTCTCAGCCAGTAGGCTGGTCAACAGACCAGACTGTGACAAGGAGTATTGACGTACACCGAACCTTTGTACTATCATGGGACCGAAATCAGGGGACGTCTGGACTAGAAGTGTCTGCAGTCAAGGCCGTCGGAACTTTTCTGACTAAGCATTCGACGACACCATGATTTAGCAGACTGCGTGGTGCAATACTGACCTCCCCAATGGCATGCCTGGCCGTTGCGTGCGAGAAAGAATGACGAATTCAATGCCCGTCTGGCTACATTCGGAGCAACTCCGGATTAAACAGCTTACTGTTACCAAAAAAAAAAAAAAATTGTCAGAGGTTCGGCAAGAACGTCTGTAGCGTGATATCTCTTAGGTGTACCTAAGGATTCGGTTGAAGCTCGCAGTTCAACTTGGAAGGAAAGAGAAGACAGAGAAAAAGATAAGTCACCCAGAGAGATTGGTAGACAAGGCCTCCAAACGGACTACCACTTTAGTGTGAAGTCTTGTCCTTGCCCAATACGTAAATAATTAGAGTTCAAGACTCAAAGGACTGAAATAAACTAATAAGTCCCATAATGCATTTCGAAAATTTTTCCATACAACAATGAACTCTATACATTCAGATGGGTTCCTTGCAAAAAGAAAAAAAAATTAAGAGTATAATTCTCCTTAAACGTTTCTCAGCCAAACCACATCAATAGTGTGATACCATAACCTATACAATCCATCCAACAGTGATGTATCGGACGTAAATGCTGGAAGCACACAAGAAATCTAAGAAACTTTTTTTTGGCCCAATCATAAAAATAATGTAAAACTGACACAGTGATATGCACCTTGCCAAGAACACCGTCCTAACCCAAGCATTAAGAGAAAACGCGTTATTTACTTCAATATCTTGGTACTTCAAGAGCATTATATCCTTCGGAACCCATAACAAATTGCTATGTTGACCCAAGTTTCAAAAAAAACACACACACACACCCACACACAAACACACACACAGAGGTGTTTAAGATGCTTCTACTGCTGGTTTTTACGAATTTTTTTTTCCAAAATGGCAGCAGTCACTTCATGAACTATAATATAAGGAAACACAACCCTCCACAAGTGTTACGATTACAAATTCAGCGATTCTCTGCAAGAACGAGGAGAGCAGAGCTCTAAGGAAGAGAAATCTTCAGAATGGCTTGCTCTGGTATAGCATGGCTGAGCTTCATCAATTCTCAGGAAATCACCCTGGGTGGACAGCGAGGTAAAATACCTGATATAATAATGCTGGTCAAAATTCAGTGACTAAGAGTGGCCGAGAAAGTCCGAATTAGAAGTTGAAAGGAAGTTGGGCCAATAAGAATATTCTGCTTGAGAATTAATGACTATTTAAAACAGGTTTTACCTATTGGAGAACACTGGTGTCTAGTTTCTGAAATCATAAGTACCATCTGATCGTGTAAGTTTGCTTCTCATTCAACTATGCTTTTAAGACTTGCTGGTTGTCATTAACTTTTCACAATCTTACGAAGTTGGTGAATTGTTTTAATTATGTCGCAACAGCTTATTCTTCCCTTCATTAATAGCGTAATGTAGCATTGTCCCAACCAACTCTACTGACGGAGGTAAACATGGATTGGGGAACAAACAACCGAACGCTCTATATGTAAGTGCGCCTGTTTCGCTATGTACCAGGTTATTCCGTTATTCTCTCTACCTTCTACATGCGTTTCCTTCGCTAACTCAGCCACCCCACTGGTTCTATTCTACCCCGATTGTCCCTCAAAGAACCACCAGATTCCTTTCCACGACGGAGACTGCAGGAAAAGAATACAAATAGACGACGTAACAACCTTAAAAAAGGAAAAAAATTCCAAAAAAAGGACAAGTTTAAATGCTTGACATAACGTCGCCCTTAAAAGGGAGTGAAAATACTGCTCACATTTCAGTATCTCGCATGACACACGAGCGGTGGCCCTCGTGTGCAAAATGCAAATTTACGCCGCGCACGAAACACGAGCCAGCGATGTGCGATCGGTTTTTCAGCGGGGAATCAATAAGCCGTTAGACACTGTTGACTACAACGGGAACCCGAAAATGGGTGGATCATTTTTAAGCCGATAATCAAATGCCGTAGCTTCACCAGGGTGACACCGAAATGAATTCAAATGGCCTTTTGCTCTGCACAAACGACGCTCTCCCTCGGAGTTGTGAGTTACGTGCATTATATACGGTTTATAAGGCACTGTATCTTTTTCTCTCATTTTACATGCTTACATTATACATATATATATTATATATATATATATATATATATATATAAATATATATATATATATATATATATATATATATATATATATATATATAATATATATATATATATATATATATATATATATATATATATATATATATATATATATGCCCAGATATATTTATGTGTTTGTAGTTCGTCAGTTTTAAGTGGTTGGTTTTCGTGTGTGCGCGGATATAAGCTAAATCATTTATTTTTGTTTCACACATTATATATATATAAATATATATGTATATATAATATATATATATATATATATATATATATATATATAATATATGTATATATATATATTTATATATTTATTATATATATATACATATATATATATATATTATATATATACATATATATATATATAATATATATATATATATATATATATATATATATATATATATATATATATATATATATATATATATATATATATATATATATATATATATACATATATATATATATATATAATGAATATATATATATATATATATATATATATTATATATATACATATATATATATTATATATATACTATATATATATTTAATATATTATAATATATATATATATATATATATATATATATATATATATATATATATATATATATACCTGGCATTTTTTCCAGATTTGGCACAATGCGACAATCAAGCGTTTCCAGATTCGAAGTGCGCCTCTGTGAAACCATATCCACGGCTAATGACGGATGAAGGCAGTCACTGGAGAATGGTGATTACGCAAACAAGATGAAATCTAACCGGACGGTACTTGAAAATCTCGGGAACGTTACTGCCAGGGTCAGCTAGAGGTTTATAGTGACAACTGTGGGACCATGTCTTGGTAATAAGACGGAAGGACTTAACATCTCATTGTTTCACTCCTTCCTTCGTGGATAAATAAATAAATAAATAAATAAATAAGTAAATAAATAAATGTTTGTGTGCGTGATACAAAAAATGATTTAGTCTACATACACAAAAACAAAACAAAAACGCACTTAAAACAGAAACACTAAAAGCACAAATATTTCTAGGCATATTTTTGCTCATATACATATACGTATATATGTATGTATGTATGTGTATATTATATATATATAATATATATATATATATATATTATATATATATATGTGTGTGTGTGTGTGTGTGTGTGTGAAACAAAAATAAATGATTTAGCTCATATACGCATACACCCGGGTTACGACGGGGGTTCCGTTCTTGAGACACGTTGTAACCCGAAAATCGTCATAAGCCGGAACGACGTCGGAAAAACGTATAAACTAATAAAAAAAAAAAAAAAGTTATAAAAACCTTACTTGTAATCCTTTGGGTACACTACATGTAGTTTCCTGAAGTTTTATGTAAAACCTGGAGTTATTTTCATCCAAAAATGGTGGTTCTGGAAGGTAAAAGTACACAATTAGTACAAAATACTACACAAAGTCCTGAATGCAATATGTAAATTAGAGTACATCAAGAGTAAAAGAGTGAATGTATGTATAATTCCTTACATTTAGTTTAAAGTTGTCGTGCTATGTAACCCTGGACAAAGTTTTTTTTGGCCACATAGCCTACATCATTTAGGGGTTCTGGGATTCTGGAATGTACAAAAAATATTATATTAATACAAATGTAGTAAATCCTCTATGCATAGTAATTTACATACAGTATACCATACAGTGGTTTATAAGATATAACATGTATAAAACTTAGTTAGGAATTCCTTACATACTTACCAACTTTTAGCGAGTCTCAAAGCTGTTAGCTAAGTTGTGGGAGATGGAGATGGAGAAAGTAAGCAGGTGTAGGGAGCCTACAATGATAAGGATAATTACAGGATAGTATGTACATATGTGTATGTACAGTAATCGAAGTTCTATATGTATTATTTCAGGTATATTTCAGAAAGCTATGTTTATTACTAGGTACAGCAAAAACTAAAAAAAGATGAATTCCATACCTAACTTCAGTGTGCTTTATACAGATGACAGGCTAGGATGAGAGAGTTTGAAAAGGTGATGGGCAGCCTGGAATGATATAGAATATTAAAGGACAGTATGTAACCACTTAAGTACAAAATGTACTTACATAATTAACAATTTATACACATTAAACACAGTTGAGAATTCCTTACGTTTAGTGAAATGAAGAGATGTAGGCTATGTAGAGGTCTGGTTTATGTAAGTTACAAGATGCATGTCAGTCTGGAATGATAATGTACATATGATTAGTAAAGTAGTACACTATGTATGTACATAGTATAATATTACCTATGTAATAAAATGTATAAACATTCATAAAAAAAAAAAAAAAAAAAAAAAAAAAAGTTTCCTTACCAAATTCTAGTAGTTGGCTTGCTTACTGGGATGGGCATATGGAATGTAGATGAGAGTGGCTGGGCTATGGAGTGGAACTAGCTGGTGCTTGGGAGTCTGGAATGATAAAAAATAAAAATAAGAGTATTAACTACTGCACACAATAGGTATATGTAATATTATTTACTGTTTGACATATGTACAATTAAAAAAATGAAGAATTCTTTTACCTGATGGAGTTGGAGAGGTCATAGTTGTTGTATCTACTGATTTGGGCTCTGAGGAGGCTACATCTAGATCTGGAAAGAATGATAGGGTACATAATAAGGTGGATGTAGTAGTACTTAGTGTACATATGTACACTTTTTATACAATTTCTATTAGCAATTTATAAAACATTTTAAAAAATTGTTAAGAATTCCTTACCTGATGAATAGGGCGAGACAGCAAAACCATGGAAAGGCTCCGG
Organism: Macrobrachium nipponense; assembly: GCF_015104395.2. Classification (NCBI taxonomy): domain Eukaryota; kingdom Metazoa; phylum Arthropoda; class Malacostraca; order Decapoda; family Palaemonidae; genus Macrobrachium; species Macrobrachium nipponense. The sequence continues at coordinate 41,606,575 of NC_087221.1, forward strand.
GTCATCTGGGTCATCCTCACTATCAAAGGGGCCTGGAATGATACATAAAGAAAAATATTAGGTTATGCAACATCAAACACATTGTAGTAATAGTGTACATAGTATGTATGTCATAATGTAGTAAACAATTTCCAATATGAAAATGAGAAAAATGAAATTTCTTACCTGCTAGAGGTGGACGGGCTGCTACAGAGGGTCCAGGTACTACAGGGGGATCTGGATTTGGGACCACTTCTGCAATAAAATACAAATGATGAAAATTAATGAAGTTAAACATACACTAACATTTAGTATATGTACATAAAAAAATTAGCACATTTTATATTACAGTATGTAAACAAAATAAATCAAAAGAGTTCAGAATTCCTTACCAGGACTAGGAGTGGGAGGTGGTACTGGAGACTTGTGGAAGAAAGTGTCAAGCCTAGACTGCACAATTTTCTTCACCTGCTTCTCCTTCAGGGTCTCCTTGTAGAAAGTTACCAAATCCATGATCCCTCTCCAGATTTTGTCAAACCTGGCAACGTTAGGGTCTTCTCCCTCAAAAGAAGCCAAGGCTCTCACCAGATGAGTAAAACCCTCTGACAAGCCTTTCACAGTTAATGACCTCGGTTTTGGGTCTGGTACCTCTAACTCCTCCTTAATCATCTGCTGCTCCAGCTCAAGGAGGTCCTCTGATGACAACTCCTCTCCATGGGATGCCAGCAGCTCTGTAATATCCTCAGCTTCCAGATCTAGTTTCAGCCTCTTACTTAGCCCTACTATTTTCCTTGTCACTGTCTCGATGTCTTCTGCCTGGTCAAAGCCTTCAAAACTGTGCACAAACTGTGGACACAGTTTCTTCCAGGCCCCATTTAAAGTGGTCGTCTTCACCTCGTCCCAAGCACTTGCAATGTTCCTGACTGCATCAGCGATGTTGTAGCCCTTCCAAAACTGTTTCAGAGTCAACTCCTTGTTACTTTCGATGGCCCTTAAAGCAGAGCGTATTGTCCTTCTAAGGTAGTAAGCCTTAAAGTTAGCGATTACTCCCTGGTCCATCAGCTGTATAAGCGATGTTGTATTTGGTGGAAGGTACACCACCTTCACATTAGGGTGCATGTTGCTCAAATTTGAAGGGTGACCAGGAGCATTGTCTAAAACTAAAAGAACCTTAAAAGGCAGACCCTTCGAAGACAAATACCGTTCCACTGCTGGTACGAAATGGTCACTGAACCAATCTTCGAAGACCATCAAGGTAACACAAGCCTTCTTGTTTGACTTCCAAATGACAGGGAGTTGACTCTTGAAAATGTCCTTGAAAGCCCTGGGATTCTCGGCCAAATACACTAGCAAGGGCTTAAGTTTCAAGTCGCCACTTGCATTGGCCCCAAAGAGTAAAGTCAGTCGCTCCTTACCAGCTTTATGGCCAGGTGCTGACTTCTCCTTGGAAAGGTACGTACGGTTGGGCATCCTTTCCCAAAATAAGCCAGTCTCATCTACATTAAAAACTTGGTCAGCTGTGTAACCACCATCCTTAATTATTTCAGCCAAACCACTAGGAAAACTTTCTGCTGCTTTGCTATCAGCACTACCAGCTTCACCTTGCAGCTTCACATTATGCAAATTAGCACGAGCCTTGAAACGGTTAAACCAACCTCTACTCGCGGAAAATTCACCACTAGCACTGCCTTCCCCATACTTTTTCACTATTGCCTCATGCAGCTCTCTAGCCTTCTGGATCACACTTAGGCTCATTGGAACACGTCGCTGGTTCTGGTCCTCCAGCCAGATCATCAGCAACTTCTCCATTTCCACAATGCTCTGGCTACGTTGCTTCACGTTAATCACCGTTGCCTTCATTGGTGCAGCATCCTTAATGTGCTTGAGAATGCGTTCCTTGTCCTTCACTATGGTTACCACCGTCGTCCTGCTAAGGCCCAAAGCACGACCTATCTCGGTGTTCGTCTCTCCCTTCTCAGAACGTTTAACGACGTCGTACTTTACCTCCATGGTGATGACCTTCCTCTTCTTAGATGAACTATCATTGGAGGAAGTACTCTGCCGTTTGGGAGCCATAGTAAAGGCACGAAAAATGCTAAAAATTCAGCAACGTAGCAAGACACAACCTAGCGAAATGAAGGCAACCACGCGACTGAAGTGGCGTTGTTCGGTATTGTTACGCTGCACAGCATCCTCGACCCAGCTAGGTCGTTGTCCGGTCAATTTACCTTACATTTAATAGTGTAAATTTATTTATGGGTCCTCCGCTCAGAAACTAGTTCTGCGTATGAGGTATCGTTAAAAAGCATAAAAAAACGTTGTGACCTTTGAATTTGTGTTGTAATCTAACCAGAAACTTAGTTTTTTTATTATTACTGTAAACAAGAAATGATTTTTTCATATAGTATGCGATTTTGAATACGGTTATAAACTTTGAACGTCGTAAGCTAGTATTCATTCGCTCGGAAACTAGTTCCGCATATGAGGCGTCATTAAAAAGCATCGAAAAACGTTGTGACATTTAAATTTGTGTTGTAATCTAACCACAAACTTTATTTTCTATTATTACTGTAAACAAGAATGATTATTTTTATATGGTATGCATTATATTGAAAACTGTTGTAAACTTGGAACATCATAAGCTAGTATCCATTCGCTCGGAAACTAGTTCGCATATGATATGACATAAAAAGTGTCGAAAATCATCATAACCTCAAAATTTTTGTTGTAATCTAACCAGAAACTTATTTTTATTAATATACTGTGCTAGACTATGAAGGATTTTTATCATAGTATGCGTTTTTTAAAAGCGTCGTGAACTCGGAGCGTCGTAAGCGTCAGCGTCATAAAGTCGGAGCAAACGTCGTAACCCAGGGCGGATTTTTCAATGAATATTTAAGAAAACCCGTCATAACCTTGGAAAGTCGTAACCCGGGGACTCCCTGTGTATATATATAATATATATATATATATATAAGTATATATATATATATATATATATATATATATATATATATATATATATATATATATATACATATATAGTTAGAACTTTGTGCTTTTCTTTTTGTTTTGATCTAGATTAACTATCTTTAGTTTACCCTATTTTGCTGTTTACCATAGTCCATCAGGGTTTTTAGTTTTCTTCCTCCACGTTATTTTGAGTTTTCATTCCTGTTTTTTATCCTTGACCTATTTATTCCCAGAGTACAGTTTTCGGTCTCCTTGGAGCATTCCGAGGTGACTTCGGAAGTCCCTGTGGCCAGGTATGGCAGTCTGTTTCTGGCTTTCATGTTATACGACCTCTCTGGACTACTGCAAGTTTAACTCCGTAATTCTGGAAGAATTTTCTCTATTTGAAGCTGGAGTTGTTCACAACACTGCTACTTCTCCACTTGCTGTAGCCTTGGGCCAGTGTTTGCCTGGGGGACCTCGCCGAGTGCAGGTATAAGTCATCATCTTTTTATTAATGCCGAGGGACTTGAGTCCGTTGTGTTGTAGTCAGGCCCGACTTAGGACCCCGTAATGCTATCCCTGCCTTGTAGCCTTTATCTACGGACCCTGAAGTTCTGGGACGAGCCGTCCTTATCTTATTTGTCTGCTGCTGTCATGCCCTATAGTTCAGCAGTGCCTGC
>NC_087221.1:41617688-41805188 GCF_015104395.2 Macrobrachium nipponense
ACTCTACTATGGACGGCCTTGTTCATAGTCGGTGTTAACAAGTTCAGGAACCTCTGTTGTTACGCGTGTAATACAGGTCCCGTCCACACATGGCGTAACGTTCAAAGAGACCTCCCTTTGATTCGGGGCCCAAAAACCGACAATTGCCGGGACGGAGGGCGAACGGAGCCTCGAACCTTGCGGGTTCGGGTTCGAGGAACCGTCCACACTTGCGTTTTTGTTACAAGAATCGGTTACAATACAAAGTTCGGTTCGCACGTGTGTACCCACCTTAATATAATGATATTGGTCTATTTCTTTTCCCCCAATTGACTACCTGATGATAATTTGAGGCATGGACCCAAAACACCGAAAATGTTAGTACATCCATGGATGCCTTAACCAGAAGAGCTAGCAGATCAAGATAGACTCAAAACTGAATGAAGGAAAGACATTCACAGCCAGAATGTCAAAGGGTTGCTGGAAAGCATCCTACAGAGCAGCCCAGGGGGTCTGGAATGGGGGGAGAGAACACCAGCAGCTCTCTGTTTAGCTGCAGGGCAAACATGTTGATCACTGGTACCCCCAAAATTTGAACAACCTTTCCACCTTGCCAGGATGTAAAACAAACTGCCAACCCTGACAGGTGAGCTGGTCTGCCAAAACAATTCCCCCTGCCTAGGATCTACCTGGCTAATGCTTGAGAGCATGGTGAATTGCCTACTTGTGCATCTGCACAACCTGGCATAGGCAAAGCGGAGGCGCTGTTCTCCCCAACACTGAGCTGCCCACTCTTGCAAGTTCACTACAACATGGCAGAAGTGAATGGGAACTGATCTCCCCAGTTGGATGCACACCATTATGGTTGTGCAGTTGCTCATCAACATTACAGCATGATTAATCCAATGATCTCAATGTTTGCTGGACTAACAGTAATACATACCTATATCTCCAGATGTTGAAGTGTAGATAGTCGTCCTCTGCCTGCACAACTGAAGGTAAGACGAGGGTTGCTTGAGGCTAACCAATGAAATTTCAGTTGTTACTGAAACAAGTGTTGGTGAAGGCACCCGTAAGCCATGGGTTTCTCCATGAGCAAGCTGCAAAAGTAGAGTTAATTGTTCCTGTTCCAACTTTAACTGCTCCATCATCCGCTGAACTTGATGACGCTCAAGTTAAAAAAATCCTCACTGCTGCAACTCTGCCAACATTGCCAGAGGTTTGGGAGATCTTCAAGATATGCCAAAATTGGAATAAGTAACCAAGAAAAGGGATGGAGAAGGTTCTTAAAAGGTAACCAGTAACAATACCAAGGACACAGACTACCCAGAGCTCCTGGACCTTTCACAGTCACATGCCAAGTGAATGGGGGACTCCCTTCACTCAATCTTCATATATATGTAATATATATAATGACTGTTTCCCGCTTCCTCTGAACAATATTCCCACAAAACATGGTAATAGTTTGTACTTCTGAAAGACCAAATTAACGCAGTTTAATGGAGTTCTAAGGATGACAAGAAGATCCAACCTCCCTTTGCCCTTGGTTAGGTTGACAGAGTATACATACCTATAAATGACAAACTTTTTAGCAAAGATCGACAGAGGATGGGGGTTATGGTTAAGTAGGGCCTGTTGTCTTTAACCAATTACAATGTATACTGCAATTATCAAAGCCCACATTTCAGCCATATCTAGGGGTGCCTAGTAGGTAAAAATTCCCTACACAGGAAGGTCCTGTGCATAGTTACTGCTGGATAAAGAACATAAGTGTTAAAACAGGTGGTAATTTTATACTACAGAACAGGAATTAAGGTTTATTACTTTAATTCTAGCCTACACTGAACTTAATAAGTATTTGAATGGCGATCATTTTGACATTTTCTCCACTGATGAACCTACTCTTTCCAACCTATTAAAACTTCATAAACTGTTATGTTAATGTACCCAGATATTTTTTTTTACTCCCCTTTCCACAACATTTCATCAGTTTAACAAGCGCCAACACATGTGACATCTGAAGTAATAAATTTTACAGATATAAATTTTTTTAAATTGTTTTGATGAGCAATCCCTTCCAATGATAAATGCTTCTCTTCCTCGGCTGAAAGAGTCAATTACGTACTGGGATTGGAAATGGCACAAGAAGAAATGTGAGCCTACCAACTTCAAGGTATGGCATGTAATTTTTTATTCAGTATATGAAGCCTATTCAAATGCTATGCTAACACCCTGGTTTAATGGTTCCTAAAACTTTTGGGGTAGAGAGAGAGAGAGAGATAGTTTAGCAAAAATGGCATAGGCAGCGAGTTCAAATTCCATGAAACAAATTCACTAAGAAAATATATGATTTATGTACTACCTGGTTAGCTTTTCAAGTAATACACCATTAGCCTATGGCATAGGATTATCCCTGCAACTGCCACAACCACGTTTTCATGCTTATCTTTTTATCTAATTGTCTGAGATATCACCAGTGAACTAGTCACAGCTATATATCTTTATACCTCAAGCATTAGGTGGGCCAAGTTGCAGATTTCTGCTGCCATTTCCTACACAATGAAACAGGTTTTCACGGTGGCACCCTGGAGTTAAGGGGAACACATTTGTATTTAATCCAGCAATAGGCCTAATTACTTTACCAAAAAGTAGAAGATAAATCAGTGGGAAAAATATACCATTCAAAGGTCTCCTTGTCTCCCGAAAGCTGAGTCTTCCCCTGGTGTGATGGCCCCAGAAGCAGCAGCGACTTTGGACAGTGAAAGACCTCAGCTCCAACCAAGAGACCGCCTGGAGAGCTGCCATGGCGGTGGCTTCCAATATCGCTGCCTCCTGCTGCGAGAGCAAGACGTTCTCTGCAGTCAGGTGTTGCAGTGACAGCCCCGGACCGAGGCGAACCAGGTCTGGGTCAACCTGTTTAGTTGGTAAAGGCCTATCTAATGGCATGAAGAAGCACCTCTGGCGAGGTAGAGGAGGACGACACAGCCAGTCCGAACGGATGGATCTAAGGGAATTCTCCTGTCCGGAGATAGATCATTCACCTGACCCTGCATGCCGGTAGCTAACTTCGACCACGGAAGTCCCGTCGAAGCCTTGGGTTCCTTCTTGGGACCCCAAAAAGATTTGAGGCAAGAGGGACAATCTCCTGAAGAGGATGTCATGGCTGCTTCCCTGAGAGCATTGTGCTGATGGATCAGCACAACAATCTCTGCAAACGTCCTCTGCACTTTGGGGGTGTCCGAATCCCTTGGTAAAGGCCCAAGTCCTTCCTAGGACCCCAGGGACATAGGCTGCCGTCGTTGAATCCCATGGAGAGCCCACCACGGGGTTCCTACCAGTCACCTCGACCCTCCCGCGGTATCCCGTGGAAGTAGACGGAATAGGAGAGATGGATCGGATGCCATTACTCCTTCTAGCAACAGTACTGCCAGGTGGGGTGAGCGATGCCCCTGAACCAACCCGTGGTAGTGGCAAAGGCGTGTGTCTAGGAGACAGTGATTGTACCGACGATGCGGACTCTCATGGAGAATGCGACTGCTCTCGTCGCTCTGCAGCAGTGCTGGTAGCAGGACTGGTAACAGCGCTGGTTGGAGCCGTGGTCTTCTTGCGAGCAGTGCTGCCTTGTCGAGACACGGTCCCCGACCTGGCAAGAGCGTGCATCCCCTCACGACACGTCCCAGTGCTCTTCAGGGCTAAAGGCCCTAAGGAAGAGGACTGAACAGGGGACCTCTTCTTCGTCTCTTCTGTTGCTCCTTCCGACAGGAGAGGTGCAACAGCCTTGACCCCTGACGAAGAACCAGGCTTGGTCTTTGCAGGAGGGTTCGACCCGTGGCTCAATCCCTTCTCTTACTTCCTGCCACTGACAGTGGATGTGCTACCCACTTGGGGGCACTCACGAACAAGACCCCGACATGGCTCCAGTTCCTCTGGTAGAGCCATTAGAACTTGGAGTTGGAGTACTAACCTTAGTCTGTTCTCCAGAGGCTGCCGAGGCTCTGGCCTCTAAAGGGCGGAGCCTCGGTTCCCTTTCCCGAAGGAGAGGGAGAGCCGACGACAGAGCCAACTGCCTTCCTCCCAGAGGAGGAATGCACACCCTTAGAAGTTTCGGAGCGAGACTTCTTGGGGGGGGGGGGGGGGGTGTTGGAGCAACAACCTTCTCCTTCTTAGGTTGAGCAACCCTCGGAGGAGGAGAAGAGGAGGCAGACAAAGACGTTTTCTAACATTAAAAATCATGCTGCTATATGCAAAACAGAGGTCTTGAAACAGCATTTCTCTATTATTGGATATACAAAGGACCCAGATCATCTAACTACTCTGGAGTCATTACTTATTAAAAGGCTAGTTCCCTCTTTGAACAGTAACACCACGGCTTCACCTCTGTATTTGGCATAGCTGACTTTTTGTTTGGGACGTCAGGTTTTGCTATTCCTCCTTGGTCTTTAGCCTTGGATGGTTGGTGTCTTAGTTCTCTCTCTCTTTTTACAGTGTTTTAAAGAATTTTTAACTTTTAACCTATGCTTTTCCTTTTAAACCATTAATTTTTAATTATCTTGTAATTTCGTGAATTCCTTTTTATAATGTATTTACTTTTATTGTTCACAGACTGATGATGCACCGAGAATTGTGTGCGAAACGTTTTTAATAAACTATGGCCTTCTACTGATGTATTATGGTACCCCCTGAAGTATTGTTATTTTCGCCGACTGGAGATATATGTATATATATATATATAAATTATATATATATATAAGATATATCTATTATTATATATAAGTATATATATAAGATATATATTTATAATATAAGTATATTAATATTATATATTATATACTTAATAATTATATATATATGGACTAAAAAATTTTGTGGAACTTTCCACTTTTTGTAAAATTTGTTGGACCTGACAAATGGGAAAAGATATCATAGCTGGGAAGGGGTTTATATCCGAAGGTAAATAGTGGGAACTGTGGTGGGACCATTAACTGCCCGAAAATGTTTGGACCCGAGTTTTATCAGGCAGAACTATTCTGCAGGACTAGACCACGGATTCCAGGGGGGTCTGATTCTGGGTTTAGGACTATCGGCATTCTATCCGATTTGCCCATAATGTAATTAGGGTTGGGATGATTGTATTTTTGCAATACTCTCAGTCCTATCAAGCGGGTCTGGCTTACACTTGGGCCACTCTAATTATGTTGTGCCATCCCCTGTGGGGTAGGGTAGGGTAGGGTAGGGTAGGGACGTGGACATTTGGGAGTCAGTTTCTCACTTGTGCCATTAGTGGTGGAATAAACTCCATGAAAGGTTGATATCTTTTTAAGGTTTTCAGGTTTTTCTTTTCTTCTCTATTCGATCTTTATGAGTTGTAGGAATAAAGATTTGAGTACCCCTGGGCCCTCTGATGATACTGTTTTGGCACAGATGAAGACCTCTGCACCGATCTTGGAAACTGAAAATCCCCCAAGCATTGATAAACTTGGATCGACTTTGAGACATAAGGCATCTGCTGAAAATGCAGAAAAATTGGTGGTAACTCTGGAACCATTCATTTCCCCAAGTATTGAGACTCGGGAAGATGAATCTACTTTATTCATGGAGTCGCTTCCATTAGATAAGAGGTATGAAATAATAAATGAGGAATTTAGCAAATATGGAGCTATTAAGAAAATAGGAATTAAATTGGCAGACACTTTAGAGTCTTGGCAGGTTTAGATAACATTTTCAGATTATAAAGAGGCTTTGGTTGCCTACTCTGAATATAGGGAATCTAGGAAGGATATCTCATGTGCTTTAATAAAAAGGCCCCCTTCTAACCTAAAGGTATATTACCCCAAAAACACAGACAACAAAACAATTAAAACATCGGTAGCAAAAACCCCCAAACCCACAAAATGGCTGGTAGTATCAGTTAAAGAAAAGCGGGGTAACATAATGCTATTCAGGAGATAATTGCAGTGTCAAATAGAAGGCATTAGTAATTCAAAAATTACACGCTTTGGGCAAAACAGCATTCTTCTGGTGCATGCAGAATCAGTGGAACAGGCAGCCATGATATCCAACTGGAGGATTACCCAAAAGGAATTATCAAAGAAGTAAAGCCTCACTACAATTTTAGCTATGCTAAAGGTGTCATCTTCCACCTGGATTTATATGAATTTTCAGAGGAGGAAATCCTTGATATGTGTCCTCCCAATGTTTGGAAAGTTTTTAAAGTACCTAGGTCATCTATGATTATTTTTACGTTATGTGATGAAGACTTGCCAAATTCGATTGAAGTAGAAAAGGAAATAATTAATATATGTCCCTTTAAACCCCGGCCACTCCAATGTTTCAACTGCTTCGGTTATGGTCACCCATCTAGGGTATGTATAAGACCTAAGCTCTGTGGCACATGCTGTCTCCCAGAGCTTGGGGAGTGTTCAAGACAGTTAAATTGTATCAACTGTAAGAAGGAACATAGTCCCAGAGATAGAAATTGTTAATCGTATAGGGACGAACAGGAAGCTTTGCTTAAATCTCATGCAGAGCACATAAGTGTAGGCTATGCAAAGAAACTCTTAGCTAGGACAACTAAATATAGTGATGTGGTGAAACAAATATAAAAATTCTAGTTCTCTCAGCAAACCACCACCACTAAAGAAAGAATCTCGTCCTTCTATGAGCAATCTAGCTCCTCAGCCTAAGGAAAGGAGCTCCATCTCTCGAACAAAACAACTGCATAATTCAGAGCTTGAAACTGTTCAAGCTCCAGAGGCTTCCTCTGTGGGAGCTTCTCAAACCCCCTCTTTAGGGGTCTTTCAGGTTTCTTCAGAAGCCTCCCTAACCTCTTCTCTAGAGGCATCACAGGCAATCTCACTCCCAGATTTAGGGAACCTTCTACAAGAAAGATTGCAGACCTCAGTACCTCATGTGGCAGAGGTACACCATGAAAATATGGAATGTGAAATTACAGGTAATAAAAGATCGTGTATCCTTAGTCGCCTGCCCAAGTAAGGAAAGGCAAATGTAAAATTATACCTTCGGAAAAGTCTTCCTCCTCTGAGAGGCTGAATAGACCACCAAGAAAGAATAGCATGACCAAATCTCCATCAGGTAAGCCCTCTCTTTCAAGAGCTTCATATTCTTCGTTTGGTCAGCCAACTAAAAATCTCTCTACATAATGGCATCTTTCGATATCTTGCAATGGAATTGTAAAAGACGTTGTACACATGCAGAAGAGCTAAAAGTCTTGTTGAGAGAGAGAAATCCTGGTATAGCATGTCTGCAAGAAACCAAATTATGTCCAGAGTTTTTTAATACAGGTGTTAACTATGAGATTTTTTCTTCGGTCCCTCCTGCCGGTGACCGTGCACATGGGGGAGCTAATATTATTGTGAATAAATCTTTAGAATACTCTCAAGTACCCCTTACTACAAATTTACAGGCACTTGCACTAAACATAATTTTAGACAAGCAGATTATTGTCTGTTCCATTTACCTTCCTCCTAGATCTGCTTTCTCAGTGGCTGACATTCATTGTTAAATCAATTACCGGCACCATTCATGCTTCTAGGAGATTTTAATGCACACAATCCACTGTGGGGAGGTGATTCTATAGATAATGTGGGAAAATTGATAGAGGAAGTTATTAATAATAATAATAGTGTGCTTCTTAGTGATGGTATGATGACTTACCATAACATACATTTTAATTCGTATCCAGCTATTGATTGAGTATATGTTCCTCAGACATAGCTTCTGATTTTAACCGGTCTGTTGACGAATATCTGCACGGTAGTGATCACTTTCCTATCCATTTGAAGTTCGTCAGAAATTTTCCTACAGAAGCACCACCAAAATGGAAGGTAATGGAAGCAGACTGGGTAAAATATAAGACGGTTATAAGATTAGATAAATCTTATGAATCTTTTAAATGCCACTTAGAAGCACACAAATATTTTTCAAATACAGTATTAACAAGTGCAGAGGCTGCTATACCAAGAAATGTGCTGTTCTCAGAAAAATTACAAGATGATGCTATAAAAAAAACAAGTCAAGTGGCACATCTACTGCTAAGATAATATATCAACGAGCTATGGCCAAACAGCGTCGATATTTTCGTAGCGCAAAAAGAAATACATGGATATAATACATAAATGGAATTAATTCAAAAACTCCATCCAGAGTAGTTTGGAAGAAAGTAAGAAAGCTTGCAGGGAAATTTTCTCCTCCTAAAACACCCTCTTTAAAGGTTGGAGATTCACTGATAACAAGTCCCAAAGATGTAGCTGAATACCTAGGTCAGCACTTTTCCCAAATTTCAAGTGCAAGTAATTATTCAACTGACTTCCAGAGGATTAGGAAAACCCAGGTTCCTTTAGATTTATCTGGTGGTAATCTTGAAGCTTATAATGCTAAATTCTCTCTGCATGAGCTACAAGATGCCCTTTCTTCAATGAATGATACTTCTCCTGGTGAGGATACTATCCTGTATGTAATGCTTCGACAGTTACCCGAGGAAGCAAAATCATACCTCTTGAAGACTATTAATAAAATCCGGGATACTGGAGTCTTAACAAGAGGATGGAAAATTGTAGTAGTAATTCCAATTCAAAAACCAAATAAAAGCCCTTATCACACAACAAGTTACAGGCCCATAGCTCTTACTAGCTGTGTATGCAAGTTTAGTCTGGCACTTAGAAACACACAAACTACTTTCTCCACTCCAATTTGGCTTGACCCTCTGCTTAGACTTTCTAATCAAATTCAACAGGGCTTTGTAAACCCGTGTCAGACAATTGGTGTATTCTTTGACTTAGAAAAAGCGTATGATACAACATGGCGTCACAGAATTGTTAAGCAGCTGCATAAATTAGGCATACAAGGAAATATGATTAGGTTCATTAACTCCTTTTTAACACACCGGTTTGTAAGAGTAAGAATAGGAAATCATTTATCTTCCCCATTCAAACTAGAAGAAGGTGTTCCACAAGGGTGCATGTTGAGCGTAACTTGTTTTGTGTTCCACAGGGGTGTGTGCTGAGCGAAACTTGTTTTGCTGTTGCCATTGATGGCGTCATCAATGAAATTTCAAATCCTGTACAGGCCTCACTTTTGTTGATGATCTAGCTATTTATTGCACTGCATATGATGCTGAATCGCCTTGCAAGTATTTACAAAAATCCATCAACCCTCTCTCTCGATGGGAATAACAAAATGGTTTTAGGTTCTCTACAAGTAAGACAGTTGCTGTTCACTTTACAAGTAGTAGACGTCAAGAAGTTGTACAAATTTGAAACTTGATGGGTCTGTTCTACCATATGCAGATGATGTATAGTTCTTAGGAATGATTTTTTATTCCAAACTCACATGGTCTAAGCATATTGAAAATTTAAAGTGCAAAGTAAAGAAATCTCTCAATCTTCTGAAAGTGATCTGTGGCTTTAACTGGGGTGCAGATAAGAAAACTTTGCTACAACTATATGATGCATTATGTAGATCAAAGTTGGATTACGGATGCCAGATTTATTCATCAGCTTGCAAAAGTAAACTCCACGAACTTGATGTAGTCCAAAATATGGGTTTACATATCTGCTCTGGGGCTTTTCCAACATCCCCCATCGAGTCTTTATGTGGATACGCACCAACTTCCACTTGATTTACGACGTGAAGAATTAGGCCTCCGATAATTGATGAGAATAAAAAGTAATGCTAGCAATCCATCAAATACGGTTATTAATCACCTTGATGCTAGCAAATTAAAGCCAAGATCTTCTGTTCCATTCCAGATCCGGCTAAATGCATCTGTAAATGAAAATTCTATACTGACTCAGAATGTTCATGAATTGGCCCCTTCCAAAATTCCACCTTGGTTCATAACAAAAGCTGAACTGTGCAAGAGAAATATAGTAAAAAAGAACACCCCCAGTGAAGAAATAAAGTCACTGTTTTTAGAACATGATGAAGTTCATAATAACGACTATAAAATTTATACAGAGGCTCAAAGTCAAGCGAGGGAGTAGGTTTAGCTGTGGTCATTGGTAATTTTTGTAATGTTGCAAAGTTACCTCCAGCTGCTTCAGTATATACAGCTGAACTATCTGCTATTGTAAAAGCTCTAGATACAGCATATCTTCAAATAAGAAGTCTTGTGTCATATACTCAGGCAGTAAAAGTGCTCTGGAAAGCCTGAATAGTTATAATTCTTCCCATCCTTTAGTACAAAAGGCTCAGGTGTGGCTGTTTCGCATTTCTCGTAGGCGTAAAACAGTACGTTTTTGTTGGACTCCTGGTCATGTTGGGATCCCAGGTAATGAAGAAGCAGACCGAGAAGCAAAGTGCCTGTTCCCAAAGAGAAATTGATACAAATAGTCCCCAATTTTGATATGAAAATCTATTCGTAACTATATACTAAGAAAGTGGCAGGAGCGATGGTCATCTCCCCTTCTTGCTAATAATAAGTTAAAAACAATTAGACCTCAAGTAGGAATTTGGCAATCATCCTATCAAAGCGACAGGAGGACTGAAGTTATTTTAACAAGGTTGAGAACTGGTCACTGCCAAATGACACAGTTTTCTTCTTGATGGTGGTAGTGCTCCAGTGTGTGTTCACTGTGATAGCCTTTTGACAGTTGAGCACATTCTGGTTCACAGCACCAGGTATGTAAATGAGAGGCGGATGTACCATCTAGATGGTAAAACTATATCTGAAATTTTAGGAGACAACATCGATGTTGGCCCTGTTATGAGTTTTTTTAAAGGCTTGTGGATTTTATAGAAATGCCTAGTAATTTTATATAGATATAATTATTAATTTTTTTATTTTTGTTTTTTATTTTTATTACTAATTTATTCTCGATTTTACCGTTTTAAACATTGATCATCAGAGTATCTATTTTGAACTCATTATTTATATCATTCCCATTGAACTCATTTTTATATTTCCATTTCTATTCATTATCACTACAGCGCTGAATGACTATGGGTCCCAGTGCTTGGCTTTATGCCAAAATCACATATTCCATTCCATGACGCTTTCGAAATTTTTACTTACAATTAAAAATGTTTAGAAGATTGACGCCACCTCGATGTTTGCGGAGTCACTTGTGTCACCAAACTTCCCATTTCCTGTGCTAAATCTGCATACCACTTGTACCCATAGACGCTGGGGCACTTTCATCACAACAATCGTAAACCAGACTTCTAACCAGTACTTTTTTAAGGAAACTACGTTTTTGGTAGAACATCGGTATTTTACATATTTATGATGATTAATTTGAAAATATTCGTTATTGAAAAAGTAACTCGATTCCTGACTCAAATTTAAGTAATTATTTTTTCGGAATTATAGCGTTTTTTAAGTCCTGTATTATGACGTCACGACATCTTGACTTTCGTACCAATTGTAAATGAATTGCTATACTCAACTTTCTTGCAGAACAGTTTACCAGTCATTCATGCAGATTGTTATCAGCTATTCGTGTAATTGTTATAATCGTAATGCGCATATCATATATGTTTATTATTTACTTTTTGGATATATGAAGTTGTTTTACTAACTTATTACCGCCGTAGTGTGACGCAATCGCTTTCGCTCCCTGGGCCTCTTGTCTGTTTTCGCACCCTAAGAAATTAATGGGGCCGAATTTGCAATGACCAGAAAGTCGTTAAAAGAGGAAAGTTGGCATTGAGGAGCATATGTTTTGATTGAGAAAAATACAAATTTATACAATAGCTAGCTTGTAAAAAATACTTGATTACAAAAAACTCGATTGACAACTAAGCAGCTTACCTACTATGGTTTCAGAGACAGTGCAAGCACGTTTTTTGGCAATATTTCTGTAACGAACACTCGTATCAGAACGAGATTTAGCTATAGTGTATTACACCCAGTGCCGTAATTTATAAGGTTATCGTGAATCACTAATCGTAAAGAATTAACGACACTTGTCCTTGTACCAAGAGACAAAAACTCCATTAGCCAGAAATAGATACGAACACAGCAGTAATAAGCTCCACATATCCTCTTCCCGCACCTCCACCGCCAACCCCATCCTTCTTCCTTCCCTTCTCTCTCTCTGAAAGTTGCTTCAATTTAAACTTATTTTCTATGATTTTTCGATCTATCTAATAATAGTTTACATTGCTGAATATATCTAACGATTCACTCGGTTGTTAACTGCCTATTGACTATATTTATACACTGATCCACTTATCTCTCTCTCTCTCTGTGGTAGTGGTGCCTACTGTAAATGGTTATTAGAGTGAGAGATATCTGAATGTACGGTGGAGCAGTAAAACGATAGACACTATGATTTATGGTAAAGCGACAGTTATACTTTTGGTTGGTTACCTTCTTCGTAATCCTCATGTGGACTCAGGGTATCAGCAATATAGTACTTGTATTACGAAGGTGAAGAAGTTATGGCCACCACGGAACTTAACTTTCGGCACGATTGCAGAAATTCGTTTGTCAAGCAACTTTTCAACTTTTTTAGCCATGAAAAAGTTGCCAATTACCTTCAGATTGGTTTGAATAGGTAACTGGTTATAGTTACTTTGTGTTACAAATAAAAATTGAGCCTTTCTACCGGACATTCATTAAACCCTTGATTATAGTGATGCTCATATAACAGTCGCTTTACCATAATCATAGTGTATCACTTTACTGCTCCACCATACATTTACATATCTCTGACTCTAATAACCATCTACAGGTAGGTACCAGTACCAGAGAGAGAGAGAGAGAGAGAGAGAGAGAGAGAGAGAGAGAGAGAGAGAGAGAGAGAGAGAGAGAGAGAGATGAGCGGATCAGTGCATAAATAAATCAGTCAACTGGTATCTAACAACCAACTGGTTCGTTAGATATATACAACAATGTATATTATTAGATAAATAGATAGATTCATAGAAAAATCATACAAAATAAGTTTAAACTGAAACAAATTTCAGAGAGGGAGAAGGGAAGGTGAGGGAAGGAAGAAGCCCGGGGGTGGCAATGGAGGTGGGGGGAGAAGGTAGGTGAGCTTTTTACTGTTGTGTTCGTATCCATTTCTGGCTAATGGAGTTTTTGCCTCTTGGTACATGGACAAGTGTCTTTATTCTTTACAATTAGTGATTCACGATACCCTTATAAATTACGGCACTGGGTGTAATACACTAAAGCAAAATTTCGTTCTAATACGAGTGTTCGTACATAGTTATTGCCCAAAAACGTGCTTGTACTGCCTCTGAAACCCATAGATATATATATATAGGCACTGTATATATATTATATATATATATATATATATATATATATATATATGATAATTATATATATATATATATAATATATATTATAATTATATATATATATAATTATAATTATATTTAATATAGATATAATTAGCTATATATATATATATATATTTTTAAACTAATTTTATTGTTTAAAAATTTATTAAATTATATTATAATATATATTAGATATATAATAAAGTTATAATATATAATAATATATTATCTATATAATTATATATATATATATATAGATAATATTATATAATATATAAGATAACTATATATATAGTATATATATTATATATATTATATATATATATAATTATATAATTATATCTATATATATATAATTATATATATATATAATAATTAGATATATATATATATATATATATATATACATAGAATTATAATTCTATTAGATATATATATATATATATATATTACATATATATAGATAATATATATATAGTCTATATATATATATATATTATATATATAGATACTTATTTCTCTATATAAAATTATACGGGTATAAATGATAACTCCCCTCTATTAACGATTTCATGGGCGATTCAAATCCGGGCCTTTTTATTTATTATGATGCAAAAACAGCCAAGTGGCCTAGAAAGTGACCCTCGACGTCACGGCCACGAGAGCCTGGGCACGTAGCCCCCTTGAAAAAGAGAAGATAATAATAATGGTTTAGATAATATTATAAACGAGATAAGAATGGGAAATAGTCTCTTATAGAAATAACAGCATTTTAAAGAAAATATTACATTGACCTTAATGATAATATAAAGGGATTCGGTATTTGCTGATGCAACAGGAGATTGCTATACATTTCATATATACACACACACACATATATATATATATATATATATATATATATATATATATATATATATATATATATATATATATATATATATACATATATATATATATATATATAATATATATATATAAAAATATATATGTGTGTGTGTGTGTGTGTGTCCACTTTGCGTGACTCAACTCGAGATACAAACTCGAAGACGAAGGGATAACACAGCATTGTTCCTACAAGTTTATAATGCCAACGTTTTACGAGAGATGATTTCGTCCCATTTTCAAGGCTGCAATGATTAAAAAACCATCTTACAAAAAAAGGCACAGTAAAATATCGAAACATACACAACTTATTAGACAAACAACATCACCAGGGGTTATTGAACGATTATCAGACTCTGCACGGCGGAAAATATTAACCACTCCACCTGAATTTTTCAAGGAATCTCCTCCATGGAAGGTTTATTTTAAGTTTCCCCAACTTAAAAAAAGAGAAAAAAGAAAAGCTCCAACAATTCCTAAGGCAGCCATCAGTGATTACATGAGGTACTTGGAGATTAAAGAAAGCAAAAAAAAAAAACAGGCTTTCTGAAGAGAAAGAGGAGCAGCGTAAGAAGGGAGGCTAAAATGCTGGAAAAAGAAACAGGAAGCAAAGAAAAAGGAAAGGGTAAAGGCTAGAGCACTGCTAAAAAGGCAAGGCTTGATGAAGAGAATAATAGTGAGAGTAATTTGAGTGCTTTGGAGGAAATGGAAGTAAGAGTGAACTGAATAAATGTGGAACCTGCAGAGGGAAGAATGGGACAAATTCTCTTTGGGTGGGATGCCAGACTTGTGAAAGGTGGCTCCACAAATGATGTGTTGGCATCCCACTCAAATTTACAAAGCATGAAATTGAATAAACTGGAATATATTTCCAGTTATTGCTAGGAATCGTACCTACATCCCACTCAAGCTTAAAAAGCAAGAAATGGAAAAACTGGAATTTATTTGCAGTTATTGCCAGGAATCGTAGCTTCATTCCACTCAAGCTTACAAAGCAAAAAATGGAAAAACTGGAATTTATTTGCAGTTATTACCAGGAATCGTAGCTACATCCCACTCAAGCTTACAAAGCAAGAAATTGAAAAACTGGAATTTATTTGTACATACTGCCATGGAATTCCAAACCTGGCTTTCATCCCACTCAAGCCTTACAAAGCAAGAAATTGGAAAAAAACTGGGAAAGTTTATTGGTAGTTATTGCCAGGGAAATCGTAAGCTTCAATCCCACTCCAAAGCTTACAAAGCAAGGAAATTGATAAATACTGGAATTTATTTACAGTTATTGCCAGGGAATCGTAGCTTCATCCCCACTCAAGATCACAGACGCAAGAAATTGAAAAAAACTGGAATTTATTTGTAGTTATTGCCAAGAATCGTAGCCTTCATCCCACTCAAGCTCACAGAGCAAGGAAAAGTTGAAAAACTGGAACTTTATTTGCAGGTTAGTTGCCAGGAATCGTAGCTTCATCCCACTCAAGCTTTACTAAAAAAAGAAAAATTGGAAAAAACTGGAATTTACGTTGCAGTGTTATAGCCATGGAATCATAGCTATATCCCACTCAAGCTTACAAAGGCAACGAAAAGTTTAAAACAAAAAACTGGAATTTTATTTTGCCAGTTATTTCCTGGAATCGTAGCTTCATCCCACTCAAGCTTACTAAGCAAGAAATGGAAAAACTGGAATTTATTTGCAGTTATTGCCAGGAATCGTAGCTTCATCGCACTCAAGCTTAAAAAGCAAGAAATTGAAAAACTGGAATTTATTTGTAGTTATTGCCGGAATTGTAGCTTCATCGCACTCAAGCTTACAAAGCAAGAAATTGAAATACTGGAATTTATTTGTAATTATTGCCAGGAATCTTAGCTTCATCGCACTCAAGCTTACAAAGCAAGAAATTGAAAAACTGGAATTTATTTGTAGTTATTGCCAGGAATCATAGCTTCATCAAACTCAAGCTTACAAAGCAAGAAATTGAAAAACTGGACTTTATTTGCAGTTATTGCCAGGTATTGTAGCTTCATCCCACTCAAGCTTACAAAGCAAGAAATTGAAAAACTGGAATTTATTTGTAATTATTGCCAGGTATTGTAGCTTCATCCCACTCAAGCTTACAAAGCAAGAAATTGAAAAACTGGAATTTATTTGTAATTATTGCCAGGTATTGTAGCTTCATCCCACTCAAGCTTACAAAGCAAGAAATTGAAAAACTGGAATTTATTTGTAATTATTGCCAGGTATTGTAGCTTCATCCCACTCAAGCTTACAAAGCAAGAAATTGAAAAACTGGAATTTATTTGCAGTTATTGCCAGGAATCTTAGCTTCATCCCACTCAAGCTTACAAAGCAAGAAATTGAAAAACTGGAATTTATTTGCAGTTATTGCCAGGAATCTTAGCTTCATCCCACTCAAGCTTACAAAGCAAGAAATTGAAAAAACTGGAATTATTTGCAGTTATTGCCAGGAATCTTAGCTTCATCCCACTCAAGCTTACAAAGCAAGAAATTGAAAAACTGGAATTTATTTGCAGTTATTGCCAGGAATCGTAGCTTCATCCCACTCAAGCTTACTAAGTAAGACATGGAAAAACTGGAATTTATTTGCAGTTACTGCCAGGAATCGTAGCTTCATCGCACCCAAGCTTACAAAGCAAGAAGTTGAAAAACTGGAATTTATTTGCAGTTATTGCCAGGAATCGTAGCTTCATCCCACTCAAGCTTACAAAGCAAGAAATTGAAAAACTGGAATTTATTTGCAGTTATTGCCAGGAATCTTAGCTTCATCCCACTCAAGCTTACAAAGCAAGAAATTGAAAAACTGGAATTTATTTATTTGTAGTATTGCCAGGAATCTTAGCTTCATCCCACTTAAGCTTACAAAGCAAGAAGTTGAAAAACTGGAATTATTGCAGTTATTGCCAGGAATCTTAGCTTCATCCCACTCAAGCTTACAAAGCAAGAAATTGAAAAACTGGAATTTATTTGCAGTTATTGCCAGGAATCTTAGCTTCATCCCACTCAAGCTTACGAAGCAAGAAGTTGAAAAACTGGAATTTATTTGCAGTTATTGCCAGGAATCTTAGCTTCATCCCACTCAAGCTTATAAAGCAAGAAATTGAAAACGAATTTATTTGCAATTATTGCCAGGAATCTTAGCTTCATCCCACTCAAGCTTACAAAGCAAGAAATTGAAAATCTGGAATTTATTTGCAGTTATTGCCGGAGGAATCGTAGCAGCTTCATCGCACCAAAGCTTACAAAGCAAGAAATTGAAAACACTGGAATTTATTTGTTGTTATTGCCAGGGAATCGTGGCTTCATCCCACTCATGTTTACAGAGCAAGATATTGAAAAACTGGAATTTTTATTTGTACATATTGACAGGAATTGTAGCTTCATCGCACTCAAGCTTACAAAGCAAGAAATTGAAAAACTGGAATTTATTTGTACATATTTACAGGAATAGTAGCTTCATCCCACTCAAGTTTACAGAGCAAGAAATTGAAAAACTGGAATTTATTTGCAGTCATTGCCAGGAATCGTAGCTTCATCGCACCCAAGCTTACAAAGCAAAAAATTGAAAAACTGGAATTTATTTGTAGTTATTGAAGGGATTCTTAGCTTCATCCCACTCAAGCTTACAAAGCAAGAAGTTGAAAAACTGGAATTTATTTGCAGTTATTGCCAGGAATCTTAGCTTCATCCCACTCAAGCTTACAAAAGCAAGAACTTGAAAAAAAATGGAACTTGATTTGCAGTTTATTTGCCAGGAATCTTAGCTTATCCCAATCAAGCTTAAAGCAAGAACCTGATGGAATTTAATTTGCAGTTAGCCACGGGAATTCTTATTCATCCCACTCAAGCTTACAAAGCAAGAACTGAAAAACTGGAATTTATTTGCAGTTATTAGCCAGGAATCTTAGGCTTCATCCCACTCAAGCTTACAAAGCAAGAAATTGAAAAACTGGAATTTATTTGCAGTTATTGCCAGGAATCTTAGTTCATCCCAACTCAAGCTTAAACAAAGGCACGAATTCAAAAACTTGGAATTAATTTGTAAAAAAGGGTTTTATTTGCGCCAGGAATCTTATTCATCCCACTAAGCTTACAGAGCAAGAAAGGAAAAACTGGAATTTATTTGCAGGTATTGCCAAGGAACGTAGCTTCCCCAAATCAACCCAAGCTTACTCAAAGCTTTACAAAGCAAAAATTGATCAAAAACTGGAATTATATTTGAAATTGTTATTGCCAGGAATCGTAGCTTCATCACTTATGCTTTACAGAGCAGAAATTGAAAAACTGGAAATTTTATTTGCAGTATTGCCAGGAATCGTAGCTACTTCATCGAACCAAAGCTTTACAAAAGCATCAATTGAACTACTTTGGAAATTTAAATTTGTTTGTTCATCCAGGAAAATCGTGCTCCTTCCACTAAAAACTGTTTAAGAGCCCAAGGAAATTTTGAAAAAACTGAATTTAATGTACATATTGGGACAGGATCGGTAGCTCCCATCGACTTCAAGTTTACAAAGCAAGAAATTGCAAATAAAAAAACTTGGAATTTGTTCGTTGTTACATTTATTTAGCCAGGCGAAATCGTTAAAAAGCTTCATCGCCAACTTTCAAATGCGTAGCAAGAAATTGAAAAAATTGGAATTTATTTGTAATTTATTTACATTGAATCGTAAAAAGAGCTTCATCCCACTCAAGTTTACAGAGCAAGAAATTGAAAAACTGGAAGCTTTCCAGCTTTAAAAACAAAGCAGAAAATTCCAAAACTTGGGAAATTAATTTGTAAAAAGGTTTATTGACCAGATAATCTTTTAGCTTCAATCCCAACTTAGCTTAAACAAGAGCAAGAAATTGGAAAAAAACTTGGAATTATGCCCAGGAGGCAGGGAAAAATCGTAAGCTTCCATCGACAAGCTTAAAAAACAGCCAAGAAATTGAATTAAAAAACTGGAAATTAATTTGTGGTTTCAATTGCCAGGAATTTCGTGCTTCATTTCCAACTTATGTAACAAGAAAAGCAAAGATTGGAAAAACTTTGGAATTTATTTGTGGACCCATTAATGACAAGAAATCGTAGGCTTCATCCGGCACTCAAGTTTAACAAAGCAAGGGATTGAAATAATTCTGCATTTAAGTTGGTTGTTACCCATAAATTAAGAATTCGGTTTAGCTTCAATCGCAACTTCAAGCTTTAAAAAACAAAGCAAGATTTGAAAAACTGGAATTATTTGTAAAAACAATTTATTGACCAGGAATCAAGTTAGCTTCTTTAATTTCCCACTTCAATTCAGTAACAAGAAAAGCAAGAAAAATTGGAAAAAAATTGGGAATTATTGCTTTAGTTTACAGTTTTGCCAGAAAAAAATCGGTTTAAGCTTCCAATCCCCCAAACTTCCCAAGGTTACAAAAAGCAAGAAAATGGAATTTTACTTTGGAATTTATGGCCAAGGTTCATTGCCAGGTTTGGAATGGCGTGGCTCATCCCAAACTTCAAAGTAACAGAGGCAGAATGAAAACTGGAAATTTAAATGGCAAGTCATTTGGCCAGGATCGTTTAGGCTTCATTTACCACCTCAGTTTACAAGAGAAGAATTGAAAACAAACCTTGAAAAAATGGAAATTTATTTTGTTAATTAATTGCCAAGGGAAATCGGTTTGGCTTCCAATCCCCACTTCTGTACGGAGCCAAGAAATTGAAAAAAAAAATAAAAAAAAAAAAAAAAAACTTGGAAATTAATTTGTAGTTATCGCAAGGATCCTTGGGCTTCGTCCCACTCAAACTTACAAAGCAATAGATGAAAACTGTAAATTCATTTTTAGTTATTGCCAGGAATTGTAGCTTCATCCCCACTCAAGCTTACAAAGTAAAGAAATTGAAAAACTGAATTGATTTGTACGTATTGCAGGAATCTTAGCTTCATCCCCACTCAAGCTTACAAAGCAAGAAATTGAAAAACTGGAATATTTATTTGCAGTTATTGCCAGGAATCGTAGCTTCATCCCACTCAAGCTTACTAAGTAAGACATGGAAAAACTGGAATTTATTTGCAGTTACTGCCAGGAATAATAGCTTCATCCCACTCAAGCTTACAAAGCAAGAAATTGAAAAACTGGAATTTATTTGTAATTATTGCCAGGAATTGTAGCTTCATCCCACTCAAGCTTACAAAGCAAGAAATTGAAAAACTGGAATTTATTTGTAATTATTGCCAGGTATTGTAGCTTCATCCCACTCAAGCTTACAAAGCAAGAAATTGAAAAACTGGAATTTATTTGCAGTTATTGCCAGGAATCTTAGCTTCATCCCACTCAAGCTTACAAAGCAAGAAATTGAAAAACTGGAATTTATTTGCAGTTATTGCCAGGAATCTTAGCTTCATCCCACTCAAGCTTACAAAGCAAGAAATTGAAAAAACTGGAATTTATTTGCAGTTATTGCCAGGAATCTTAGCTTCATCCCACTCAAGCTTACAAAGCAAGAAATTGAAAAACTGGAATTTATTTGCAGTTATTGCCAGGAATCTTAGCTTCATCCCACTCAAGCTTACAAAGCAAGAAATCGAAAAACTGGAATTTATTTGCAGTTATTGCCAGGAATCTTAGCTTCATCCCACTCAAGCTTACAAAGCAAGAAATTGAAAAACTGGAATTTATTTGCAGTTATTGCCAGGAATCGTAGCTTCATGCCACTCAAGCTTACTAAGTAAGACATGGAAAAACTGGAATTTATTTGCAGTTACTGCCAGGAGTCTTAGCTCATTGCACCCAAGCTTACAAAAGCAAGAAGTTGAAAAACTAGAATTTATTTGGAGTTATTGCCAGGAATCTTAGCTTCATCCCACTCAAGCTTACAAAGCAAGAAATTGAAAAACTGGAATTTATTTGCAGTTATTGCCAGGAATCTTAGCTTCATCCCACTCAAGCTTACAAAGCAAGAAATTGAAAAACTGGAATTTATTTGTAGTTATTGACAGGAATCTTAGCTTCATCCCACTCAAGCTTACAAAGCAAGAAGTTGAAAAACTGGAATTTATTTGCAGTTATTGCCAGGAATCTTAGCTTCATCCCACTCAAGCTTACAAAGCAAGAAATTGAAAAACTGGAATTTATTTGCAGTTATTGCCAGGAATCTTAGCTTCATCCCACTCAAGCTTACAAAGCAAGAAATTGAAAATCTGGAATTTATTTGCAGTTATTGCCAGGAATCGTAGCTTCATCGCACCCAAGCTTACAAAGCAAGAAATTGAAAAACTGGAATTTATTTGTTGTTATTGCCAGGAATCGTGGCTTCATCCCACTCATGTTTACAGAGCAAGAAATTGAAAAACTGGAATTTATTTGTACATATTGACAGGAATCGTAGCTTCATCGCACTCAAGCTTACAAAGCAAGAAATTGAAAAACTGGAATTTATTTGTACATATTTACAGGAATCGTAGCTTCATCCCACTCAAGTTTACAGAGCAAGAAATTGAAAAACTGGAATTTATTTGCAGTCATTGCCAGGAATCGTAGCTTCATCCCACTCAAGTTTACAGAGCAAGAAATTGAAAAACTGGAATTTATTTGCAGTCATTGCCAGGAATCGTGGCTTCATCCCACTCAGTTTACAGAGCAAGAAATTGAAAAACTGGAAATTATTTGTAGTTATCGCCAGGAATCGTGGCTTCGTCCCACTCAAACTTACAAAGCAATAGATTGAAAAACTGGAATTTATTTTTAGTTATTGCCAGGAATTGTAGCTTCATCCCACTCAAGCTTACAAAGTAAGAAATTGAAAAACTGGAATTGATTTGTACGTATTGCCAGGAATTGCAGCTTTATCCCACTCAAGCTTACAAAGCAAGAAATTGAAAAACTGGAATTTATTTGTATTATTGCCAGGAATCGTACCTTGTTGAAAAATCTGCCAATAATATAAAAATTACTATACTTTTCTTAAGACATGGTGTGATATTTACAGTTGCAACAAAAGTAAAAATTACTAATTCAGGAATTTTGTAGCTTTAAAAACTTAATAACTGTGATTTTATAATGAAGTTGGTTTCATATCTTTATTAATTAATGGTGATATATTTTGTGAGTATCTTATTAAGCATATCAAATAATTTGAGTTAGTAGTATATAATTAATATTTTCTGTGATGGATGTAGTAAATTATCATTATAATAAGCAATTACTGATGATAAATTTCCATGATTGCTTTTGCAATCTATTGTAAGATTAACTAATTTTTATATTAATTTTCTATGGTATATTTCCTTACTGTGATTTTATAGTCAAGTTTGTATAATATTTTCAGTAATTATTTGCGATATATTTTGCGATCTTATCAAGCAAATAAAATATTTTTATTTAGTACTCTATAAAATACTCTATATTTTCTGCCAGGAATCGTAGCTTCATCCCACTCAAGCTTACAAGGCAAGAAATTCAAAAACTGGAATTTATTTGCAGTTATTGCCAGGAATTGTAGCTTCATCCAACTCAAGCTTACAAAGCAAGAAATTGGAAAACTGCAACTTATTTGCAGTTATTGTCATGAATCGTAGTTTATCCCACTCTGCTTACATAGCAAGAAATTTAAAAACTGGAATTTATTTGTAGTTCTTTCCAGGAATCGTAGCTTTATCCCACTCAAGCTTACAAAGCAAGAAATTGAAACACTGGAATTTATTTGTAGTTATTGCCAAGAATTGTAGCTTCATACCACTCAAGCTTAAATAGCAAGAAATTGAAAAATTAGTTATTGCCAGGAATCGTATTGTTGAAAATTTTGCCAATTATATAAAAAATATATACTATATATAATTTTTTTAAGACATGGTGTGATATTTACAGTTGCAACAAAAGTAAAAATAACTAATTCAGCAATTTTGTAGCTTTAAAAACTTAGTAACTGTGATTTTATAGTGAAGTTGGTTTCATATCTTTATTAATTAATGGTGAAATGTTTTGTGAATAACTTATTACGCATATCAAATATTTTGAGTTAGTAGCATATAATTTATATTTTCTGTGATAGTCTATAATATATATTTTCTGTGATGGATGTAGCAAATTATAATTGTAATATTAAGTAATTAGAAATGATAAATTTAAATGATTGCTTTTGTAATTCATTGTAAAATTACCTAATTTTTTATATTAACTTTCTATGGTATATTTCCTTACTGTGATTTTGTAGTCAAGTTTGTATAATATTTTCAGTAATTATTTGTGATTTTATAAAGCAAATCAAATATCTTTATTTAGGACTATTTATATACTCTATATTTTCTGCCAGAAATCGTGGTTTCATCCCACTCTAAGTTTACAAAGCAAGAAATTGAAAAACTGCAATTCATTTGTAATTATTGCCAGGAATCGTAGCTTTTTACTGTTGTGTTCGTATCCATTTCTGGCTAATGGAATTTTTGCCTCTTGGTACATGGACAAGTGTCTTTATTCTTTACAATTAGTGATTCACGATACCCTTATAAATTACGGCAATGGTTGTAATACACTAAAGCAAAATTTCGTTCTAATACGAGTGCTTGCACTGTTTCTGAAACCCATAGTATGCACTGTATACATTATATACTTAATTCTCTATATAAAATTATACGGGTATAAATGATAACTCCCCTCTATGACCGATTTCATGGGCGATTCAAATACGGGCCTTTTAATTTATTATGGAGCAAAAACAACCAAGTAGTCTAGAAAGTGACCCTCGACGTTGCGGCCACGGAGAGCCTGGGCACGTAGCCCCCTTGAAAAAGAGTGAGAAGATAATAATAATGGTTTAGATAATAATATAAAAGAGATAATAATGGAAAATAGTCTCTAATAGAAATAATAAAATTTAAACAAAAAAATTAACATTATCCTTAATGATAATAAAAAGGGATTCGGTGTTTGCTGATGCAACAGGAGATTGCAATCCATTTCATATATATATATATATATATATATATATATATATATATATATATATATATATATATATATAAATATATATATATATATAAATATATATATATATATATATATATAATATATATATATATATATATATATATATATATATATATATATATATATATATATATATATGGATTTATATATGTATGTATGTATGATGTACGTGTGTATATTATATATATATATATATATATATATATATATATATATATATATATGAACCACTCCACCGGAATTTTTCAAGGAATCTCCATGGAAGGTTTATTTTAAGTTCCCCCAACTTGACAAAAAAGAAAAACGAAAAGCTCCAACAATTCCTAAGGCAGCCAACGGTAATGATTACATCAGATACCTAGAGATTTAAGAAAGCAGAAAGAAAAGAAAAAAAAAATAAATAAGGCTTTCCGAAGCGAAAGAGGAGCAGCATAAGAAGGGAGGCAAAATTGCTGGAAAAAGAACCAAGAAGCAAAGAAAAAGGAGAGGGTATGGGCAAGAGCACTGCCAAAAAGCAAAGGCTACATGAAGAGAATAATAGTGAGAGTAATTTGAGTGGTTTGGGGGAAAGGGAAGTAAGAGTGAACTGAATAAATGTGGAACCTGCAGAGGGAAGGATGGGACAAATTCTCTTTGGGTGGGATGCCAGACTTGTGAAAGGTGGCTCCACGAAAGATGTGTTGGCATCCCACTCAAGTTTACAAAGCATAAAATTGAAAAACTGGAATATATTTCCAGTTATTGCAAGGAATCGTAGCTACATCCCACTCAAGCTTACAAAGCAAGAAATTGAAAAACTGGAATTTATTTGCAGTTATTGCCAGGAATCGTAGCTTCATCCTACTCAAGCTTACAAAGCAATAAATTGATAAACTGGAATTTATTTCAGTTATTGCCAGGAATAATAGCTTCATCCCACTCAAGCTTACAAAGCAAGAAATGAAAAACTGGAATTTATTTGCATTTACTGCCGGGAATCATAGCTTCATCCCGCTCAACCTTACAAAGCGAGAAATTGAAAAACTGGAATTTAGTTGTAGTTAATTTCAGGAATCGTGGCTTCATCCCACTCAAGCTTACAAAGCGAGAAATTGAAAAACTAGTTATTGCCAGGAATCGTAGCTTCATCCCACTCTAAGCTTACAAAGCAAGAAATTGAAAAAACGGAATTTTCATTATAAAATGAAATTTTATTGCATACTTACCGAACAATTATACAGCTGTAGGTTCCCTATGAATGGCAGACAATAGATTCAAAACTCCTGCGGTGGCGCCACCATCGCTGATGTAGGTGACGCCATCTCCCTCCACTCGAGGGAGCTACAGGTACAACTGCCCAGGTAACATCAATTCGTTCTGCCCTGCCATCCACCTGTGGGGAGGAGGGAGGGCTTTGATTAATAATTGTTTGGTAAGTATGCAATAAAATTTCATTTTATAATGAAAATTCCATTTTTATTGCAGTCTTACCGAACAATTATACAGCTGATTACCCATTGCAGGGATTGGGGGCTGTGGATGTAAGTTTTACTTCAAAAATATCATATGATTCTTGAAAATAAAGTATACCCAAAAGCACTGTTAGTGCCTGTTGTACCTTACCTTGTAAGAGAGCTACTGCAGGAGAATACCGCCTCTGGTCAGTGCTCATCTTACATAGTAGAAGGCTTGGAGTATGACCAATGGGTGCCTCTACATGGAGTGGAAGATCCTCGTAGTCATGGTGTTCACTGCTGACTAAACGAAGATACAACAAAATATTGCCCTTGCCCTGGGCTAAAACCAGAAATAACCAACATGAAAAAACTGTCACCTACACCGAAATAAAAACCTTTACCCGCCAAAACTAACACTAAAATGACTGGTGAGTACTCCAGGTACATTGTACCCCCACACTTTCCTTTAACTCGTCAACCTTGGTACAAGGCGAAACATAGGCTAACAGAGGGAGCAACCCCCTATGTCGTTTCTCCCAACACCATGCCAGCTACCGAAAGTGGACCGAGAGACTTACAATCTTGAAACACTGTCTCGATTTCTTACAAATATTGCATAGCAAACACAGATTTAGACCTCCAAAAGGTACGTTGGAGGATGGCGGATAGCGACAAGTTGTGTCAAAAAGCGAGGGAAGTCTCTACCGCTCGAACTTCGTGCGCAAAAGGAAACACTGCGTCGTTAGCTTGAGAATGTGCTTCAACAATTAACTCTCTCAGAAAAAAGGAAATAGCGTTTTTTGAGAGGGGACGTGAGGGATTTTTAACAGAGCACCACAAACGATTCGACTGACCTCTAATCTTCTCCGTTCTGCGGAGGTAATATCTTAATGCCTGCACGGGACATAAGAGCCGTTCTTCTTCTTCCTGGCCTGTCAATTCTGTCAGGTTCTTGAGAACAAAGTTACGTGGCCATGGATTAGAAGGGTTTTTGTTTTTCGCAAGAAAATTGAGCTCCACGGAGAAAACTGCGTCACTTTGAGAAAGTCCCACTTTTTTGTCCATCGCGTGTAGCTCGCTAACTCGTCTAGCTGATGTCGATGCAACTAAAAATAACGTCTTCTTGGCAAGATTCCTCATAGACGAAGCAAGTAACAGTTCAAAGGGAGGACCCGAAAGCCGTTTAAGAACTATATCGAGATTACATGCTATCGAGCCCTTTGATGATTTGGAAGTCTTGAACAATTTAATTAGATCGGAAAGATCACTATTCGTGGATAGGTCTAGTCCTCTTGTTTAAAAACTGAAGCCAGCATCGCTCTGTATCCCCTAGTAGTCGAAGGCGCTAAACGCTTAACGTCCCTTAAGAAAAGAAGGAAATCAGCTATTTCGCTCACAGATGTTTCAGAAGAAGAGACTTTAGTCTGTCTACACCATTTTCGAAACACTCCCCATTTAGACTGGTATAGTCTGTTACAAGAATCTCTTCTGCAGTTCGCGATAGCTTCTGCAGCTTGTCTCTAAAAACCTTTCGCTCTGGCGAGACTCCTGACAGTCTGTATCCTGTCAGTGCCAGAGCGGATAATCCTTGGTGGAACCTTTCGAAGTGCGGTTGTCTGAGTAGATATCTCTTTAACGGAAGAAGCCTGGGGAAGTCTACAAGCAAGTCGAGGAGATCTGGGAACCATTCTTTCCTTGGCCAGAAAGGAGCGACTAGTGTCAGAGAAACATTTTTGTGGAATGAGTATATGTTCAGCACCTGTCTTATTAGGCTGAACGGGGGAATGTCTTATGCTTCCAGGCCCGACCAGTCTAGTAACATTGCATCGACTGACCATGCAAGAGGGTCCGGGACTGGAGAGCAAAAAAGCGCAAGGCGGTTGTTCCTCGAGGTTGCAAAGAGGTCTATCATCGGCTTTCCCCAAAGTTCCCATAGGTCTAGGCAGACCTTCGCATCGAGAGTCCATTCTAACGGCAGTACTTGATGACTGCGACTCGATCCGTCCGCCAACACGTTCATTTTCCCTTGAACAAATCGAGGGATCCGCGTAACTTGAAATTTTTCTGCCCACAGAAGCAGATCTTTTGCAAGGTTGTAGAGGGTGATGGAGCGTGTTCCCCTTGTTTCCTGATGTAGGAAAGTGCTGTGGAGTTGTCTCTGAACTGCTACCACCTGTCCCGTCACGAGATGAGAGAATGCCTGAAGTTCCAGGGACACTGCTAATAGCTCCCTCACGTTGATATGAAGAGAGCGCTGAGTTTCCGACCATTCCCCTGACGTTTCATTCTTCCCCATCAGGGCTCCCCAACCTGCATCGGAGGAGTCTGAAAAGAACTGAAGGGTTGGGTGGAGCGGACGAATCAAAAGACCCTCTACCAGTCTTGGTTTTGAAAGCCACCATGCTAAGTCCTCCTTGATTTCGTCTGAAATCGAGAATACTGTCGAGTCCGGTTGAGTCTTTCTGCACCATGAAGCCTTCAGGAAAAATTGTAGGGGCCTCATGTGCAGTCCTCCGAGTTTGACAAACTGTTCCACCGAAGCTAGTGTTCCTAACAGACTGGTCCAATGGTTGGCAGAACAGGACTTGCAGTCCAGGAAGTCCTGTACTACTTCCAGACACGACTGGACTCTTTGGTGAAAGAAAAGCCCGAAAAACTCGAGAGTTCAGAGTCATCCCTAAATAGAGAATGTTCTGAGTCGGAATTAGCCGAGATTTCACCTCGTTTATAAGAAGACCTAACAAATGAGTTAATGAGAGTCCTCTTGAGAGATCGTTCATGCACTGACTTTCCGAAGAGGAGCGGAGAAGCCAGTCGTCTAGGTAGAGTGACACTCTGATGCCCAGGAGGTGTAACCACTTTCCAAGAGGAGTCAACACTCGTGTAAATACTTGCGGTGCTGTCGAGAGGCTGAAGCAAAGAGCTCGAAACCGGTAGGTATTGCCCATGAACACAAACCGAAGGTATTTCCTGGAGTCCTGGTGAATTAGGATGTGGAAGTATGCGTCCTGCATATCCAGGGATACCATCCAGTCCCCTTGGCGAAGGGATTCCAACACCGAAAGAGTCGTTTCCATATTGAATTTGGTCTTCTGAACAAACAAATTCAGTGCGCTTACATCCAGTACGGGCCTCCAGCCCCCCGATGACTTGGGGACTACGAATAGACGGTTGTAAAACCCCGGGGATGGTCTGTCGCTTATCTCCTCTATGACGGCCTTCTGCACGAGTGTCTATTTCTCGGGTTAAGGCTACAAACTTCTCTGAGCCTGGAGAGTAGGCGGGTAATGCAATGGGAACATTGGATAAAGGCCGAGTGTCTTTAAAAGGAATGGAGTAACCGAACCAGAGAACTTGGGTCACCCAGGGCTCTGCCCCTCTGCGACTCCATTCCCCCCAAAAGAGGCTCAGTCTGCCCCCTACCGGAGCATGAAGGATTGAAGGATCACTTGGACGATTTCGTGTCGGGTTTGGTAGAGGACTTGGTCGGGTGTCGTAAATTTGATCGAGGCCTGACGAACGGTCTAGACCTACCCCCTCAAAAGGGTTTCTTCTGCAAGGGTGATACCGAGGTGGTAGTCGTCACAGTCGAGGGTTTAACTCGCTTAGAAGACTGAGCAAGCAAGTCATTAGTAGATTTCTTTTCCAGTGCAGAAAGTATCTTGGCCACTGTTTCTTCGGGAAACAGATGATCCTTGTCGAGAGGAGAAAACAAAAGGGCGGACTTCTGAGGTGAAGCGACTCCTCTCCAAACAAAAGAACACCAGAGCTGTTTCTTTTCTGAGAGCCCGGGGAATGCAAAAGAGAGGAGGCCAGCTCATCGCAACCATCCCGAACTGATTTGTTGGCACATGAGAAAAACCCCAAGCCAGTCCGATGCCAGGTCCTCCTGGAGAGTAGGGCAGTCCTCTATTTTCGTAGTGAGGGCTCCAATCGTGCAGTCCAAGAAGCTCATAATCTCTAAAATCTTGAAAATATTCTTTACCAAATGATGAGTCGAAGATCTCGACGAACTCAGAATCGGTTGCTCCACAATTGAGTCGAAGGCGACTGTCGCTGTCGTAAGAATACGAGGCGAAGTCCATGTAGCTACACTACACGATGGGCGAGAGATATCTACTGCTCTGTTCCTCTTCACCGGGGGCAGAGAGAACACCTCTTCAGTCTAACGTCTCAACGGACGTGAGGCTGAAGAATCACGCCACTTACGACGTCTAACCGGCGACGAATCACTCTACTCTGTCGATAACTGGTTACCGAACGACACACCTTTCTAATGGTGTTTAGTCGAATCCTGCTGTCGCACCACAGGATCGACGGAGGAAGCGACTGTCTGCGGGCAAACCCCTACAGTCTCCCTTGGACCTCCGGTATGTCTTCTCCCCGAGGCGGGGGAGTTGGACAGGGACCTTCGTCTAAGAGAACTATCGGGACAAACAGCCACCCCCTCAGATTGCACTGCACTCACACTTTTCAATTAACTAGAAGTCTTTTCTATGAAAGACTTTACAGATAAACCTAACTGCATAACCGTATTAGCTAATACATCAAATTTTTCAAATTTAGACTCAAGGCTGGCAATGGTGGCAAGGGAGTTACAGGAGCAGGAGTAGGAGGACTCAAGATCGGAGACATAATAAGAGGAGAAGGAGAAGGAATAGGAGCAGGTGCTTCGATAGAAGAAGCAGAAGCAGCTAAGCTAATCTTACTTTCAGGTCTGAGAGCCGCCTTCCTCTTCCTATCCTTAATTATCTTCCCCGAGTGATAAACAAAAACTTTCCACTGTTGTTCACTCCAATCCTTGCATTCATCACAAGTAGATTCTCTAGAGCACTCACAACCCCTACACTTAATGCACTTAGTGTGCAAATAATAAATTAATTTAACTAACCTAGTTTTGCACCCTCCGGCGCAAAACCTAACTACTGAAGGACTAGAGTCCGACATTAAGGTAAGACACCAAAATTGCAGAAAAGAAATTCAGCTTCAATCATACAAACACGGAGTTGAATACTTCACCAATACTAGAGAGAGAATACTTCCCAACAAATGAAGAAAAAAGTTTGCACTGACCACCGATGTTCACCAGAAGCCAGCAGAGAACGAATTGATGTTATACCAATATAAAAAATACTATACTTTTTGAAGACATGGTGTGATATTTACAGTTGCAACAAAAGTACAAATAACTAATAGAGGAATTTTGTAGCTTTAAAAACCTAATAATTGTGATTTTATAGTAAAGTTAATTTCATATCTTTATTAATTAATGGTGATATGTTTTGTGAATATCTTAAGCATATCAAATATTTTGACTTAGTAGTTTATAATCTATATTTTCTGTGATGTATGTAGTAAATTATAATTGTAATATTAAGTAATTACTAATGATAAATTTAACAGATTGCTTTTGCCTTTGTAATTTATTGTAAAATTAACTAATTTTTTATATTAATTTTCTATGGTAAATTTCCTTACTGTGATTTTGTAGTCAAGTTTGTATAATATTTTCAGTAATTATTTGTGACATATTGTAATATTATTAAGCAAATCAAATATTTTTATTTAGTAATCTTTAATATACTCTATATTTTCTGCCAGGAATCGTAGCTTCATCCCACTAAAGTTTACAAAGCAAGAAATTAAAAAACTGGAATTTATTTGCAGTTATTGATAGGAATCGTAGCTTCATCCTACTCAAGCTTACAATGCAAGAAATTGAAAAAATGGAATTTATTTGCAGATATTGTCAGGAATCGTAGCTTCATCCTACTCAAGCTTAAAAAGCAAGAAATTGAAAAATTGGAATTTATTTGCAGTTATTGTCAGGAATCGTAGCTTCATCCTAATCAAGCTTACAATGCAAGAAATTGAAAAATTGGAATTTATTTGCAGATATTGTCAGGAATCGTAGCTTCATCCCACTCAAGCTTACAAAGCAAGAAATTGAAAAATTGGAATTTATTTGCAGATATTGTCAGGAATCGTAGCTCCATCCCACTCAAGCTTACAGGGCAAGAAATTGAAAAATTGGAATTTATTTGTAAGTTATTGCCAGGAATCGTAGCTTCATCCTACTTAAGCTTACATGCAAGAATGAAAAACTGGAATTTATTTGCAGTTTATGTCATGAATCGTAGCTTCATCCTACTCAAGCTTACCATGCAAGAAATTGAAAACTGGAATTTATTTGCGTTATTGTCAGGAATCGTAAGCTTCATCCTTTCAAGCTTAAATGCAAAGAAATTGAAAAAAACTTTGGAATTTATTTGCAGTTAATGTCAGGAAAATCTTGAAAATTAGCTTTATAACCTTAAATCAAGTTACAATTGCAAGGAAATTGAAAAACTGGAATTTATTTGAGTTATTGTCCAGGAATCGTAGCTTCATCACACTCAAACAAAGCTTACAACAACAAAAAAAGGGGCGCAGAAATGAAAAACTGGAAATTTATTTGCAGTTATTGTCAGGAATCGTAGCTTCATCCTTCTCAAGCTTACAAAGCAAGAAATTGAAAAACTGGAATTTATTTGCAGTTATTGTCAGGAATCGTAGCTCATCCTTCTCAAGCTTACCACAAGCAAGAAATTGAAAAAACTGGAATTATTTGTAATTATAGCCGATTGGAATTTGTAGCTTCATCCCCACTCAAACTTACAAACCAAGAAATTGAAAATGCAATTTATTTGTAATTATTGCCACAGGAATCTATTAGCTTAACATTCCCACTTCAAAGCTTACAGAGCACAAGAAATTGGAAAAAAACCTGGGAATTTATTTGCAGTTATTGCCAGGCAATCCGTAGCTTCATCACACTAAAGTTACAAAGGCAAAGAAGAAATTGAAAAAAACTGGAATTTACTTGTAATTATTGCCAGGAATCGTAGCTTCATCCCACTCAAGCTTACACAAGTAAGAAATTGAAAAACTGGAATTTATTTGCAGTTATTGCCAGAAATCGTAGCTTCATCCTACTCAAGCTTACAAAGTAAGGGAATTGAAAAAAACTGGAATTTATTTGCAGTTTATTGTCAGGAATCGTAGTTTTCATTCCTTCTCAAGCTTACAAAGCAAGAAATTGAAAAACTGGAATTTATTTTTGCAGTTTTTATTTGCCAGGAATCGTAGCTTCATCGCACTAAAGTTACAAAGCAAGAAATTGAACAAAACTGGAATTTACTTGTAATTATTGCCCAGCAGGAATCGTCAGCTTCATCCCACTCAAGCTTACAAAAGTAAGAAATTGAAAAACTGGAATTTATTTGCAGTTCTTGCCAGGAATCGTAGCTTCATCCTACTCAAGCTTCAAAGTAAGAAATTGAAAAACTGGATTTATTTGCAGTATTGTCAGAATCGTAGCTTCATCACTCAAGCTTACAAAGCAAGAAATTGAAAATGGAATTTATTTTTTGCAGGGATTGTCCCAGGAAATCCGTAGCTTCATCCGCACTAAGTCTTGACCAAAGCAAAAATTGAAATTCAAAAACCTGGAATTTACTTTGTAATTATTCGCCAGGAATTCGTAAGCTTCATCCCACTCAAAGCTTACCAAGCCAAGAAATTTGAAAACTGCAATTTATTTGCAAGTTATTGTCCAGGAATCGTAGCTTCAACCCCTACTCAAGGCTTACAAAGACACAAGAAATTTGGAAAACTGGAATTTTTTATTTTGCAGTTTTATTTGTTCCAGGAATCGTTAGCTTCATCCGCACTCAAAGCTTACAAAGCAAGAATTGAAAAAACTGGAAGTTAAAACTTGGAATTATTTGCCAGAATTTGGCGTAGCTTCATCCCACTTCAAGCTTACAAAGTAAGGAAATTGAAAAACTGGAATTTATTGCAGTTTATTGC
Organism: Macrobrachium nipponense; assembly: GCF_015104395.2. NCBI lineage: Eukaryota > Metazoa > Arthropoda > Malacostraca > Decapoda > Palaemonidae > Macrobrachium > Macrobrachium nipponense. Next base: position 41,651,064 of record NC_087221.1, read on the forward strand.
CATGAATCCGTTAGCTTCAGCCTTACTCAAAAGCTTAAAGTAACAAATTTGAAAAACTGGAATTTATTTGCGTTATTGTCAGGATCTTAGCTTCATCCCCTCAAGCTTACAAGCAAGAAATTGAAAAACGGAATTATTTTGCAGTTATTGTCAGGAATCGTTAAAAAAACAGCTTTTTTCTTCCCACTCAGCTTACAAGCAGATTGAAAACTGAATTTTTTGCAGTTATTGCCAGGAATCGTAGCTTCATCGCACTAAGCTTACAAAAGCAAGAAATTGAACAAAACTGGAATTTTACTTGTAATTATTGCCAGGAATCGTAGCTTCATCCTCGCGCCCCCCCCCCCCCCCCCCCCCAACCATCACTCCCCCAACCGGCCCTCCACCCCAGACCCCCCCCCCCACTCAAGCTACAAAGCAATAAATTGAAAAACTGGAATTTATTTGCAGTTATTGTCAGGAATCATAGCTTCATCCCACTCAAGCTTACAAAGCAAGAAATTGAAAAACTGGAATTTATTTGCAGTTATTGTTAGGAATCGTAGCTTCATCCTACTCAAGCTTACAAAGCAAGAAATTGGAAAACTGGAATTTATTTGCAGTTATTGTCAGGAATCGTAGCCATCACCTTCTCAAGCTTACAAAGCAAGAAATTGGAAAAAACTAGAATTTATTTATTTGCAGTATGTGAGGAATCGTAGCATCATCCCTACTCAAGCTTACAAGCAGAAATTGGAAAACTGGAATTTATTTGCAGTATTGTGAGATCGTAGCTTTCATCCTTCTCAGCTTACAAAAGCAAAAGAAATTGGAACCTTTGAATTTATGCAAGTTAAATTGTGTTAGGAATCTGTAGCTTCATCTTCTCAAAAGCTTACAAAAGCAGAAATGGAAAACTGGAATTTATTTTGCCAGTTTGGATTGTGAGTAATCGTAGCTTCATCCTACTCAAGCTTACAAAGCAAGAAATTGGAAAAAAACTGGAATTTATTTGCAGTTATTGTCGGAATCGTGTAGCTTCATCCTACTAAGCTTATAAAGCAAGAAAATTCGGAAAACTGGAATCGATTTGCAGTTATTGTCAGGTAATCGTCAGCTCCATCCTAACTCAAGGGGCTTTACAAAGCAAGAAAATTGGAAAAATGGAATTTATTTGGCAGTTATTGTGAGGAATCGTATAGCTTCACCGTTCAAAGCTTAACAAAGCAAGAAATTGAAAACTGGAAAATTTATTTGCAGTTATGTCAGGAATCGTAGCTTCATCCTACTCAAGCTTACAAAGCAAGAAATTGGAAAAAACTGGAAATTTATTTTGCAGTTTTCTTGTCAGGAATGTAGCTTCAATCCTTCTCAAGCTTACAAAGCAAGAAAATTGGAAAACTGGAATTATTTGCAGTTATTGCCAGAACGTAGCTTCATCCTCACTCAAGCTTTACAAGCAATAAATTGGAAAACTGGAATTTATTTGCAGTTATTGTCAGGAATCGTAGCTTCATCCTTCTCAAGCTTACAAAGCAAGAAATTGGAAAACTGGAATTTATTTGCAGTTATTGTCAGGAATCGTAGCTTATCTTCTCTAGCTTACAAAGCAAGAAATTGAAAAACTGGAATTTATTTGTACATATTGACAGGAATCGTAGCTTCATCCTACTCAAGCTTACAAAGCAAGAAATTGAAAAACTGGAATGTATTTGTACATATTAACAGGAATCGTAGCTTCATCGCACTCAAGCTTACAAAGCAAGAAATTGAAAAACTGGAATTGATTTGTACGTATTGCCAGGAATTGCAGCTTCATCCCACTCAAGCTTACAAGCAAGAAATTGAAAAACTGGAATTGATTTGCAGTTACTGCCAAGAAATGTTGCTTCATCCCACTCAAGTTTACAAAGCAAGAAATTGAAAAACTGGAATTTATTTGTATTATTGCCAGGAATCGTAGCTTGTTGAAAAATCTGCCAATAATATAAAAATTACTATACTTTTTTGAAGACATGGTGTGATATTTACAGTTGCAACAAAAGTAAAAATTACTAATTCAGGAATTTTGTAGCTTTAAAAACTTAATAAAGGTTTCATACCTTTATTAATTAATGGTGATATATTTTGTGAGTACCTTATTAAGCATATCAAATATTTTGAGTTAGTATATAATTAATATTTTCTGTGATGGATGTAGTAAATTATAATTGTAATAAGCAATTACTGATGATAAATTTCCATGATTGCCTTTGCAATTTATTGTAAGATTAACAAATTTTTTATATTAATTTTTTATGGTATATTTTCTTACTGTGATTTTGTAGTCAAGTTTGTATAATATTTTCAGTAATTATTTGGGATATATTTTGCGATATTATCAAGCAAATCAAATATTTTTATTTAGTACTCTATAAAATACTCTATATTTTCTGCCAGGAATCGTAGCTTCATCCCACTCAAGCTTACAAGGCAAGAAATTCAAAAACTGGAATTTATTTGCAGTTATTGCCAGGAATCACTGCTTCATCCCACTCAAGCTTACAAAGCAAGAAATTGGAAAACTGCAACTTATTTGCAGTTATTGTCTGGAATCGTAGCTTTATCACACTCAGCTTACATAGCAAGAAATTTAAAAACTGGAATTTATTTGTAGTTCTTTCCCGGAATCGTAGCTTTATCCCACTCAAGCTTACAATGCAAGAAATTGAAAAACTGGAATTTATTTGTAGTTATTGCCAAGAATCGTAGCTTCATACCACTCAAGCTTACAAAGCAAGAAATTGAAAAACTGGAATTTATTAGCAGTTATTGCCAGGAATCGTAGCTTGTTGAAAATTTTGCCAATTATAAAAAAAATATATACTATACTTTTTTTAAGACATGGTGTGATATTTACAGTTGCAACAAAAGTAAAAATAACTAATTCAGCAATTTTGTAGCTTTAAAAACTAGTAATTGTGATTTTATAGTGAAGTTGGTTTCATATCTTTATTAATTAATGGTGATATGTTTTGTGAATAACTTATTACGCATATCAAATATTTTGAGTTAGTAGTATATAATTTATATTTTCTGTGATAGTCTATAATATATATTTTCTGTGATGGATGTAGTAAATTATAATCGTACTATTAAGTAATTAGAAATGATAAATTTAAATGATTGCTTTTGTAATTCATTTTAAAATTACCTATTTTTTTATATTAACTTTCTATGGTATATTTCCTTACTGTGATTTTGTAGTCAAGTTTGTATAATATTTTCAGTAATTATTTGTGATATTATAAAGCAAATCAAATATCTTTATTTAGGACTCTATAATATACTCTATATTTTCTGCCAGAAATCGTGGTTTCATCCCACTCAAGTTTACAAAGCAAGAAATTGAAAAACTGCAATTCATTTGTAATTATTGCCAGGAATCGTAGCTTTTTACTGTTAGTGTTTGTATCCATTTCTGGCTAATGGAGTTTTTGCCTCTTGGTACATGGACAAGTGTCTTTATTCTTTACAATTAGGGATTCACGATACCCTTATAAATTACGGCACTGGGTGTAATACACTAAAGCAAAATTTCGTTCTAATACGAGTGCTAGCACTGCTTCTGAAACCCATAGTATGCACTGTATATATATATATATATATATATATATATATATATATATATATATATATATATATATATATATATATACTTAATTCTCTATATAAACAAATAAATTATACGGGTATAAATGATAACTTCCCTCTATTACCGATTTCATGGCGATTCAAATACGGGCCTTTTAATTTATTATGGAGCAAAAACAACCAAGTGGTCTAGAAAGTGACCCTCGACGTCACGGCCTCGGACAGCCTGGAACGTAGCCCCCTTGAAAAAGAGTAGAAATAATAAAATATATGGTTTAGATAATAATATAAAAGAGATAAGATAATATTACAAACGAGATATGAATTGGAAATAGTCTCTAATAGAAATAATAAAATTTTAAAGAAAATATTACATTATCCTTAATGATAATATAAAGGGATTCGGTATTTGCTGATGCAACAGGAGATTGCTATCCATTTCATATATATATATATATATATATATATATATATATATATATACTATATATATATATATATATATATATACAATACACATATATATATATATATATATATAGATTATACATCACACACACACACACACACATATATATATATATATATATATATATATATATATATATATATATATATATACATATATGTGTGTGTGTGTATCCACTTTGCGTGACTCAACTCAAGATACAAACTCGAGGACGAAGGGATAACGCAGCATTGTTCTTACAAGTTTATAATGCCAACGTTTCACGACAGATGATTTCGTTACATTTTCTAGGCTGCAATGATTAAAAAACCATCTTACAAAAAAGGCAGAGTTTGAATGATCATCAGACTCTGCATGGCAGAAAATATGAACCACTCCACCTGAATTTTTCAAGGAATCTCCATGGAAGGTTTATTTCAAGTTCCCACAACTTGACAAAAAAGAAAAACGAAAAGCTCCAACAATTCCTAAGGCAGCCAACAGTAATGATTACATGAGGTACCTAGAGATTAAAGAAAGAAAGAAAGAAAGAAGAAAAAAAAGGTTTTCCGAAGCGAAAGAGGAGCAGCATAGGAAGGGAGGCAAAAATGCTGGAAAAAGAAACAGGAAGCAAAGAAAAAGGAGAGGGTAAGGGCAAGAGCACAGCCAAAAAGCAAAGGCTAGATGAAGAGAATAATAGTGAGAGTAATTTGAGTGGTTGAGAGGAAATGGAAGTAAGAGTGAACTGAATAAATGTGGAACCTGCAGAGGGAAGAATGGGACAAATTCTCTTTGGGTGGGATGCCAGACTTGTGAAAGGTGGCTCCACGAAAGATGTGTTGGCATCCTACTCAAATTTAAAAAGCATGAAATTGAAAAACTGGAATATATTTCCAGTTATTGCTAGGAATCGTACCTACATCCCACTCAAGCTTACAAAGCAAGAAATGGAAAAACTGGAATTTATTTGCAGTTATTGCCAGGAATCGTAGCTTCATTCCACTCAACCTTACAAATCAAAAAATGGAAAAACTGGAATTTATTTGCAGTTATTACCAGGAATCGTAGCTACATCCCACTCAAGCTTAAAAAGCAAGAAATTGAAAAACTGGAATTTATTTGTACATATTGCCAGGAATCACTGCTTCATCCCACTCAAGCTTACAAAGCAAGAAATTGAAAAACTGGAATTTATTTGTAGTTATATGCCAGATCGTAGCTTCATCCCCTCAAGCATACAAGCAGGAATTGAAATGCTGGAATTTTTTTGCAAGTTATGCCAGGAATCGTAGCTTCATCCTACTCCGCTTACAAGCAAGAAAAGAAAAACTAAGAATTTAATTGCAGTTACTGCCAGAAATCGTGGCTTCATCCCGGCCTCAAAGCTTTACAAAGATTTAGAAAACTGGAATTTATTTGCAGTTACTGCCAGGAATCGTAAGCTTTCATCCTACTTCAGCTTCAAAGCAAGAAGAAAAACTGGAATTTAAATTTGCAAAGTTATGCCAGAATCGGTTTACTTCAAATCCTTTACTTTTCAAGCTTCAAGAAAGAAATGGAACTTGGAATTTTTGCAGTTATTTCCAGGAATCACGCTTTCATCCTACTCAAGCTTACACGGCATAAATTGGAAACCTGGAATTTATTGCAGCAATCACAAGCTTCATTCCCACTCAAAGCTTCCAAAGAAGAAATTACACAAAAGGAAAAACTGTAATTTATTTTGCAGGTTAATTTGCCAGAAACGTAGCTTCATCCCTCTCAAGCTACAAAGCAAGAATAGAAACCTGGAATTGAATTATAAAGTTTCTGCCAGAACGTTGGCTTCATACCCACTCAAGCTTACAAAAAAAATGGAAAACTGAATTAAACTGGCATTAAAAACTGCCAGGAATCAATTTAGCTTTCAGTCCCCTCAGCTTCAAAGAGAAAGAAGAGCTGGAATTTTAGTTCCAGGTTAAATTTGCCCGGAATCACAGCTTCATCCTTCTCAAGCTACAAAGGCAAGAAAAAGAAAAACTGGAATTTATTTGCAGTTATTGCCAGGAATCGTAACTTCAAATTCCTACCTCAGCCTTACAAAGAGAAATGGAAACCTGGGAAAATTAATTTTTTGCAGTTATGGCAGACAAAAACAGCTTCATCCTACTCAGCTACAAAGCAAGAAATTGGAAACACTGGAATTTATTGGCAGTTAACTGCCAAGGAAATCGAAGCCTCAATTCCTTCTCCAAGCTTACAAAGCAAAGAAAAAGGAAAAAACTTTGGAAATTTATTTGGCAGTTAAACTTGCCAGGAATTTCGTTAACCTTCATCCTTACCTCAAGCTTAAACCAAGGAAAAGGAAAAATGGAAAACCGGAATTATTTGCCAAAGGTTATTGCCAAAGGAAATCACAGCTTCCAATCCGACTCAAAGATTAAACAAAAGGCGTTTAAGAAATGGAAAAAAAATGGACAAATTTAGTTTGCAGTTATTGCCAGGGAATCACAGCTTTCATCCCACTCAAGCTTACAAAGCAAGAAATGGAAAAAAAAAAAAACTGGGAAAATTTTATTGCAGTTATTGCAGGAAAAACCGTTTAGCTTCAGCCCACTCAAGCTTACAAAGCAAGAAATTGAAAAAACTGGAATTTATTTTATAGTTATTGCCAAGAATCGTAGCTTCATAGCACTCAAGCTTACAAAATAAGAAATGGAAAAACTGGAATTTACTTGCAGTTACTGCCAGGAATCATAGCTTCATCCCACTCAAGCTTACAAAGAAAGAAAAGGAAAAACTGGAATTTATTTGCAGTTATTGCCAGGAATCACAGCTTCATCCTACTCAAGCTTACAAAGCAAGTAATGGAAAAAAACTGGAATTTATTTGCAGTTATTGCCAGGAATCACAGCTTCATCCCACTCAAGCTTACAAAGAAAGAAAAGGAAAAACTGGAATTTATTTGCAGTTATTGCCAGGAATCACAGCTTCATCCTACTCAAGCTTACAAAGCAAGTAATGGAAAAACTGGAATTTATTTGCAGTTACTGCCAGGAATCGTAGCTTCATCCCACTCAAGCTTACAAAGAAAGAAAAGGAAAAACTGGAATTTATTTGCAGTTATTGCCAGGAATCGTAACTTCATCCTACTCAAGCTTACAAAGAAAGAAATGGAAAAACTGGAATTTATTTGCAGTTATTGCCAGGAATCACAGCTTCATCCTACTCAAGCTTACAAAGCAAGTAATGGAAAAACTGGAATTTAGCTGCAGTTATTGCCAGGAATCACAGCTTCATCCCACTCAAGCTTACAAAGCAAGAAATGGAAAAACTGGAATTTATTTGCAGTTATTGCCAGGAATCGTAGCTTCATCCCACTCAAGCTTACAAAGAAAGAAATGGAAAAACTGGAATTTATTTTATAGTTATTGCCAAGAATCGTAGCTTCATAGCACTCAAGCTTACAAAGCAAGAAATGGAAAAACTGGAATTTATTTTATAGTTATTGCCAGGAATCGAAGCTTCATCCTACTCAAGCTTACAAAGCAAGAAATGGAAAAACTGGAATTTATTTGCCGTTATTGCCAGGAATCGTAGCTTCATCTCACTCAAGCTTACAAAGAAAGAAATGGAAAAACTGGAATTTATTTGCAGTTATTGCCAGGAATCGTAGCTTCATCCCACTCAAGCTTACAAAGAAGAAATGGAAAAAACTGGAATTTATTTGCAGTTATTGCCAGGAATCGTAGCTTCATCCTACTCAAGCTTACAAAGCAAGAAATGGAAAAACTGGAATTTATTTGCAGTTATTGCCAGGAATCGTAGCTTCATCCTACTCAAGCTTACAAAGCAAGAAATGGAAAAACTGGAATTTATTTGCAGTTATTGCCAGGAATCGTAGCTTCATCCTACTCAAGCTTACAAAGCAAGAAATTGAAAAACTGGAATTTATTTGTAGTTATTGCCAGGAATCGTAGCTTGTTGAAAAATTTGCCAATAATATAAAAAATACTATACTTTTTTGAAGACATGGTGTGATATTTACAGTTGCAACAAAAGTACAAATAACTAATTCAGGAATTCTGTAGCTTTAAAAACTTAATAACTGATTTTATAGTAAAGTTAATTTCATATCTTTATTAATTAATGGCGATATATATTGTGAGTATCTTATTAAGCATATCAAATATTTTGAGTTAGTAGTCTATAATTTACATTTTCTGTGATGGATGTAGTAAATTATAATTGTAACTAGCAATTACTGATGATAAATTTCCATGATTGCTTTTGCAATTTATTGTAAGATTAACTAATTTTTAATATTAATTTTCTATGGTATATTTCCTTACTATGATTTTAAAGTCAAGTTTGTATATTTTCAGTAATTATTTGCGATATATTTTGTGATATTAATAAGCAAATCAAATATTTTTATTAAGTACTCTATAATATACTCTATATTTTCTGCCAGGAATCGTAGCTTTATCCCACTCAAGCTTACAAAGCAAGAAATTGAAAAAACTGGAATTTCTTTGTAGTTATTGCCAGGAATCGTAGCTTCATCCCACTCACGCTTCTGGAATTTATTAGCAGTTATTGCCAGGAATCGTAGCTTCATCCCACTCAAGCTTACAAAGCAAGAAATTGAAAAACTGGAATTTATTTGTAGTTATTGCCAGGGAAATCGTAGCTTGGTTGAAAAATTTGCCAATAATATAACAAACACTATACTTTTTTTAAGCCATGGTGTGATATTTACAGTTGCAACAAAAGTACAAATAGCTAATTCAGGAATTTTGTAGCTTTAAAAATTTAATAACAGTGATTTTAAAGTACAGTTGGTTTCATATCTTTATTAATTAATGGCGATATATTTTGTGAGTATCTTATTAAGCATATCAAATATTTTGAGTTAGTAGTCTATAATTTATATTTTCTGTGATGGATGTAGTGAATAATAATTGTAATAAGCAATTACTGATATTTTTCCATGACTGCTTTTGTAATTTATTGTAAAATTAACTCATTTTTTATATTAATTTTCTATGGTATATTTCCTTACTGTGATTTTGTAGTCAAGTTTGTATAATATTTGTAGTTATTGCCAGGAATCGTAGCTTCATCCCACTCAAGCTTACAAAGCAAGAAATTGAAAAACTGGAATTTATTTGCAGTTATTGCCAGGAATCGTAGCTTCATCCCACTCAAGCTTACAAAGCAAGAAATTGAAAAACTGGAATTTATTTGCAGTTATTGTCAGGAATCGTAGCTTCATCCTACTCAAGCTTACAAAGCAAGAAATTGAAAAACTGGAATTTATTTGCAGTTATTGCCAGGAATCGTAGCTTCATCCTACTCAAGCTTACAAAGCAAGAAATTGAAAAACTGGAATTTATTTGCAGTTATTGTCAGGAATCGTAGCTTCATCCTACTCAAGCTTACAAAGCAAGAAATTGAAAAACTGGAATTTATTTGCAGTTATTGTCAGGAATCGTAGCTTTCATCCCACTCAGCTTACAAAGCAAGAAATGGACTGGAATTTATTTGCAGTTATTGCCAGGAATCGTAGCTCATCCTACTCAAGCTTACAAAGCAAGAAATTGAAAACTGGAATTTATTGCAGTTATTGCCAGGAATCGTAGCTTCATCCTACTCAAGCTTACAAAGCAAGAAATTGAAAAACTGGAATTTATTTGCAGTTATTGCCAGGAATCGTAGCTTCATCCCACTCAAGCTTACAAAGCAAGAAATTGAAAAACTGGAATTTATTTGCAGTTATTGCCAGGAATCGTAGCTTCATCCCACTCAAGCTTACAAAGCAATAAATGAAAAACTGAAATCATTTTTAGGCTCTCCACTCAAGCTTCAGCGAGCGATTTCTTACAAAGCGAAAGAGAAATTGAAAAACTGGAATTTAGTTGTAGTTATTGTCAGGAATCGTGGCTTCATCCCACTCAAGCTTACAAAGCGAGAAATTGAAAAACTAGTTATTGCCAGGAATCGTAGCTTCATCCCACTCTGAGCTTACAAGCAAGAAATTGAAAAAATGGAATTTTCATTATAAAATGAAATTTTATTGCTTACTTACCGAACAATTATACAGCTGTAGGTTCCCTATGAATGGCAGACAATAGATTCAAAACTCCTGCGGTGGCGCCGCCATCGCTGATGTAGGTGACGTCATCTCCCTCCACTCGAGGGAGCTACAGGTACAACTGCCCAGGTAACATCAACAATTCATTCTGCCCTGCCATCCACCTGTGGGGAGGAGGGAGGCCTTTGATTAATAATTGTTTAGTAAGTATGCAATAAAATTTCATTTTATAATGAAAATTCCATTTTTATTGCAGTGTCTTACCGAACAATTATACAGCTGATTACCCATTGCAGGGATTGGGGGCTGTGGATGTAAGTTTTACTTCAAAAATATCATATGATTCTTGAAAATAAAGTATAACCAAAAGCACTGTTAGTGCCTGTTGTACCTTACCTTGTAAGAGAGCTACTGCAGGAGAATACCGCCTCTGGTCAGTGCTCATCTTACATAGTAGAAGGCTTGGAGTATGACCAATGGGTGCCTCTACATGGAGTGGAAGATCCTCGTAGTCATGGTGTTCACTGCTGACTAAACGAAGATACAACAAAATATTGCCCTTGCCCTGGGCTAAGACCAGAAATAACCAACATGAAAAAACTGTCACCTACACCGAAATAAAAACCTTTACCCACCAAAACTAACACTAAAATGACTGGTGAGTACTCCAGGTACATTGTACCCCCACACTTTCCTTTAACTCGTCAACCTTGGTACAAGGCGAAACATAGGCTAACAGAGGGAGCAACCCCCTATGTCGTTTCTCCCAACACCATGCCAGCTACCGAAAGTGGACCGAGAGACTTACAATCTTGAAACACTGTCTCGATTTCTTTCAAATATTGCATAGCAAACACAGATTTAGACCTCCAAAAGGTACGTTGGAGGATGGTGGATAGCGACAAGTTGTGTCAAAAAGAGAGGGAAGTCTCTACCGCTCGAACTTCGTGCGCTAAAGGAAACACTGCGTCGTTAGCTTGAGAATGTGCTTCAACAATTAACTCTCTCAGAAAAAAGGAAATAGCGTTTTTTGAGAGGGGACGTGAGGGATTTTTAACAGAGCACCACAAACGATTCAACTGACCTCTAATCTTCTCCATTCTGCGGAGGTAATATCTTAATGCCCGCACGGGACATAAGAGCCGTTCTTCTTCCTGGCCTATCAAGACTGACAGGTTCTTGAGAACAAAGTTACGTGGCCATGGATTAGAAGGGTTTTCGTTTTTCGCGAGAAAATTGAGCTTCACGGAGCAAACTGCGTCGCCTTGAGAAAGTCCCACTTTTTTGTCCATCGCGTGTAGCTCGCTAACTCGTCTAGCTGATGTCGATGCAACTAAAAATAACGTCTTGGTGAGATTCCTCATAGACGAAGAAAGTAACAGTTCAAAGGGAGGACCCGAAAGCTGTTTAAGAACTATATCGAGATTCCATGCTATCGAGCCCTTTGACGATTTGGAAGTCTTGAACAATTTAATTAGATCGGAAAGATCACTATTCGTGGATAGGTCTAGTCCTCTGTTTAAAAACTGAAGCCAGCATCGCTCTGTATCCCCTAATAGTCGAAGGCACTAAACGCTTAACGTCCCTTAAGAAAAGAAGGAAATCAGCTATTTCGCTCACAGATGTTTCAGAAGAAGAGACTTTAGTCTGTCTACACCATTTTCGAAACACTCCCCATTTAGACTGGTATAGTCTGTTACAAGAATCTCTTCTGCAGTTCGCGATAGCTTCTGCAGCTCGTCTCTAAAAACCTTTCGCTCTGACGAGACTCCTGACAGTCTGTATCCTGTCAGGGCCAGAGCGGATAATCCTTGGTGGAACCTTTCGAAGTACAGTTGTCTGAGTAGACATCCCTTTAACGGAAGAAGCCTGGGGAAGTCTACGAGAAAGTCGAGGAGATCTGGGAACCATTCTTTCCTTGGCCAGAAAGGAGCGACTAGTGTCAGAGAAACATTTTTGTGGAATGACACTTTGTTCAGCACCTGTCTTATTAGGCCGAACGGGGGAAAGTCTTATGCTTCCAGGCCCGACCAGTCTAGTAACATTGCATTGACTGACCATGCAAGAAGGTCCGGGACTGGAGAGCAAAACAGCGGAAGGTGGTTGTTCCTCGAGGTTGCAAAGAGGTCTATCATCGGCTTTCCCCAAAGTTCCCATAGGTCTAAGCAGACCTTCGCATCGAGAGTCCATTCTAACGGCAGTACTTGATGACTGCGACTCAGTCCGTCCACCAACACGTTCATTTTCCCTTGAACAAATCGAGGGATCCGCGTAACTTGAAATTTTTCTGCCCATAGAAGCAGATCTTTTGCAAGGTTGTAGAGGGTGAAGGAGCGCGTTCCCCTTGTTTCCTGATGTAGGAAAGTGCTGTGGAGTTGTCTCTGTGAACTACCACCACCTGTCCCGTCATGAGATGAAAGAATGCCGTAAGTCCCAGGGACACTGCTAATAGCTCCCTCACGTTGATATGAAGAGAGTGCTGCGTTTCCGACCATTCCCCTGACGTTTCATTCTTCCCCATCAGGGCTCCCCAACCTGCGTCGGAGGAGTCTGAAAAGAACTGAAGGGTTGGGTGGAGCAGACGAAGCGAAAGACCCTCTACCAGTCTTGGTTTTGAAAGCCACCACGCTAAGTCCTCCTTGATTTCGTCTGAAATCGAGAATACTTTCGAGTCCGGTCGAGTCTTTCTGCACAATGAAGCCTTCAGGAAAAATTGTAGGGGCCTCATGTGCAGTCTTCCGAGTTTGACAAACTGTTCCACCAAAGCTAGTGTTCCTAACAGACTGGTCCAATGGTTGGCGGAACAGGACTTGCAGTCCAGGAAGTCCTGTACTACTTCCAGACACGACTGGACTCTCTTTGGTAAAAGAAAAACCCGAAAAACTCGAGAGTTCAGAGTCATCCCCAAATAGAGAATGTTCTGAGTCGGAATTAGCCGAGTTTTCACCTCGTTTATAAGAAGACCTAACAAATGAGTTAATGAGAGTCCTCTTGAGATCCTTCATGCACTGACTTTCCGAAGAGGAGCGGAGAAGCCAGTCATCTAGGTAGAGTGATACTCTGATGCCCAGGAGGTGTAACCACTTTCCAAGAGGAGTCAACACTCGCGTAAATACTTGCGGTGCTGTCGAGAGGCCGAAGCAAAGAGCTCGAAACTGGTAGGTCTTGCCCATGAACACAAACCGAAGGTATTTCCTGGAGTCCTGGTGAATTAGGATGTGGAAGTATGCGTCCTGCATATCCAGGGATACCATTCAGTCCCCTTGGCGAAGGGATTCCAACACCGAACGAGTCGTTTCCATATTGAATTTGGTCTTCTGAATGAACAAATTCAGTGCGCTTACATCCAGTATGGGCCTCCAGCCCCCCGATGACTTGGGGACTACGAATAGGCGGTTGTAAAACCTCGGGGATGGTCTGTCGCTTATCTCCTCTATGACGGCCTTCTGCACGAGTGTGTCTATTTCTCGGGTTAAGGCTACAAACTTCTCCGAGCCTGGAGAGTAGGCGGGTAATGCGATGGGAACATTGGATAGAGGCTGAGTGTCTTTAAAAGGAATGGAATAACCGAACCGGAGAACTTGGGTCACCCAGGGCTCTGCCCCTCTGCAACTCCATTCCTCCCAAAAGAGGCTCAGTCTGCCCCCTACCGGAGCATGAAGGATTGAAGGATTACTTGGACGATTTTGTGTCGGGTTTGGTAGAGGACTTGGTCGGATGTCGTAAATTCGATCGATGCCCGACGAACGGTCTAGACCTACCCCTCAAAAGGGTTTCTTCTGCAAGGGTGATTCCGAGGTGGTAGTCGTCACAGTCGAGGGTTTAACTCGCTTAGAAGACTGAGCAAGCAAGTCATTAGTAGATTTCTTTTCCAGTGCGGAAAGTATCTTGGCCACTGTTTCTTCGGGAAACAGATGATCCTTGTCGAGAGGAGAAAACAAAAGGGCGGACTTCTGAGGTGGAAGGCGACTCCTCTCCCAAACAAAAGCAACACCAGAGACTGTCTTTTTCTTGAGAGTTCCCGAATGCAGAGAGAGGCGCCAGTTTGCATCGCAACCATCCCCGAACTGATTTGGGGTTGGCACATGAAGAAAACCCCAAGCCAGTCCGATGCCAGGTCCTCCTGGAGAGTAGGGCAGTCCTCTATTTTCGTAGTGAGGGCTCCAATCATCCAGTCCAAGAAGCTCATAATCTCTAAAATCTTGAAAATGATATTGTTATGTTACAATCAAAGTTTCATACATACTTACCTGGCAGATATATACATAGCTAAGACTCCGTCGTCCCCGACAGAAATTCAAATTTCGCGCCACTCGCTACAGGTAGGTCAGGTGATCTACCGGCCTGCCCTGGCGGCAGGACTAGGAACCATCCCCGTTTTCTATCATATTTTCTCTCTTCCACCTGTCCTCCTGCGGGGAGGCTGGGTGGGCCTTTAATTGTATATATCTTGCCAGGTAAGTATGTCTGAAACTTTATTGTAACAATAACAATATCATTTTCCATAGCAATCAACTTACCTGTCAGATATATACATAGCTGATTGGCACCCTTCGGTGGAGGGTAAGAGACAGCTACTATATGGAATAGACAGGTAAACAACATATGTTGTAGGTATAAATAAAACCTTGGTTCCTACCTGATAGGTGGTAGACTTTCGGGTGTTTGCCAGTAGTCTGCATCACCTCAAGAAACTTAGCGAGATAATATGATCTATGGCCAAGAGTTCTTGTGGGTCTGCCGATGGGGTCTTATCCGCTTACTCGGCAGAGCCTGAAAGGACTTTGTCAATGGGTGCTGATCCACTTATATGACAATACACCTTATGAAGGAGCACACAACCAATCCCGACCACCTGATCCTAACCATATGTTAGAACTAAGGATTGTTCCGAGTTATCCCCGAACTCGTCACAACACCGTAACTCAAAACCACTACACACACATACATAATTTTCAAAAAAAAATTATACTCATCTAATTGGATATGACAAGCGTCTCTTACTGAACAACACAGACGGCCGCCCGTGCTAAACCAAGTCCTCCATTGTTCGAAGAGACTCCAGACCATATCCAAAAAGAAGAAAAGTATATACATTTTAAGGATTGGTGTCGGCTCCCGTACCAGAATCGTATCCGCCGATACGAAAGGACCTAGAGAAAAACACTTCTCATATGTCACACGAACGGTCTTTTCAAGTAATGAGCTGCAAATACTGAGTTGCATCAAAATCCAAAATTCGTATCTATGATGTTTTTAAGCGACATATTCTTACAAAACGAGAGAGACGTCGCTACAGCTCTTACTTCATTGAGCTTTTACTCTCAGTAGTTGTAAACTGTTCGTCAGGACAGACCTTATGAGCGTCTGTAATGACGTTTCTTACAAAGAATGCCAGTGCATTCTTGGACATCAGTCTTGTGGGGTCTTTTACGCGCACCAAAGACCTTGTCTAGAGCCTCCCATCTGATGTTTTTTCTCTGAAGGTAGAACTTCAGAGCTCTAACAGGGCATAGAGACCTCTCTGCTTCTCTGCCTACGAGACTCACCATCCTTTGACTTCGAATGACTTAGGCCAGGGATTCGTGGGATTCTCGTTTTTCGCTAAAACAGGGTCTTAAACGAGCAAATAGCCGAGTCTCCCTTGAATCCTACTTTATCTTGCAGAGCATGTAATTCACTAATTCTCTTTGCCGTAGCTAAAGATAATAGGAATAGGCATTTTCTGGTTATGTCTCTAAACGATGCCCGATGAGGAGGTTCGAATCTTTCCGATGACAGATATTTGAGGACTACGTCTAGGTTCCAGTTCGGAGGTACTGGTTCCTTAGACTTTGAAGTCTCAAAAGACCTTATGAGATCGTGGGGAGATCTTTATTATTAGCCAGATCTAATCCTCTGTTCCTGAATACAGCCGAGAGCATACTTCTGTATCCCTTTATTGTGGGTACGCTAGATGAGATTTTTTCTCTTCAGGAATAGCAGGAAATCAGCAATTTCCGCTATAGAGGTATGGAGGAGGACACTTCTTGGATCTACACCACCTTCTAAATACCTCCCACTTCGATTGGTATACTTTCGTAGTGGAGGTTCTGCGTGCTCTCGCGATCGCGCTTGCCACTTCGCGAAAAAGCCTCTCGCTCTGACAAGTCTTTCGATAGTCGAAAGGCAGTCAGAGCGAGAGCGGGGACGGTTTTGATGGTACCTCTTGAAGTGTGGTTGTCTGAGAAGATCCGTCCTTCTTGGTAGGGATCTTGGAAAGTCTACGATCCACTCTACACCTCCGTGAACCATTCCTGGGCCGGCCAAAAGGGGGCTATTAACGTCCATTCCTCGTCTGCTTTGACGCCACAAACGTTTTTCATTACTAACCCCAGGATTTTGAATGGGGGAAAAGCATAAAACGTCTACTCGAGACCAGTTTAGAAGGAACGGCGTCTACCATAAGTGCTCTTGGATCTTCCACGACCGAGGCAAAACACTGGGAGCCTTTTTGAAATGAATGTTGCGAAGAGACCATCCACATGAGGAGTTCCCCACAGAGACCAGAGATCGAGACACACTTCCTCGTGTAGTGTCCATTCTGTATGAAGGACCTGGTTCCTCCTGCTGAGCCTGTCCGCCCTCACATTCCTTACTCCCTGTACGAACCTTGTCAGCAGGGAGATGTTCCTGTGAGACGTCCAAAAGTAATAGGTCTCTCGTGAGCTCGTAAAGGAACGAGGAGTGCGTCCCTCCCTGTTTCCGAATGTAGGCAACGTGCGGTGGTGTTGTCCACGTTTACTTGCACTACCTTGTTTGACACCAGAGGTTCTAGGCTCTTCAAGGCCAGATGTACGGCGAAGAGCTCTTTGCAGTTTATGTGCCAAGACACCTGTGCTGGTTCCCAGGTGCCTGACACTTCCTCTGAGCCTAATGTCGCTCCCCAACCTCTCTCCGACGCGTCGGAGAACAACACTAGGTCTGGGTTCTGTGTTGTTAGAGAGATCCCTTTCTTCTCTTCCAGAGGGAGCAACCACCACTGTAGGTGTGACTTTATCTCCACTGGAATGGGAAAAACGTCCGACAGTTGTCCGGTTTTCCAGCTCCAAGACCTCTTGAGGAAGAATTGAAGCGGACGTATATGAAGTCTTCCTAGAGGGAAGAATTGTTCTAGTGAGGACAGAGTCCCCAGAAGGCTCAACCATTCCCTCGCCGACGTTTGTTGTTTCTCTAAGAAGAGAGAGACTATCCGCAAACCTTTTGCGATTCTCTCTTGCGAAGGAAAAAAAACTCGAAAACCCGAGAATCCATCCGAATCCCCAGATAGACTAGGTCTTGTCTGGGGGTCAGCTGAGACTTCTCGAGGTTCACAAGCAATCCCAATGCTTTGATTAAATCCAGAGTTAATTTTAGGTCCCTCCAAGCACTGTCTCTCCGATCTGGCCCTGATGAGCCAGTCGTGCAGATACATAGAGACATTCACTCCTTTGAGGTGAAGAAACCTCGCCACATTCTTCATCAGGCTTGTGAAGACCTGAGGAGCTGTGGACAGGCCGATACACAAGGCTCTGAACTGAAAGATCCTTCCCCCCGTCATGAAACGGAGGTACTTGCTTCGATGAAGGGTGGATCGGGACGTGAAGTAGGCGTCCTGGAGATCTAAAGACACCATCCAATCTCCCTGACGTAATGACGCCATGACTGAAGCAGAAGTCTCCATGGAGAACTTCTCCTTCTGAACAAATTTGTTCAGAGAGCTGACGTCCAGTACTGGTCTCCAGCCTCCCGAGGCTTTCGCCACCAGAAAAAGGCGATTGTAAAAACGGGGATGTTGATCCCGTACCAATTCTATCGCTCTCTTGTCCCACATTTGTTCCACCATCGATCGAAGAGTATCCCTCAGCACAGGAGGATCCGTGTATTTGGCTGATAGTTCCCTTGGTATTGACGTTAAGGGAGGAGTGTTCAGGAAAGGGATACGATATCCCTTCCTTAAGATCGCCAAAGATGACACGTCTGCATTTATCAGTGTCCAGGCTTCCACAAATCCCAGGAGCCTGGCACCTACTGGTGCTTGGAGAGAGAATCTTCATTTTCCTTTCTTAAAGGGACGAAAAGCAGATCTACCTCTCTTCTCTGGAAACCTTCCTCCTTGTGGAAGGTCTGGAAGGGTCGGACCACCTCAAAAGGGCTGCCACGTTGTACTGGGTCCTTTCTTGTCCGATGCAGCAACAGGTTTCTTCTTTCTTGCTGACTGCGTCAGCAGATCCTGAGTTGCCTTCTCAGTTAAAGAATGCGCAATGTCCTTTACTAACTGAGAAGGGAACAAAAAGTCAGATAGAGGCGCATATAGAAGTGCTGCTCTCTGAGCATGTGAGACTGCCTTTGTTAAGAACGGCGCCATATACAGTCCTTTTCTTTAAAAGACCTGCCCCAAACAAAGAGGTTATTTCAAAAGATCCATCCTGTACCGCCTTGTCAATACAAGACAATATGCATAACAGGGCTTCAGGTTCGATTCCTTCCGAATCATGTGCTTTCTTGGACATCACCCCAAGGGACCAATCTAAGAAGTTAAAAACTTCCAATACACGAAACAGTCCCTAGAGGAGATGATCCAGTTCCGAAATTCCCCATGTAATCCGTGCAGAATTGAGACTTGGACGCCGTGAAGCGTCAACCAAAGTCGAAAAATCTGTTTCGGTTGTAGAAGGGAGAGCAATACCCATATTCTCTCCCGTCTGATACCAAATGCCTCTTTTCCCAGCTAATCTTGCTGGAGGCATACAGAAGACTGTCCTTACTAAGTCTTTCTTAGACTTCATCCATGAGTCTAAGGAATGTAAAGCTCTTTTCATCGATATGGTGGGTTTCATTTTGAGAAAAGACGAAGGCTTCTTCGTCTTAGCACTGGAAAAGAGCGAGCGCGGAGAAGGAGGAGCGGCAGGAGTCAACTCGTCTCCGTACTCCTCAAGAAGTAGGGTAGTCAACACCTTATAGTTAGACAGACCTTCTCTTCCACTATATTCGTCATCCGAGTTCTCCTCTAACTCGGGATCTACATGCTTCTCCGCTCTCCTTTCCGAACGTTCCTCTTCTTGAGGAGACAAACTCCTAATAGGAGAGGGGCTAAGGGAAATGATACTCCTTCCTCTTTCCGCTCTAATAGTCTTTGAAGGCGTCATAGGCTTCGGCTTCTCTAGAATTTTAGAAGACGCTTCCCGCTTACATGACGCTTCCCGTTCGCCAAGCGTCATGGGGTGACGTCTTTTGCTGACGTCTCGATGACGCTTCGCGCTTAAGGAAACGCTCCGCTCTCCAAAGGCGTCCTACTTGGCGTCATAATATGGACGGAGCGTCATGTCTATGCTCCTTTTCCAATGACGCTTCGCGTCTAAAAGACGTCTTACGTCTCTCTGGCGTTACGAAACTCTCGTAAGCACCTGTTCTCGCTCTCGAACTAGACGTTTCTGTAAGACGTTTAGCCGTTTCCCGTCTGTATGACGCTTCTCGTTGAACAGGTGAGAGAGGACGAGACTTCTTAATTGGAAGCGTCACGTCCTTCCGACGTGGCGCTAAAACTCCCACTAGAGATGACAGTTGCTCTTGAACTGCCATGATGATCTTTCTTGACGCTTCTCCCACGTCCAGTGCATGACGTCTTTCGTCATCACTCGGGGGAGAAGAAGGAAAGGGTACTTCCGCGTACACTTCAGGTGACGCTGACGCCCCCTTCGCTTTCTTGCTAGATGACGGAGCGTCACTGAGAAACGCTCTGGACTAGAATCTATGTCAGGCTTCATATGACGCTTCAGCGGTCTTGACAAGTTCGATTCCTTCCACCCTCGTTTAGGTGAGGAGAGGGAGAGGACAAGAAACACTCGCGAATGACGCTTTTTCTAAAGCGCCCCCCTTGATCCGCCTGCCACGAAGCAGAGCTAGCTGAAGGGACGTCTGACCGTTGGGGATCCCCCACAACCTCCTTAAGGCTTTCGACTCCTTCTCCTCTGGGCTTGTGAGCTTGGAAGAGGTCTAGGCCTGGGAGCGTCGCAGGACGATCAACGCCCCCTCCACAACACTGGGAGAACTCACTTCACTGTAATGCTCACTTTCACTAGCCTTACCTTTGAAGTCAGCCATCTTGGACTTCATGTCTCTAATTGTAGCTTTCGATTGGCGATTTCCGATGCCGAATCCGAAAAAAGCACTCTGGAGAATGAGATACATAGGGAGAATCTACATCAGTAGGATTAGAATTATCAGTGAAAGGCTCAATAGGCCTTGAACTCACACCTTTCAATCGTCTAATTCTATCCCTCTCTAACTTCTTCAAATAAGAAGTCAAAGTCTCCACTCTTCTGCATTCAATCCCTCGCATTCCTTACAAGTATTAATAGCAGAACACTGAAACCCCCTACATTTACGGCATACAGTGTGAGGATCAACCGAAGCTTTCGGTATCCTCACCCTGCAGCCTACATTCACACACATTCTCACACTCACATTAGAATCAGACATACTGAGAAAAATCCAAAAGAGTTATTCCAAAAACAGTCCACAGTAGCGAATGCCAAAACACGATCCAAATACGTCACCAAAAAGCCGAAAAACGTTGATCAAAGGTTTGAAAAATGAATCTAAGTCAGGAGGTAATAACAACAATGTTGATACCACCGGCGACAGAGAAAATATGATAGAAAACGGGGATGGTTCCTAGTCCTGCCGCCCAGGGCAGGCCGGTAGATCACCTGACCTACCTTGTAGCGAGTGGCGCGAAATTTGAATTTCTGTTCGGGGTGAACGACGGAGGTCTTAGCTATGTATATATCTGACAGGTAAGTTGATTGTCATGAAAAATATTCTTTGAGCCAAATGATGAAAACCGCGAAGATCTCGACGAACTCATAATCGGTTGCTCCACAATTGAGTTGAAGGCGACTGTCGCTGTCGTAAGAATACGAGGCGAAGTCCATGTAGCTACACTACACGACGGGCGAGAGATATCTGCTGCTCTGTTCCTCTTCACCGGGGGCAGAGAGAACACCTCTTCAGTCTAACGTCTCAACGGATGTGAGGCTGAAGAATCCCGCCACTTACGATGTCTAACCGGCGACGAATCACTCTACTCTGTCGATAACTGGTTACCGAACGACACAACTTTCCAATGGTGTCTAGTCGAATCCTGCTGTCGCACCACAGGATCGACGGAGGAAGCGACTGTCTGTGGGCAAACCGCGACAGTCTCCCTTGGACCTCCGGTATGTCTTCTCCCCGAAGCGGGGGAGTGGGACAGGGACCTTCGTCTAGGAGAACTATCGGGACAAACTGCCACCCCTCAGATTGCACTGCACTCACACTTTTCAATTAACTAGAAGTCTTTTCTATGAAAGACTTTACAGATAAACCTAACTGCATAACCGTATTAGCTAATACATCAAATTTTTCAAATTTAGACTCAAGGCTGGCAATGGTGTCAGAGGAAACTCCACGGGAAGTTGGCAAGGGAGTTACAGGAGCAGGAGTAGGAGGACTCAAGATCGGAGACATAATAAGAGGAGAAGGAGAAGGAATAGGAGCAGGTGCTTCGATAGAAGAAGCAGAAGCAGCTAAGCTAATCTTACTTTCAGGTCTGAGAGCTGCCTTCCTCTTCCTATCCTTAATTATCTTTCCCGAGTGATAAACAAAAACTTTCCACTGTTGTTCACTCCAATCCTTGCATTCATCACAAGTAGATTCTCTAGAGCACTCACAACCCCTACATTTAATGCACTTAGTGTGCGAATCATAAATCAATTTAACTAACCTAGTTTTGCACCCTCCAGCGCAAAACCTAACTACTGAAGGACTAGAGACCGACATGAAGGTAAGACACCAAAATTGCAGAAAAGAAATTCAGCTTCAATCTTACAAACACGGAGTTGAATACTTCACCGATACTGGAGAGAGAATACTTCCCAACAAATGAAGAAAAAAGTTTGCACTGACCACCGATGTTCACCAGAAGCTGGCAGAGAACGAAATGATGTTACCTGGGCAGTTGTACCAGTAGCTCCCTCGAGTGGAGGGAGATGACGTCACCTACATCAACGATGGCGGCGCCACCACGGAAGTTTTGAATCTATTGTCTGCCATTCGTCGGGAACCTACAGCTGTATAATTGCTCAGTAAGACACTTCAATAAAACTGGAATTTAGTTGTAGTTATTGCCAGGAATCGTAGCTTCATCCCACTCAAGCTTACAAAGCAAGAAATTGAAAAACTGGAATATATTTTTAGTTATTGCCAGGAATCGTAGCTCCATCCCACTCAAGCATACAGAGCAAGAAATTGAAAAACTGGAATTTATTTGTAGTTATTGCCAGGAATCGTAGCTTCATCCTACTCAAGCTTACAAAGCAAGAAATTGAAAGACTAGTTATTGCCAGGAATCGTAGCTTCATCCCACTCAAGCTTACAAATCAAGAAATTGAAAAATTGGAATTTATTTGTACATATTGCCAGGAATCACAGCTTCATCACACTCAAGCTTACAAAGCAAGAAATTGAAAAACTGGAATTTTTTGCAGTTATTGCCAGGAATCGTAGCTTGTTGAAAAATTTGCCAATAATATAAAAAATACTATACTTTTTTGAAGCCATGGTGTGATATTTACAGTTGCAACAAAACTACAAATAACTAATTCAGGAATTTTGTAGCTTTAAAAACTTAAGCTTACAAAGCAAGAAATTGAAAGACTAGTTATTGCCAGGAATCGTAGCTTCATCCCACTCAAGCTTACAAATCAAGAAATTGAAAAATTGGAATTTATTTGTACATATTGCCAGGAATCACAGCTTCATCACACTCAAGCTTACAAAGCAAGAAATTGAAAAACTGGAATTTTTTGCAGTTATTGCCAGGAATCGTAGCTTGTTGAAAAATTTGCCAATAATATAAAAAATACTATACTTTTTTGAAGCCATGGTGTGATATTTACAGTTGCAACAAAACTACAAATAACTAATTCAGGAATTTTGTAGCTTTAAAAACTTAATAATTGTGACTTTATAGTAAAGTTAATTTCATATCTATCAATTAATGGTGATATATTTTGTGAATATCTTAAGCATATCAAATATTTTGACTTAGTAGTTTATAATCTATATTTTCTGTGATGGATGTAGTAAATTAAAATTGTAATATTAAGTAATTACTAATGATAAATCTAACTGATTGCTTTTGTAATTTATAGTAAAATTAACTAATTTTTTATATTTATTTTCTATGGTAAATTTCCTTACTGTGATTTTGTAGTCAAGTTTGTATAATATTTTCAGTAATTATTTGTGACATATTGTGATATTATTAAGCAAATCAAATATTTTTATTTAGTAATCTTTAATATACTCTATATTTTCTGCCATGAATCGTAGCTTCATCCCATTAAAGTTTACAAAGCAAGAAATTAAAAAACTGGAATTTATTTGCAGTTATTGATAGGAATCGTAGCTTCATCCTACTCAAGCTTACAAAGCAAGAAATTGAAAAACTGGAATTTATTTGCAGTTATTGTCAGGAATCGTAGCTTCATCCTACTCAAGCTTACAAAGCAAGAAATTGAAAAACTGGAATTTATTTGCAGTTATTGTCAGGAATCGTAGCTTCATCCTACTCAAGCTTACAAAGCAAGAAATTGAAAAACTGGAATTTATTTGCAGTTATTGTCAGGAATCGTAGCTTCATCCCACTCAAGCTTACAAAGCAAGAAATTAAAACTGGAATTTATTTGCAGTTATAGCCTGGAATCGTAGCTTCATCCTACTCAAGCTTACAAAGCAAGAAATTGAAAAACTAGTTATTGACAGGAATCGTAGCTTCATCCCACTCAAGCTTACAAAGCAAGAAATTGAAAAACTGGAATTTATTTGCAGTTATTGTCAGGAATCGTAGCTTCATCCTACTCAAGCTTACAAAGCAAGAAATTGAAAAACTGGAATTTATTTGCAGTTATTTCCAGGAATCGTAGCTTCATCTCACTCAAGCTTACAAAGCAAGAAAATGAAAAACTGGAATTTATTTGTAGTTATTGCCAGGAATCGTAGCTTGTTGAAAAATTTGCCAATAATATAACAAACACTATACTTTTTTAAGCCATGGTGTGATATTTACAGTTGCAACAAAAGTACAAATAACTAATTCAGCAATTTTGTAGCTTTAAAAACTTAATAACTGAGATTTTATAGTGAAGTTAGTTTCATATCTTTATTAATTAATGGTGATATATTTTATGAATAACTTATTAAGCATATCAAATATTTTGAGTTAGTAGTATATAATTCATATTTTCTGTGATCGTCTATAATATATATTTTCTGTGATGGATGTAGTAAATTTTAATTGTAATATAAAGTAATTATTAATGATAAATTTAAATGATTGCTTCTGTGACATTGTAAAATTAACAAACTTTTTATATGAATTTTCTATGGTATATTTCCTTACTGTGATTTTGTAGTCAAGTTTGTATAATATTTTCAGCAATTATTTGATATATTTTGTGATATTATTAAGCAAATCAAATATTTATATTTAGTACTCTATATTTTCTGTGACAGATATAGTATATAAATTATTATTGGAATATTATGTAATAACTGATAAATTTTTATGATTGATTTTGTAATTTTTTGTAAAATTAATTGTTTTATATTAATTTTCAATTATATATTTCATTCTTTATCAACGGAATATTAACTAATATCTTATATGGTTTATTTTGCATAGATTTAGTTATTTATCATGGTAACATTAAAAAAAATTATCTTGATATTAATTGTGTGTGTACACACACACATATATTATATATATTATATATATATATATATATATATATATATATATATATATATACACACACATACAGTGGACCCCCGTATTCGCGTTCTCCAGATTCACCAGACTCACACATTCGCGGATTTCTCTTGGGAACGTTTCCCCGCATTATTTGCGGAAAATTACCACATTCGCAGTATTTTTCTGAGAAATACCCACTTATTCATGGTTCTTTTATCAATTTCATCATAAAATACACTTTTCGTGATAAAACTATTTAAAAAAACCAAGTATGAACATTTTTAGTGGGGTTTTCTTGTTTTAACTAACAAAATAGGCTGTTTTTAACCTTTTTATAGGGGTTACAAACATTCGCAGGTTCTAACTATTCACGGGGGGGGGATGTCTGGTAAGCTAGTCCATGGGGCTGGTTGTCGTCGAGGACGACATCAATGACCTTCTTGAGGAGCACCAAGAGGAGCTTACAACGGATGACCTGAAGGAGTTGGAGGCCATGCAACATAATGTCGTTCAAGAAGAGTTCTCTAGCAGCGGCGAGGAGGAGGACGACGACCCTATGACAACGGCAGAAATTAAGGATGCTCTAGCTGCTTTTCATAAGGTGCAATCATTTGTAGAAAACACACACCCCGGAAAGGCTTACACAGGTCGTATGCTTGCGCATTCTGATGACGTTTGCCCGAGTAGTTTCAGAAGCATTTTGAAAAGCAGGCAGAAGCAATCTTCTTTGGGTAGTTATTTTTTAAAGAGGCCTTTAGTAGGAGTAAGCAAACAGGAAGATCCAAGTGATAACAAAAAAAGTTGAAAGTGGTGAAGAAATTGAAAAAAAAAAAAAAAAAAAAAGTGGTAAAAAAAAGTTAATTTTAAGTTTTTTGTAAAGTTTAGTCTTAATGTTTCCTGACATTTTTTAATGTGTTTCGTAAAGTTAAGTGTATGTACGTACAAGTTTTCTGCCATTTGTCCTCCTCTGTCGCCACTTTCGGAGATAGCCTCACTCGAAAGGTAAGGTTCCACATTTTACTACATATGTACGTACAGTATTTCTTGTATACCATGTACACTAATACACTTTATTTACTGGTACTATGTAGTACATATTAGTAGTAAATATCAAGTTAAGTGCTGAATGGTCCAAATTGTTGTATTTCATTGTTTATTGTCAATTTAGCTTCATTATAAAATTTACTGGGGTATTTTTGTAGGGCCTGGAACGAATTAGGCAATTTACATGTAAAATGCGGTTAAAGATACGAAAAGCTCAGGTTACGAAGGCCGCCTCGGAATGGATTAATTTTGTATCCTGAGGTACCACTGTATATATATACATATAAATAAATATATATGTATATATATACACACACCACATATATATATATATATATATATATATATATATATATATATATATATAGTATATATATATATATATATATATATATATACTATATATATATATATATATATAGTATTTATATATATATCATATATACTATATATATATATATATATATATATATATATATATATATATATATATATATATATATACACACATATATATATACACACACATACTATATATATATATATATATATATATATATATATATATACCTATAGTGTATATATATATATATATATATATATATATATATATATATATATATATATATATATATATATATATATATATATATATATATATATATATATATATATATATATATATATATATCTATATATATATATATATATATATATATATATATATATATATATATATATATATATATATATATATATATATATATATATATATATATATCTATATATCTATATATATATATATATATATATATATATATATATATATATATATATATATACACACACACACATATACCTACCTATACAGTAGTACCTCGAGATACGAAAGCAACTTACGGCAAAAATCAACTTACGTTAAAAATCCAAGTTACGAAAGCCCCAATGCGAAAAATTTTACTGCTCTACATACGAAAAGTTTTCAAGATACGAAAGGTTTCTGAAAGTCCGAGATTCATCCCATAACAATTTGAAACTCGCGCCGCACACCGCCATCTTAGTTATAGTAGGCACGCCGCCATCTTAGTTATAGTAGACTCGCCACCATCCTCCTGCTCTCCCATTGGTTCCTGATTGCTAGCCAAGCCATTGAGAATCCTTCTCTCTGATTGGACAGCATCCCTCCCATCATGCATCTTCTATGTGTACGTGTTGGCGTCCCTTAGCTCGGCCACTCCGCACCCGAAACTTTACCGTACGCAATCGGCATTCATTCGCTCCAACGATTTCGTTTAGTAACGTAAATTCGTTAGTGATTCCCTTGCAGTACATATCATGTTGTGCGAAGACTGTATATTGTGTAAAAAGTAAGTATATCTTAGTTTTACCAGACCACTGAGCTGATTAACAGCTCTCCTAGGGCTGGCCCGAAGGATTAGATATTTTTACGTGACTAGGATTCAATTGATTACCTAGCAACAGGACCTACAGCTTATTGTGGAATCCGAACCACATTATATCGAGAAAGGTATTTCGATCACCAGAAATAAATCTCTCTTGTTCCGCGTTGGCCGGGCCGAGAATCGAACTAAGGGCCACCGAATTAGCAGCCGAGTGCAAAGTCCACTCGGCCAACGTGGGACTGTATATTGTGTAACTTTACGTAAATTAATGTAGTCATGGGTCCCAAGAAAGTTGAAATTCACGGAAAGAAGCGCATGCTCTCTTTGGAGACAAAGATGGAGATCTCTTTGGAGACAAAGATGGAGATCATAAAGAAGTACGAAGCTGGTATGCGATTGAGTGTGATCGCAAAGGAATACGGCCGTAATCCGTCGACAATAGGCACCATCCTTAAACAGAAGGATGCTATCAAAGCAACTACACCATCGAAGGGCATCACTATTTTGTCCAGCAAGAGGAGCCATGTGCATGACGAGATGGAACGGCTGCTCCTCATCTGGATAAAAGACAAAGAAATCGCTGGCGATACAATAACGGAGACGGCAATCGCTCACAAGGCCAGTGCTATTTTCAGCGATTTGATTGCGCAGGCGGAAGACGAGGGAGGGGAAGGGACTTCAACGCCAAACCCAGAGTTCAAGGCTCCGCATGGCTGGTTCGAGAAATTCCGTAAACGGACTGGCATCCATTCAGTGGTGCGTCATGGGGAGGCTGCCAGCTCGGACACGAAAGCGGCTGAAGCATTTAAGAAGACTTTCGACGAGATGATGACCAAGGAAGGCTACCGTTCTCAGCAGGTTTTCAACTGTGATGAGACTGGCCTTTTTTGGAAAAAATGCCTCGTCGGACGTACATCACGGAGGAAGAGAAGAAGCTACCCGGGCATAAGCCTATGAAAGACAGGCTTACGCTCGCACTTTGTTCGGACGCCAGTGGGGATTGCAAGGTGAAGCCCCTACTGGTGTATCACTCAGAGACTCCTCGAGCCTTCAAGGCCCACAAAGTGTTGAAGGAGAAGCTTCCAGTGATGTGGAGGGCTAATGCAAAAGCCTGGGTAACGAGGCTTTTGTTCACCGAGTGGGTAAATCTGTGTTTCGGCCCGACTGTGAAGAGTTTTTTGCAAGAGAAGCGCCTCCCCCTGAAATGTCTGCTGGTGTTGAATGGTCCAAATTGTTGTAGTATTTCATTGTTTATAGGGTCAATTTAGCTTAATTATAAAATTTAATGGGGTGTTTTTGGAGGGCTTGGAACGGATTAGCCATTTTACATGTAAAATGTGTTCCAAGATACGAAAAACTCATTATACGAAGGCCGCCTCGGAACGGATTAATTTCGTATCTCGAGGTACCACTGTATATATATATATCTATATTATATCTATTATATATATATATATATATATATATATATATATATCTATATTTCTATATATCTATATTTATATATATCTATATATACTATATATATATATATTATATATATATATATATATATTATATATATCTATATATATATATATATCTATATCTATATATATATCATATATATATTATATATATATCTATTAATTATCTATAATATATATATTAGGATATATATACTATATATATAATATATACTATATATATATATATCATATATATAGATAATATCTATATATATCTATCTATATATTCCTATATATATAGTAATTTATATTATATATATATATAATATATATCTATATATATGAGATCTTTACGTGAAAATGAAAGGAGGAGGTACCAAGACTTTCAACTTTTATTCCAAAGTCATCTTCAGTGTACCCTGAAGATGACTTTGAAATAAAAAGTTGAAAGTCTTGGTACCACCACCTTTCATTTTCATGTAGGAGGATCTCTTATATACTTCACCCACGGGACCATTGTGGAATTGCAAGATATATATATATATATATATATATAATATATATATATATATATATATATATATATATATATATATATATATATATAAACCATTCTAGAGGGTTTATAAAGAAATCCCAAATAAATCCTGAATTCTTCTCACAAGACGCCGTAGGTGTCAACGGTCATTCTCTCAGGGTGAGAAGAGCGTCTCCTCCCCCCCAAAATCCCCCTAAAGTTCGTTGGGTTTTAGCGTCCCTTACATTGGCACTCATTGGTCAATAGACCTAGGGAGAGGTGCCAGACCCAATCACAGCCTAGAAGGAATATATCGGGGGGTTTGTGGGATATTGGAGGAAAGAGGAAACCAAGGGCGTCTCCGTGCGGGTCAGGCAGTCAGGTGTTAGTCCAGCAAGAGGACAGACATACGGTTTCCCCTTAGTTCCCTTCACCGGTTCCCATCCTCGGTCCGAAACTCGGGTTTTTATAGAATTTAGCTTTACTCTCACTCGGGCCCTTGTGTAATTCTTTAGAATATAAGACCGGTGTTAAATTAATCACTGAGTGTTTGATTTCCGCATGACCCACAGTAACTTAAAGAGACCCAGGTCGGGGTATATATATATATATATATATATATATATATATATATATATATATATATATATATATATATATATATATATATATGCACACGCGTATATGAGAATTTATGAATTTTGATTCATAATGATATGTTGCTTGAATTGTAATTTAACATTTCATAGTGCATTTTATTTTACATGGAATTCACTGTTGCCAATTGGTATGTGTTCACCCTCCAAATTGGGTATAAGACTTGCAGAAAACGTTGAAATTAGTGAAGTTATCATATGTATTAGAAGTATATATACATAAATATGACAATTTGTCCAAAAATTGCATTTTTCCTAACTATACAAAACCTGAGGTCCTTTTACAATAGGAAGGTACTAGCGGCAGCTGGATAGGTCGTAAGCTTTCGAACAAGGGGTTCGGTAGTTAACTGCTTGTTCCGACCCATGCAGCGCGCGCGCGACTGGGAGGTAAACAAATCACTTTTGCTTTTGGCCCAAGCAAAAACTGCAGAGTAGGGGGTGTCATGAGGTGGGGCTATGTGTAAAAGGACCTCAGGGGGGTTTGTATAGTTAGGAAAATGCAATTTTGGACAATTGTCATTTGTTCCGACACGGCATACAAACCTTCGGTCCTTTTACAATAGGAAGACTCACTTCTTGGTGGGAGGAATCTGAGTCTTTTGTGAACAGACTGGTGTTCGCCCAACCTTGGAAGCCTCCCTGGTCGTAAGAAGAGCGAGGGAGGGATCCAAGCCTCTGTCCGATTGATCGGGGTGTGCACCGCAGGATCAATGGTCAGACCTCTGGACCGAGTACTAAGAGAGAGGCAAGCGTATCTCTTCGTACCAGCAATGTAAGAACTTGTTCCTGTACAGGAGCAAATATAAAGTCATGGGTTTGACTCTTGTAGGCATCCACTTCCCCCCTTGTAGAAGGAATGGTGGTGGATATTCTGCTCCTATCCCTAGTGAAAGGGATAGGATGGGGCTCTGTCATATAGCTCACCTGCATCTCGTCCTCAAAAATCAGTTAGTGACGACCGTTGGCCCTCTGCCCACAGGTAGAGAGGAGGAAAAGACGGGAAGAGGGAGCCAGTCACTCATCATTCACACATCCATCCACACAGTCACACCAGGACTCGATGCTGTTTCAGCCTGCGAGGGTCTGGGTTAGCTACACAACTTGTTGAGCAGCCACCACGGGTCGCAAGGAAAAGGTATCCAAGGGACCTGTGGGCAATATCCCGAAGGTTAGAACAAAGGACGTAAAGGTAGTCTGGTTAGACCAGACCCCTGCCTTCAGGACCTGCGCCACGGAGAAGTTCTTACGAACGCCAACGAGGGGCCAATACTTCTGACTTCGTGAGCTCTCGGACGGGACGTACGGATGTCGTCACTACCATCAGCCTCATACGCCCATCCTGATGACCTCACGCGCCAGAATGAAAGAGTGTTCTTGGATACTTCTTCTTGGTGACCCCGGTGCTAACGAAGAGGCGTCGACACTCCAGCCTGAGGTGTCGAGTTCTCTTCAGATAGCGCCGTAGCGCCCTCACAGGACAAAGCAGCATCTCATCCGCATCATTATCGTGAAGTCCAATAGGGAGGGAATCGTGAATGACTCGAACCTGTCGTCAGGGATCGACGGTTTCTGAGTCTTCGCAACGAAGTTCGGGACGAAATCGAGCGTCACGGATCCCCATCCCCTGGAGTGTCGTACATCATAGGAAAGACCATGAAGTTCCCCTACTCTCTTCGCCGATGCCAGGGCCAGCAAGAAGAGGGTCTTGAGGGTCAGATCCCTGTATGACGACTCTCGGAGTGGCTCGAACGGCGTTCGAGTCAGACTCCTAAGCACGAGAGTCACATCCCACGCAGGGGCCTGAGTTCCCTGGGTGGGGCAGACTTTCGAAGTCCTCATAAGCAAGGAGATCTCGAACGAGTTCGAGATGTCCAATCCCCTCAGTTTCAGGACGAGCGCCAAGGCGGCTCTGTATCCTTTGACTGTGGGGACTGAGAGAAGCTTCTCTCGGCGAAGAAAAACGAGGAAATCCGCTACCTGCTGAAGAGGTGGCTCTGAGAGGAGATAGACCCCGTCTACGACACCAACCACAGAAGACGGCCCACTTCCCCTGGTACACAGCTGCAGAGGACTGACGGACGTTTCCAGCCATCTCTGTTGCTGCGCTACGAGAAAAGCCTCTCGTTCGCAAGAGATGGTGGATAACAGCCAGCCGTGAAGACGTAGGGACTGGACTGCTCGGTGGTACCGCTCGACGTGTGGCTGGGCGAGAAGGTTGTGCCAAGGGGGAATCTCTCTCGGTTCTCTGCGAGAAGAGCCAGCAGGTCCGGATACCAAATGGCCTGTGGCCATTTGGGAGCCACCAGGATCATCCTGAGATTCGGGGTGACCAGTGCTCGACTGATCACCTTGCGAATCAGGCTGAACGGGGAAAGGCATAGACGAAGAGGTTGTCCCACGGGTGTTGAAGAGCGTCCTCTGCAGCTGCCCATGGGTCCGGCACGCCGAGAAGAACACCTGGAGCTTCCTGTTGTGCCGGTGGCGAACAGATCCACGACTGGTCGCCCCCACAGGTCGAAGAGCCTTTCCGCCACGTCCTGGTGTAGAGACCATTCGGTCCCTATCACCTGATCCCGACGGCTGAGCGTGTCTGCTACTACATTCCTCTTCCCTGGAATGTAGCGTGCCGACAGCTCTATTGAGTGTGCCTCGGCCCACTCGTGCACCTGCCGAGTCAACTGGTACAACGGGAGAGACACTAGGCCCCCCTGTTTGTTGACGTAGGCCACCACCGTGGTGTTGTCGCACATCAACACCACTGAGTGTCCCATCAAGCGGTCCTGGAACTCTTGGAGAGCGAGGAACGCTGCCTTGAGTTCCAGTACATTGATGTGAAGGTGCTTGTCGTTCTTGTCCCACACTCCTGAAGTCAGCAACTCCTCCAGGTGTGCGCCCCCACATCCCTCGGTCGATGCGTCTGAGAACAGCTGCATGTCCGGGGGGGAGTGCGCAGAGGCACTCCTCTAAGAGGTTCCTGTCGTCCAGCCACCAGGCTAGGTCCTGCCTCACCTCCTGTGTCAGTGACACTGGAAAGCTTGGGGAATCCGTCGCCTGTGACCAACTCTCCTTTAGTCTCCACTGAAGAGACCGCAGGTGAAGACGCCCGTGAGGGACTAACTTCTCGAGTGACGACAGGTGTCCGATCACGACTTGCCACCGCTGAGCTACCTGTTCCTGCCGAGACAGGAACTGGTTGGCTGCCTCCCTGAATCTGCTGATCCGCGAGTCTGCGGGGAAGACTCGCCCTGCTACCGTGTCGATCAGCATACCCAGGTACTTCATCCTCTGCTTGGGCTCGAGATCGGACTTTTCGAAGTTCACAACGATCCCCAGATCGCGACAGAACTCGAGCAGCCGATCCCTGTCCTGTAGCAACTGCGAGCGGGAGCTCGCCAGGACTAACCAATCGTCGAGATACCTCATCAGACGTATCCCGTGCGAATGGGCCCAAGCAGACACCAGAGTGAACACTCGCGTGAACACCTGTGGGGCGGTTGAGAGACCGAAGCAAAGTGCCCTGAACTGGTACACCGTCCCGTCGAGGATGAAGCGGAGGTACTTTCTGGAGGACTGATGAATGGGTATTTGGAAATACGCATCCTTCAAGTCCACTGAAAGCATGAAATCGTTCTCCCTGATGGAGTCGAGCACTGAACGTGCCGTCTCCATCGTGAACCGGGTCTGGCGAACAAACCGGTTCAGAGGAGAGAGATCTATCACCGGGCGCCAGCCTCCCGTAGACTTTTCCACCAGGAAGAGTCGGCTGTAAAAGCCCGGTGACTGATCCGTGACGATTTTTTCTACAGCTCTCTTGCTCAGCATGGTCTTGATCTCCTGTCTCAATGCTACGTCCTTCGATGACCCTGGAACGTACGACTGCTGTTGGACCGGGTTGGAGGTGAGGGGTGGCCGAGATTCGAAGGGTAATAGATATCCCTCCCGAAGGACCTCTACAATCCAGGTCTCGGCGCCGTAGCGCTGCCAAGTTGCCCAATGGCTGGCCAGGCACCCCCCCACTTCCAGCAGCAGGTGAGGGGGAACGCCGTCCCTAGCGTTTCCCCCCTTTCTTCGACTTCTTCCCAGAGCCTCCACGGGAGGAGGAGGGCTGGGAGGAGGGCTGGTTACGGCTCCCCTTGGTAGAAGTCGAAGAAGACAGAGTCTTTCCCCGGGGCTTCGACGCAGCTACCGTCTTAGCCACCGAGGAAGCGCTAGCCGAGCTCTTAGACTTGGCCGCAGTCCGAGGCTGCCCAGAAGCCTTCGAGACTGCCTGGTGAACCAGACGGTCACTGTCGTCAGTGCGCCGTCTGTCCACCGCAGCGTCCACCATCTCTCCTGGGAAGAGAGACGTGGAACTCCGTAAGGTCCGTTGCGAAGTCCCAACGCCGCTTCACGCCCGGCCGCCCTGGAAACCCGAGTAAGGACAGCGTCCCTTCGTCGGAGAACCAGGTTGGCCCACAGGTTCACCGTCTGGTGGGCAAGGAAGGAAATGGCTCTTCCTCCAGACTGGCAAAGTCTCCTGAAGGCCGAGTCATCTTCGGGAGAAATTCCCCCGGAGTTGGCTGCGACCTTAGATACTGTGAGGGACCACAGATCTAGCCAGGAGACGGCCTGGAAAGCTGCCATGGCGGTAGATTCCAGGCCGAGTGCCTCTTGCTGCGAGAACCACAGGTTCTCGGACAGGAGCTGCTGCAGAGACACAACCGGAGTCAGCCTGGCTAACTCCGGGTTCACCTGTTTGGGCGGCATCGGGTCTTCGGATGGCACGTAAAAACGCCGCTGTCGCAGCAGAGGAGGTGGAAGCAGCTTGCTCGACCTGCCAGACTTGAGCGAACCGTCTTGTCCGGAGACAAGCGATTCAACCTGGTCCAGCACTGAGTCCGCAAGCTCAGAACGCGGCAAACCCACCGTCGGTCTGGGTTCCCTCTTCTTTTTCGGGGCCCCAGAACGACTCGAGCCGGGACGTGGGCTCGGATGGTGGAAGCGGCGATCCTTCCCCGAGGTCGTTGTGCTGACGAATCAGCGCAATAACCTCGGCAAAGTTCCTCTGGATCTCAGGAGTGACTGCGTCCTGCGGAGTCGGACCGTCCAGTCCCTCAAACAGGAGCATCTCCCGAGACCCTCCTCCCTTAAGGGGAGGAACAGCGACAGACCCCTCTCGGTCTTCTCCAACCACCTGTGCGTACGACCTGGCTGGCCCGAGAACCGTGCCTGGTACGTACGACGACGTGGTGGGATCCTGAGGGGCGCATCCCTACCGCATCAACTTCCTCAATACCCTTCGCCCCTTCCCGGTTGGTAAACCCGAGGAGGTTGAAAGGTATGGGAGAGGCAGACCTGACGCTCCCCTCCTCGCTCGCTGGCAGAACCAGCGGGCTTGGAAGACTGCAGGCGATCGCCAACCCGCGGTGGCGATCGAGCTGCAGACCTAGTCGAGCCGTCTCGCTGTGGAGAACGGCTGGACCGAGAAACAGCGGCCCCGGTCTCGTGTCAGAGGAGCTGGTGCTGGTCGCCGTACCCGATCGCTCTCTGTGAGAGTGACGGTCAGGCGACCGGCGAGCTCCACTGTCACGGTGAGATCGGTGCGTATCCTCACGGTGCGTCAGTTCGCTGGTACCAGCCGTTGGCTGGTGCCGGCGAACGGGGGACCTCTTCCCAGCCTCAGCCCGTGGCCAGTCATGGACCGTCACGTCCGCCCGGGTAGCCAGCTGCTCGCCGCGAGAGCGAGAGCTGGTCTGGTGAGAGTCGCGTGAGCGGCTGTCACCAGTCTTCCGCTCCGTGCCGTGAACCTGACGCTGAGCGGACTCAGAGGTCTGGTTCTTGGCTGTACGGCCGCTGTTAGGCGACCGTACACTCGGTACCTCTCGCGACGAGAGGCCGAGACGGACCCTGCTGCTGTGGCCGAACCACTGTTACAGCAGGTGAGGAAGTGCCGGTGTTAGCCGGCACTCCTCTGGTTTTTTCCCCCCCCCCCGTAGTCTTCTTCCTTGCGGCGGAAGAAGAGACGGGTCCTGCCCCCGCAAGGAGCAGGGTGACCAGCGGAAGAACCCCCCGTCTCACCAGAGCGAGACGGGCCCTTAGAAGTTCCCGAAGGAGACTTCTTGGGGGGGGGGTGGGAGGCGACCTTCTTCTTCTTCCGGCGGGGGGAGCCTTAGAAGAAGAAGGGGAAGAGGCGGCAGACGACGACGACGACGAAGAAGACGATGAAGACGACGACGACACCTTCCTCCTCTTCTTCTTCTTCTTCGTCAACCTCCTCAGGACCGACGTCAGATCTGTCATCCAGAGCGGAGCCGGGGCTGCTGTTGCCGAAGCAACAGGGCCCGGACGCACCTGTCCGAACAGATCAGCATCGGGAGCAGCGGCGCCAGGAACAGGAACAACATCAGCAGGTGCAGGCATCACAGGAACGGCAGAAGAGACAGCAGGAGCAGGTACAGGAACGGCAGCAGTTGGTCAACGTCACGTCCGTGGACAGCAGCTGGGCAGGTACGGCAGGTACGGCAGACTGTGTAGGGCGGTCCAGATGGGCGGACCAGCGGCACAGACATCCTAGGTACCGGTGGGAGGTCCAGGGGCGAGCTCTTCGGGCATACGAAGTCCGGTCGCGGCAGCACGGCAAAACCCAGTGGCGGCATCACACTCCCCCGAGGTACGGCGACTGGCCCCTGCACCGATGTAGTGGGTGTCACAGAGACCGCGTGCGGGGTGTACACCAGGTGAGGAGGTGAAGCGTAGCCTGGTGTTGTAAGGGTCGTGGTGGTGGTCGTGACCGTAGCATGGGTGACCACCACGGAGCCAGCGAGATGGTAGAGCAGCCCCTGGACACTCGGCACGCCCTGCAGCCCCAACAACGATGCCACACCTGTCCGAGGTCATCCTTCGCGGCAACCGCACCTGAGGAGGCAAAAGTCGGGTGATTAGGGGGATCCTCTACCCGTTCGCGCGAAGACGAACGGATAGAGGACCCAGAGTACAACTCGACGTCAGGGTATCTAGCGCCCTCCTCCACACTCGACAAGTCAGGAGAGGAGAAGGACCTAGAAACCCCCCCGAAGGGGAAGGCGCGATACGTGGAAGTTGAGCGGCGGCAGGAAAGAAGACGAAGTGTCCGTCACCAAAGGAGTCGCGGGAGAGCTTTCCGACGACTCCTTTGCAGGCCTTCGCTTCTTCCTGCCCTCATACAAAGTCCACTGCGCCTCCGACCAATTATTGCAAACATCACATGGCTCGGCTCGGGTGCATTCGCGCCCCCGACACCGAGCACACAAAATATGAGGGTCTACTCCGGGAAAGATCTGAACTTCCCGCATTTAGCCCTTCGGTACCCAGGCATAGTCTCCGTGGGGTAGCGAGGCGAGGAGATTCCATCATTAATCAAAAACACTTCAAATATTATGAAAAGAGAGAAATGATTGTACTTACAATGAATTCTTTCATACACAAACACAACCATATACTCAAGAAGCAAACGACGAGAGCGCGGCAGAGCGTCGACGACACACGTCCACTCGCTGTGAGGCCGAAAGCAAAAGTGGTTTGTTTACCTCCCAGTCGCGCGCAAGCGCGCCTGTCGGACAAGCAGTTAACTACCGAACCCCTTGTTCGAAAGCTTACGACCTATCCAGCTGCCGCTAGTACCTTCCTATTGTAAAAGGGGGGGACCGAAGGTTTTGTATGCCGTGTCGGAACAAATTAAAGCAATTTTATCATTATTGCATTACTATGACAACTAGAATTCATGGAAACAGTTTATAATAATGCATCGGCGTATGTGTAAAGCTCCACTAATGCGGCAACGATGATTTTGCCCTTCTTAGCATGCAAACATTAAAGCTTACATTTATTTCTGGCATACAGTTATTAAAAAAAATCAAAATAGTAATATAGACTAAAAGAAACATTGGATTGTATCTACTTTAGAAATATCTAATTTTTCGGGGTAATTTTGTTGCAAAAAAGGGATAATAGACATGAATTAAATACGAACTGGATATTGGTACGGCAGTGAATTGCGCATGCGCGAACCCTTGTTTACTGCCTCAGGAATATTAGTGACAGCAAGAAAAATGGCAACGGAAAAGCAAGAACCGCGGAATAATACATTAGTTTTCGCCAAAAAAACTGATGTTTGCAGCCTTTAACAAGCTGAAAAAAGCCATAGGCATCTATGAAGACCCAAACTTTCAAAAATTGTATATACGTAGGTCACGAACGATCGAATCAGCCCTGAAAAGAACTCCGATGAGCGAGATTCAAAGAGGATTATATATAAATATATACACTATCATCGTACCTTTGATGAATTTCTCGGCCCTTTATTCTGCCCGACATTGGCAGTTGCAAAGGGCCGCCTATATACACTTTACAATATTCTTTTAATAAACATCAATGAGTATTGCAGCTGTCGGAGAAGACAATAGAAATGTTATTTTCATGATAAAATAAATTTTTGAACATACTCACCTGGTAGTTATATATATAGCTTACGTCCCTGACGTCACGGCAGAATTTCAAAACTCGCGGCAATCGCCGATTGGGTAGTCAGGTGCACCACCTGTGCGCCCTCTACCAGGTACGTAGCACCATACCAACTATTCCTCAGATCTTCCATGCCCATAGTTTCTAGAGGGGAGGAGGGTGGGAATTTAATTATATATAACTACAGGTGAGTATGTTCAAAAATTTATTTTATCATGAAAATAACATTTTCAAACATCTAACTCACCTGGTAGTTATATATATAGCTGATTAACACCTTTGGTGGAGGGTCAGAAACAGCTATCATCGTTGGAATTGACATAAGTGTTAATAAAAACAAACTTACGGGTTCGTACCTGTTAAGGAAGCTGACTTTAATGATATCCTGTCTCATTGTGTCTGCTTTCCT
This sequence comes from Macrobrachium nipponense, assembly GCF_015104395.2. Classification (NCBI taxonomy): domain Eukaryota; kingdom Metazoa; phylum Arthropoda; class Malacostraca; order Decapoda; family Palaemonidae; genus Macrobrachium; species Macrobrachium nipponense. The sequence goes on from NC_087221.1 coordinate 41,689,973, forward strand.
TATGAGGTCCAGCGATCCACCCTGGGGGCTGAAGACCTCTTGGAGACTGTCAACCGGTCAAACCTCTAGGTGACTAGACTCCCTACAATACTCTTGTTCCGGGCACTACTAAGGAACAAGTTTGATCACCTGACTAAAGATCAATGATTGTGGAAGACTGCATCCAGTCTCCACAAACAACCATAACTTTTTCAATAGTTCCAAGAGAAGAAAAAGAGTATTGGATTATGGGTTTTAAGGGTAGACCCTTTTCCCACTACTGAAAGAGCTGCTACACGGACCCAGTGTGTAGCAGTCTTCATACAAAGTTGCACTTGCGTAAGATAGTGCAAAACTGACTTGCTCCTCCAGAATGTTGCGTCCAGGATATTCTGAAGAGATCTATTTTGTTTAAATGCTACCGAGGTTGCTACAGCTCTAACCTCGTGAGTCTTAACTTTAAGTAGCTTCATATCTGCTTCAGTACATGCTGAATGCGCTTCCCTAATTAATTGCCTTATAAAAAAGGATAGCGCATTCTTCGACATTTGCAGAGAGGGTTTCTTGACCGAACACCAAAGCCCTTCTGAAGTGCCACGTATTTGTCTCGTTCTCTCCAAGTAATGCCTCAGAGACCTTACCGGACAAAGAACTCTCTCTACTTCCTCACACCCGTGAGATCCGAGAGGTTCGGAATTTCGAATGACTTGGGCCAGGGTTGAGAGGGGCGTTCGTTTTTGGCTAGGAATCCCAACTGTAGCGAGCAAATGGCTTTGCCCTGTCTGAAACCTACAGTTTTGCTGAAGGCATGGATTTCGCTGACCCTCTTTGCTGTTGCTAGGCTAATCAGGAAGAGAGTTTTCATGGTGAGGTCCTTAAGGGATGTTTCCTGTAAGGGTTCGAACCTGTCACTCATGAGAAACTTGAGGACTACATCCAAATTCCAAGATGTTGAGGATTGTATTCTTTCCTTAGTTGTCTCGAAGGATCTAAGAAGATCTTGTAGATCCTTATTATCAGATAGATTAAGGTTTCTATGCCTGAAGACAGCTGCTAGCATGCTCCTATAAACCCTTGATAGTAGAAGCAGAAAAGTTACGTCTCTTCTTGAGGTATAGCAGAAAATCTGCTATCTGAGTCACAGAGGTACTGGAAGAGGAAATAGAGTTGTCCCTGCACCATCCTCTAAAAGTCTCCCACTTCGATTGGTATACCTTAATGGTTGAAGACCTCCTTGCTCTTGCAATTGCACTCGCTGCCTCCCTCGAAAATCCTCTATACTCTTGTGAGTTTTTCGATAGTCTGAAGGCAGTTAGCTGAAGAGCTTGGAGGTTTTGGTGATACCTTTCCAAGTGGGGCTGTTTTGAGTAGATCTACTCTTACACGGAAGGCTCTTGGGGTGTCCACCATCCATTCCAGTACCTCTGTGAACCATTCTCTTGTCGGCCAGAAGGGTGCCACTAGAGTCATCCTGGTTCCTTCGTGAGCCACAAACTTTTGTAACACTCTGTGTACCACTTTGAATGGGGGAAAGGCGTACACGTCTAGATGTGTTCCAAATTCAGAAGGAACGCATCTATGTGGATTGCTTCGGGGTCTGGGACTGGAGAACAGTAAGTCTCCATCCGTCTTGTCTGCGCTGTTGCAAAGAGATCTATGCAAGGGCGCCCCCAGATTCGCCATACTCTTGCAAACTTCCTGATGGAGAGTCCATTCTGTTGTCAAGACTTGATGTTTTCTGCTCAGGATGTCTGCTCTCACATTCTTTTCTCCCTGAATGAAGCGTGTTACCAGAATCACGTTTTTTCCTTTTGTCCAGAGGAGCAGTTCTCTTGCTGCTCTGTATAGAGAGACTGAGTGAGTCCCGCCTTGTTTGCTGATGTAGGCCAACGCCGTTGTGTTGTCGGAGTTGACCTGTACCACTTTGTTTCCGGACTACGCTCTCTAATTCCTTGAGAGCTAGGAAAACTGCAGTCAATTCTTTCAGATTGATGTGGAACTTTACTTGCTCCTTGTTCCAGAAGCCCGAGACTTCTAACTTCCCCAGTGTTGCTCCCCAGCCCGAGTCCGAGGCGTCGGAAAACAACACTAGGTCTGGGTTACCTCTGCTCTAGGGAGAGGCCTTCCTGGAGCTGACGGGATCGTTCCACCACTGTAGATAGTGTTTCATGTCGTTCGAAACAGGAATACACATTGACTCTAGTGTCTTCTTCTTGTCCCAATGCTGATTTAGATGAAAACTGCAGAGGGCGTAGGTTCAGTCTTCCCAAGGAGACAAACTGTTCTAGCGAGGAAAGGTCCCCAGCAGACTCATCCATTCCCTCGCAGAGAGCACTTCTGTTTCTTTAGGAAGTTTCTTATTTTCTCTAAAGCTTGTTCCGTTCTCAATGTGGACGGAAAAGCCCAAAAGCCCAAAAACCTGACTCTGAATCCTCATCCCCAAGTATAAGATTTCCTGGGATGGGATCAGTTGGGATTTCTGGTGGTTTATCAGAAGGCCTAGGTCTTCTGATAATCGAATTGTTTTCTGAAGATTCTCCAGACAGTTGGCGTAGGAATGGGCTCTGAGGAGCCAATCGTCCAGATACAATGAGGCTCTGATGCGTTTCTTGTGTAGCATTGCTGCTACGTTGCTCATAAGTTTTGTGAAAATTTGAGGTGCGGTATTTAGACCGAAACAAAGAGCTCGGAATTGAAATGTTTCTGTCTTGTAAACAAATCTTAGGTACTTTCTGGAGTTTGGGGTGGATCGGGACGTGAAAATAAGCATCCTGGAGATCCAACGAAACCATCCAGTCGTCTCGTCTGACTGCAGCAAGAACTGATTTCGTTGTCTCCATAGTGAATTTTGTTTTCTTCAACGAATAAAAAATTCAGGGAACTCACGTCCATAAAAAATCGGTCTCCATCCGCCCGACCCGATTTCTTGGGACCAGGAATAATCGATTGTAAAACCCCGGAGACTCCAGGTTCTGAACTCTTTCTATTGCTTCCTCTGAATTAGCATAGAAACCTCTTGTTGTATCGCTAGAGTCTTGGACTCCTCTCTGTACTTGGCTGACAGATCGATCGGTCTTTCTGCTAAGGGGGGTTTTTTCCAGAAAGGGATCTTGTATCCTTCTTTGAGAAGCTGAATAGACCAAGGATCTGCTCCCTTTTTCTCCCATGTTTGCCAGAAATTTTTGAGTCTGGCTCCTACCACTGTCTGAAGAAGAACTTTGTCAGACTTTATTACTTCCTCCTCTGAAGCCTCTTTTTCTTGGAGTTTTTTGTAATAGGTCTTGCATTCCCTCTCCTGAGGGATCTACCTCGAAAGGGCCGAGAACTACGTGGTAGAGGAGTGGTTTCTTTAAGTTTCTGTCCTGCAAAACTTGACGGAACAACTCTCCTTGCTGCTTTAGTCATCAGAATCTTGTGTCGCTTTTTGAGTCAGAGCTGAGGATACTTCTTTTAACCAAACTATGCGGAAAAAGATGAGTCGAAAGGGGAGCGAAAAGCAGTTCCGCTCTCTGAGTGAGCGTTACTCCACTCGAAAGAAAAGAACAAAATTGGGCCCTTTTCTTCAAGATTCCAGCTGAGAAAAGGGCTGCTAGCTCGTTCGACCCGTCTCGAAGCGCTTTGTCAATGCATGACATAAGGTGAACGAGTTCTTCCGTTTTGGTAGACTTCAAGTTTTCAATTTTCTTCCCAACGAACCCAGAGTCCAGTCTAGGAAGTTAAAGACTTCGAAGGCTCTAAAAATCCTTTGAGGAGGTGGTCCATTTCAGAGGAAGACCAAAACACTTCGTCTTCCCCATGGCCGTCCGACGAGAAGAGTCCACAAGACTAGAGAAGTCCCCATGGGAAGAAGCTGGAACTCCCAAACCTAGGACTTCTCCAGTGTCGTACCAGATGCTGGATCTGGAAGCTAATCTGGCCGGAGGAAATGAGAAAGCTGTTTTTCCCTGGTCTTTCTTAGAGTCCATCCATTCCTTCATTAATTTCAAGGCTCTTTTCGAAGAGCGTGATAATACCATCTTCGTAAAGTCGGATTCTTTAGAAGCCTTCCCTAAAGTGAACTCTGAAGGTGGGAGAACGAGGGGCAGCTGGCACAAAACTTTCTGGAAAAAGTTCCGCAAAAACTTTCATAAGCCTTTTTTAAGATCTGCTGAAGGTTGTAGATCTGTTTGATATTCTTCCTCGGAAACGACTTGCATCTGATCAAAAGGAGAATGGGGGATGTCTTCATTCCTTTCTTCTGATTGAGACACAACTGATGTAGCGATGTCATGTTTGCGTTTGTGCATCCTGCTGTCCAGTTTCTTGATGCCTGGAGTCTTGTCGTCCAGTACCTTGATGCCTGGTGTCCTGGCATCCTGTCTCATGACGATTTTCGTCCTGGCGTCTTGCTTCAAGACGTTTTTCGTCCTGGCGTCTTGCTTCAAGACGTTTTTCGTCCTTGTGTCTTCTTCAAGACGTTTTTTCGTCCTGGCGTCTTGCTTCAAGACGTTTTTCGTCCTGGTGTCTTCCTTCAAGACTTCTTTCGTCCTGGCGTCTTGCTTCAAGACGCTTATCGGTCCTTGCTGTCTTGCTTCCAAGATGTTTTTCATCCTGGCGTCTTGTTTCAAGACGTTTTTCGTCCTGTCGTCGTGCTTTAAAACGTTTTTCGTCCTGGCGTTTAACAGTAAGAGTAGCAGGTTGATATGACTGCATAAGAGAGGAGAGTTTCTGCTTAAAATCTTGCAGTACGGAAAACTGTGGAGCTTCTTGCTGCTGGGAACAGACTAGAGAAGTTGCAAAGTCAATCTCTCTCTCTTCATTCTGTTCGTCTTGAGATGAAAGGCCTGAAGAAACGCCAATCCGAAGGAGGAGCAGGAGCATGCACTGAAGGCATCCTATCGTCCGATTGCTTCCTTTACTCCTACCAAAGACGACGGGCCGCCTGTGCGGTATCTTACGTCTTATATTGGTAGGAGAGCAAACATCGGAGACGAAAGGGAAGCGAACAGGAGTTGTAGCACGCACCGAAAGTCTCCCTTCGTCCGATCCTTCCTTACTTCCTGCCAAAGACGACGGACCGCTTGTGCGACATCATGCGTCTTGATTTGGCAGGAGAGCAAGCATCGGAATCGAAAGAGAAACGATCCGGAGTTGCAGTTTGCACCGAAGGTTTCCCCCTTTCCAATATTTCCTTGCCTCCTACCAAAGACGATGGTCGCCTGTGCGACGTCTTACGTCTTAAATTTGGTAGGAGAGCAAATATCGGAACCTGAAGGGAAGCGCTCGGGCTGCTCCAATGACTACATCCTGGACGCTCTTGACGTATATCGTCCTGGCGTCCAGTATCAAGACGCTCGGCGTCCTGGGATTTCCTTTTAATGGGTCTGGATTTAGAAGTCTGACGCCAGCCCCGTCTGGGTACTGCGTCGTCAGAAGACGAAGAAAACACTTTAACCTCGCCTTTCCTATAGCGAGGGTGAGCGTCCTGGGGATCGTCTACAGGTACGCTCGAGGGGACGACCGCTCGGGAGCTAAAACCTCTCGCCTCCCTTCGTCGGTCGACTTTCCTTCTCACAGGGTTGGTGAGCTTGGAAGAGGTCTAGGACTAGGAGCACGACAAGTCCGAGCGGCCGCACCCTCCACTGCACTTGCACTAATTTCACTATTCACTTTAATATCTCTCATATTAGACCATAATTTATCCCTGTCTTGTGCCAGGGATTCTACCCGTTGACCAAGGCTTGAATGGCCGTCATCATGTCCTGTAATGATGGACTTTTACCTGTTTTCTGAAACTGGATTTGGTAATGATACAACAGGAGGAGGATCAATAGGATTATCGAGGGATAGAGAACTATCTATTCCTTGACGTCTATGGAGGAGCGAGACAAGGTCTTCTTCGCTCTCCTTATCCTATCCTTCTCTAATTTACGCACATAGCGGTAATATTCAATCCATTCAGTCTCAGGCAAGCCCACACATTCATCACATCTATCACCTATCTCACAAACTTTTCCTCTGCATTTACTACAAATAGAATGAGGATCTAAAGAGGATTTAGCAAGTCTAGTCTTGCAACCTTTCACACACATTCTCAAACTTGAAGCAGAATCAGACATGATGAGAAATCAAAAAGAGAGATCAAAAACAAGCAAAGGTCAAACCAACAATATCGAAACGAAATCAAAATCCAATCAAGCGAAAGCCAAAGCCAAAGTGTACTTCACCAAATAATACTGCAAAAGACACGGGCTATAACGAGCGAAGTTCCACGATGTCACCGTAGCGGCGGCAGGGAAGATCCTGAGGAATAGTTGGTATGGTGCTACGTAACCTGGTAGAGGGCGCACAGGTGGTGCACCTGACTACCCAATCGGCGATTGCCGCGAGTTTTGAAATTCTGCCGTGACGTCAGGGACGTAAGCTATATATATAACTACCAGGTGAGTTAGATGTTTGAAATTTACCAGCTAGTGAAATGACAAAATTGAACAAAATTACAGCACTATTCCATTAAAATTTGGGATAGTTTTGTTTTTGTATCACAAAAAAAAAAAAAGGGGGGGGGGCATTTTGCTAAATAAATAAAGGGTGGACAGATGTTAAAAAAGCAGGACTGTCTCGCCTAACAGACGAACTCTGGTCATGCAATACAGTAAGATTAGCAAACTGGTAAACGGATACAGCTAACTGCCGTACCTACAGCAAGACAATCTGTGGTACCCCCACCACACTGTGTTATTTGTACGGCAGGAAGTCTGAAATTGACGCATGCGCAATTCACTGCCGTACCAATCGGGATATGGCTGCCGTAGCTGCCATACCAATATCCAGTGCCAATTAAATAAGCATTTTGAAGTAAAGTAAAGTTAAAAACTAACTAATGAGTAAAGTAAACAATTAAGGGAATAAAGCTTTGCACCTCATATTCCGCGTACTAGTGTGCTGCCCGTAACTGTGTTTGTGGATTGAGCGTTTAGGAACCATGAACAGCAACGTAGTTCAAGTGCAATTTGGAGTGAATTAAGACCAATAATGTGTATAATTACAATGAAATAAGCACTATGGAGTTTCCGTTGTGATGACAGTAAGGATAAAACCACCGATTACAAGGTAAAAATGAATTTCAGTTCAAACCATGACCGCAGGAATAAAGTTTCATACTTTCACTACCTATTATAGGCAACAAAATGCTGTTTTATTGTGCTGATTACAACTGCAATCTTGATTAAGATCAATAAACGTTACATATATACGCTAACATCGTTGAAATGAGTGCTGGGAAAGATGGTGGATTGTCTGTGGTTACGAACGGCCAGTCACGTGACTGCCGCCATATTAGATTTCAAAACTGCCTTGAAAACATATTTTACGAAGAGCTCACATGAGGCACATGCTTATTTTTAGTTCGTATGGGGCTTTCATATATCACATTATATTGACGAAACTTCAATCTTTTGAATGGTATGCTTAAAGTTGTAATTGTATTCTTGTTTCACCAATTAAATATCGAGCGAATAAGGCCGAGCCACGCAATGACGATGGATCGACTGCTGCTGTTTACCCTATAGCCTAGTACCTACGTTAGGTTGATAAAGGTTAACGTTCAGGTGTGGTTAGGTTTGGATGATCTGTGGAATTAATCGGTAAATCTATTATCCACATAAAATATGTAGGTTTGCATCACTGTAAGGACAACTATACTAGGTAGGCTATATAGGTATGTGGCTGGAAAGGAACACACGTAGGTATCATAGGTACCTCAGGGATTTAACAAACATCTTCAATATGTCTACTATTTCCACCCCTACTATTTCTAGACGTCTACTACATACTGAAGTCGCACTTATCTCAAGTTCGAGAAGCTTTCATTAGGCCTATATCAGACTTAGGCCTACTCCATGCGAATTTTTTCACGTCCTTTAATGCCATCGTTATTGTCGATTCCAGAAACGTCCACACTTTTCTTGGCCATCTTGAAGTAATATAGGTGAGCTCATGGCATGAATTAACATGGCTACTACCATATTTCTTGAGGAATATCATGGTTTCTTCGGGTGCAATCACAAGTGGCGAATATTTAGACAGCCGGCCCCGTGTTAAAGATGAACTACCTAGGCCTACAAGATACCTATGGCCCATGTGAAAATGCAGTCTCCCTCTCGGCAGATTTTCCATTCGTAACTCTCCAGGATATTATTAATACTCTTCGTGTTACTCGTATATAAAAACGACCACAATTGCAGATGACTGACGAAGCTTTCACTTTACAAAATGCAGGTTCGAGTCCGACAGTTACAGTTACTAACCAAGGAACACCAACAGGACGAGGGAGAAAACAGTATTGCCAACACTAGATTTTAAAACCCTTAAAGATTCAGCTACGAATAAAATACTTAGAAAAGAGAATAACAGTTAAAAAAAAAACTACCGTTTTGATGAAAAGGTTTAACTATACGAAAGAAAAAAGTTAGTAAGTGTTTATATTTAAATAGCATAGCTCTGCACCTTAGAGATAGGTTGCTCACAACGTGTTTGTGGAGTGATCGCTTACGAACCACGCTACCAGAAACCAAGAAACAGGAATTCAACTTCGGCCGCCAAAGGCGCTAACTGCCAAGGTAAATCGGTGCAATGGCTGATGTTTGTGAACACCGATAGTATTTGACTCATCAACAGAGTAAATTACGATCAACAACTCCCACTGTAGCTATGAAATGTCATGAAGTGAGGATATGGAAGTTTCATACTCCGCTCTATGCATCTATGGTTGGCGTCTTGCGAGTTGTGGAGCCGTAGCAAAATTGAAAATAACTTTTAACTCATTCTTGTCTGCGGGGGTAAAATTGCACTGAACGTTAAAAGGATTAAATAACGCGAAGGAATGTCTATACTCGGTTTTTTTTTTCATCTGTCCACCAGCGTGTGGTGTTTGCGTATGGTAACACTGCGTCCTGGGCTTTAGATAGTTACATTCAGCTTACATTCAACAATAGTAATAACCCTATTTCGAATATTAACGATGTAATTCGCATACAGTAAATTATTAAAACACTTTTCAGTTGCAAATGTACGCCCAGATATCCTTTTATTTACCTAAAACTTACGCATAGCGTAACTATCTAAAGCCCGGGACGCAGTGTTACCATACGCAAACACCACAGGTGGGTGGACAGATGAAAAAGAAACAGAGTATAGTTACCTCTTTGGAAAAAGCTTGATTGTTTCATTTACCTATATTTTTAACTTCAAGGGCCTTCAAATAACATAGTCTTGGAGCTTATGTGCAATTATTTGAATGAAAGTGGTTTAGCCATTCCCTAACATATGGCCACTAAAGCTGACGGGAAGCTAAATTTAAGTTTTCCGCAATCGTATTATATATTCCCACTTTGGTTTTCGCAGACACACCAAAGGTTAGGAATCTTTAGCATTGGTTACTTTCATTGCTTCACTTAATCTGGTAATCATGTTCTTCCTTTCTGTCGCCTTTATTTAAATTTTTTTTATCTCTTCCTGTTCTCCTTTATCTAATAAGTTTCAACCCTTTTACTAGCTTCGGCATATATTCACTATCTCCACTCAGTAGTACTACAACTTATCCAAATTACCATTCCACACACTATTCTTCATGTGACAATCACATATATCCTACTTTTACTTCTTTTCATTCCTCCTTAAAGGCAACCTAATAATAACAATAAGTTAAATATATCTTAGTTTTACTAGACTACTGAGCTGATTAGCAACCTCCTAGGGTTGGCCGGAAGGATTAGATATTTTTACGTGGCACCAATTGGTTACTTAGCAGTGGGACAAACTACAGCTTATTGTGGGATCCAAACAATGTGAAATCCTCACATTTCCCTTTGCAACTTGTCTTTCAACCTTCTCATTCCCTTCTTCAAGTCTTCCCATCCATCCAATTTTTAATATTCCCATGATATTCATTAGCAAATATTACAAGCAGGAGTAGGACCAGATAATTAGAGTACGTCCCTTTTATTATTGGCTGATACATTACCCAGCTGTCTTTGTATTTCCAAGAATTCAAGCACTAAAGTTTTTTTTTTCCTTTTAGCAACAGGGACAGATAAGGGTGGGATTTAGCCTAGTCCATATCTAGTGCAATTTACTTTTTAAAAAATGTGTTCTTATGAGAATACAAACTTTTTAATGTTAAGTATGGAGACTTACTCTTTACGTGGGAGGTGTTGTCCAAGTGTTGAAAATCAATAAGAATAAGCATAAGCACTTCCTTTTAATTGATTTCTTTGGAATTTTCCAAATTGACCTTGACCTCCTACTCTGAAATCATATTCTTAGCAATCATAGTTTTGGTACACATGAAAATAAAATTATTTTTCACTTTTGTGCAAAGATTTTTTATTCAGAATTTTCTTTAATTCTGAAATCACAAGAATGAATATGAAGACAACTGCCATGAAACCAATAGAATTTTAGATTTTAATGAATGCTAATTAATGTTGAATACACTCTTTCATGAAGGTAGAACTTATATTTGGTAAAAACTAAATTATTTTTGCATGAAAATTTCAGAAAGCCTTGATATTCAACTAATATCGGTTCAAGGCATTTATTCTTAGAAGGCAGAAAGTCTTGTAATAGATAAAAAAACTAGATTTTACTCAAATATAAATTTATTAAAAATACTTTAACATTATGACTAGCAGCTATACTGTACAACAACACATACTCCATTATTCAAAAAAATAAACATGAGACATTTACAGTAAAATTAAATCTATATTCCTTTTCTAATAGACTTAGGCCATACAAACACTTTAACAGGTTTAACTAATTGTATAGTAGTAGCTGAATCATCTGATTTTACTACAGAATGCCTCCTTGCTGCCAAGACTTCTTGGTCACTAAGATCCAATACTAGTGATATTCCAACCTGACAGGCCTCTGACCATGACATCTGAGCTGAAACTAAGACAGTAGTAAGCAGGCGGAAGGTTCCAGGACCAACCGGCCTTAAGTGACTTTTAGGAGGTACAATTAAATGAGTGGAATGGTCTGGATATGCTACCCGTATGCGTAATGTAGAAGGATCTGGAATGTGAGACACTTCCGCATCTAAAGGTACACCAACAACTAACCCAGCACTCAATTTATGGATTGATTCACTATCTCCCTGAGGTTCTGAAATCTCTGCAGAACACATGCGTACCTGAGCTGGATTAGAGATTGGAGCCAATGCAGGGACAGGATTGGATAGTAGCAGTGGCTGTAAAATACGTGCCACGGCTCCAGGTCGAGGCTCTTCTAGCTGACTCAGTTCTTCAAACACTGCTTCTAAAAAGGAATCTGCTTTCAATTTTTCATCTGTGAGGAATCTGTGTAAAGCTTCAGTGTGTTCTAAAAAGTTATCACACAAGCCTAAAGCAGACCCTGTAGATCCATGAACAACATACACCAACTGTAAGGCTAAGGTCCTGACACGAAGGTTTCGTATGCTTGCTTCTTCGGTGGGACTCAAGTTAGTAAAAGCATGACGTAGCCGAAATGTGTTTCGCAGCAACTGATCCACATTACTTTTAAGAGCTCCACTTTGTTGCAAAGAAAGTGATGATGGTGTCAACCAATTCCTGGTAGACATTATTTTGTTAAATAATAACATACACTGAGTGTACAATGCAGCAAAATGAGCTGCAGGGGACAAAGCTGGATCAATATCTGCCAGTTTGATCAAATCTGAATACACTGTCTGGTAAACCGACAGCCTCATCTGGGTTGAGGCACCATCTAAGCAGGATACCTTCTCCAATGATTCCTTTAAAAACCGTGAGGTGTTGGTAGTAACAGTTTCAACGGTTGGCTGCCATTCTTCGTCAAGCTGTAAATAAAAATTATATCAAAATCATAAAGTATTCGTGTAAAAACAATATATTTTACCCTAAACATTGTATTGCATTTTGAACTAAAAATGTAAAAGAAAATTTCCAGTGTACTTATGAATATGCTGTATCATGTTTAAGTTAAAAAAAGAATTACAAGGAACAAGCAGGCCTGGAGTTCTTCACAAATGATACATTACAGCGAGTGAGGTTAGACCCACAACCAAATCTGGAAACCTACTGGTTGTCAGGGTTTCCAACTTCTTGAAGTTACACCTTAACTCAAGTGCCAAATAGCTACCATACTATAATTTTGTTGCATGTTATCATTTTAGATGTGATATAATTTTAGATATAACTCTTACAATGACAATGAGGTAAGTGTAAAGTAAAGTTAGTTTATGTTAAGGACTAGAAAATATTCAAGAGCAGGCTATATTATTTGGTCTATCTTAAAAAAAAAAAATAGTCTACAGCTGAGTTACTGCTCTGCTCTGCTGATCTTGTGTCCTTATACTAATTCTGTTGTAAATTTTCCTCCGCCTTCCTGTATCTTGTATCATTTACTTCATAACCTTATAATTAAACTGTACTCATGCATGAGTTGATCAAAATATATGAAACAAGAGCTTCAATCAACAGTTACATAATTGATATTATTCAGTATGAACATTGAGTATTTCCACAGTTAAAAAAGTAATGTTCTCTTCCTCAAAATACTGAAATAAATAACATTTCTTTACACTATCCTTTACCTTTAAAACTGGAACAAGCTGGGGCATCGTATCACGAAGATATGCATAGTGCCGAAGCGTGTGCTGTTCGAGAAGAGGCAGAATGGTTGGGCAGTGTTTAGCTGCATTCAACACCAGTATCAGCTAGAACAGAAATCATAAATGTAAATTATAATCTAGTGTACAAATTCAATTTTGCATGTGTATGTAAGCAAACTATTTAATGAATCAAAAGCATAATAATGTGTTGTAAAACACTATTCTCATATAACACTCTTCTTCCCACCGCCAAATATAAGATTAGAGGAAAATTAAGTGAAAAATACGAAAAGACAATGCAATTAAAGTGCAGATAAATTTTTGTAATTCAAGTTACAGGCATTAATAACATCAATTTAAACTTTGAATTATATGTATTATACTTTCATTAAAAACCAGATTTAAGCAAGAAATGAGTCTAAGGAAGCAAGAGCATTCCTTTGGAAATGCATAACAAATCACTGAGGTCTTTAAACACATTTGTTACTGGCTGATGGGTGGTGTGATTCTTATTTACTAGTGACTATGTTTTATAAATATTCAAGAAGGCGACTATGATTCCAGTGCTTCTATTACTTAGGTCTTATTAGAAAGGTATTTAACTAGGCATTACAAGATTTCAGAATTACGTAAATACATTTATTTCTACACTAAAGCTATGGAGGTATGTATAAGGTAGCATATTACAGTATAGCAATGTAGGTAAATAAGGATGGATGGAGATATGGTATCAAGGACCAAACACTGGAGTCAACAAGGTCATTTAATGCACAGAGCAATTCTAAAAACAAGGCAATCCACCCTAAGACTTGAAAGGATGCAAGAAAACTAAATTCTGTACATAGTTAACTGCAACTCATTAACCCTCTTACGCCGAAGCCCTAAAAATCAAAACCTCTCCTGTATGCCGGCGCCGGTTTGGAGTGAGCGCGGAACCGGAAAAAATAATTTTTTCAAAAAATCACAGCGCGCTTAGTTTTGAAGATTAAGAGTTCATTTTTGGCTCATTTTTTTTCATTGCCTGAAGTTTAGTATGCAATCATCAGAAATGAAAAATAATATCATTATCATATGTAAATAATGCGATATATGGTAACAAAAAAAAAAAAAAAATCATAGATAATTGTATTCAAATCACGCTGTGCAAAAAACGGTCAAAGCTAACGAGTTACTTTTTTTTTCGTTGTATTGTACACTAAATTGCAATCCTTTTGATATATAATACATAGTAAAACAATAAAAGCAACACCGGAAAAATATTATCACAAAATGATGTACGAATTCGTAACGCACGGACGTAAAAAAATTTTATTTTCAAAAATTCACTGTAATTCTAAATAATGTTCTAGAGACTTCCAATTTGTTTCAAAATTAAGACAAATGATTGAATATTACGATACTGTAAGAGTTTTAGATTAGAATTGCAGATTTCAACCATTTCGGACGAGTTAAATTTGACCGAATGTCGAAATTTTAATATATATATTTTTTTATATGCACATATTTCGAAGATGGAAAAAGCTACAACCTTCAATTATTTTTTATTGTATTCTTCATAAAATTGCGCACATTTTGATATATGAAACTCTATAAAAAGGCTAATATGAAAAGGAGCAAATATTAGGATAATGCGATGTACGTATTTCGGAGACTTGCGGCCGCGAATCGGCGCGCGGAGTGAAGGTAAATATATTTTTCAAAAATTCACCATAAATCACAATATTGTTTTAGGGACTTCAAATTTGTTTCAAAATGAAGAAAAATGACGGAATATTACTAGGCCGTAAGAGTTTTAGCTTACAATTGCGTTTTTCAACTATTTCGGTAGAGTCAAATTTGACCGAACGTGGTTTTTTTTCTGTTTATCGTGATTTATATGCAAATATTTCGAAAAAAGAGAAAAGCTACAACCTTCAATCATTTTCAGTTGTATTCTACATGAAATTGCGCACATTTTCATATATAAAACTTTATGTAACAGCTAATTTTAAATGGTGCAAACATTTCGACAATCGCACAAAAAAATTCTGATTTTTTCGGAAGAGTTACCGCACGAACGTAATGTTTTTTTTTCATAAATTCACCATAAATCGAAATATTGTGCTAGAGACTTCCAAGTCGTTGCAAAATGAAGGTAAATGATTGAATATTACTAGAATATAAGATTTTTAGCTTACAATTGCGTTTTTCGACCATTTCGGTAGAGTCAAAGTTGACCGAAAGTTGAAATTTTTGCACTTAACGTTATTTATATGAAAATATTTCAAAACTGATAAAAGCTACAACCATGGGTTGTTTTTTGTTGTATTATGCATGAAATTGCGCACATTTCCATATATAAAACTTTATGTAACGGCAAATTTAAAAGGGTGCAAACATGAGGACAATCGCACGAAAAAATTTATCGGAAGAGTTATCGCACGAACGTAAGGAAAAAGTTTTTTCATAAATTCACCATAAATCGAAATATTGTGCTAGAGACGTCCAATTTGTTGCAAAATGAAGGCAAATGATTGAATATTACTAAAATATAAGAATTTTAGCTTACAATTGCATTTCTCGACCATTTCTGTAGAGTCAAAGTTGACCGAAGGTTGAAATTTTTGCACTTATTGTTATTTATATGAAAATATTTCAAAATTGATAAAAGCTACAATCATGAGTATTTTTTTGTTGTATTTTCCATGAAATTGCGCACATTTTCATATATAATACTTCATGTAAAGGATAATTTAAAATGGTGCAAAAATTATGTCAAAGTGACGAAATAATTTCCGAGATGTGTCACTGATACTTTTTAGTGCGATAAGAAAGAAATTTGCGCTTGCGCGCCTGCGTAGCGATTGTAAACAAAACAACGCCTTGATCCGTGAACTCCCAGCATCCCCCAAGGCGCGTGATACAAAAGTTTTCGGCTGGTAGGCCTATAAGTATTTTTCCGCGAATTTTTAAAAAAACTTTTTTGAGCCGACGTATGATACGTCCAATCGGCATACGGGAGACATTTTGACTCGACGTTTAATACGTCCAATCGGCGTAAGAGGGTTAATCAATTTATTAATGATACCATTTTACTGTATATGCATACTTGTCAACCAACTATCAGAGCCTATACCAGCTTCCAGCTGTAATTTTGTGCTTATCTTGGCCTCTTTGTTTGCCAATTTCTGTCTGGCATTCAAGTTTCCTGTCATATATCTCATGCCATTACTGATTCACATAAAATAGCACCAAACTAGCATGAGATATTTGCTTATGTTAGTTTGATGCAGCTACTTTTAAACTTCTTGAGCAAAGCCTATGACTGGCCTTTGCTGATGGAACTCAGCTGTATTTACTTACCTTACATATATATTCACTATCTTGTACACTGGGCTCCACACCATCAAAGTATGGATGTATTGCAAGAAGCTGAGGCACCAAACTTTGAACAAGGATTGGGTGATTTGAACCCATAAGACGCAGGCATTTGTGAATACTGCGTTTATCCTGCAATAAAACAAAAAATAGTTAAGTGAGCATGCATTAATTTTGTTTGATGAAAAATTGTTGCTTATTCCATGCTACAGTGCTTTAATACTTCTCTAAATCTCGACTAAAGGAAATGAATGAAATGAAAATACATAGAGAGCTGAAACCAGTCTAAACTGAGGAACAAACCTTATTCTTTATTAAAGATAAAACATTTAACTATGGTATTTGGTTATCATCATGTATAAAACAATAAATAAAAAATAATTCAGCACATTTGACAAATGTAGGAGGGCTTTGAGTAACTGTCCTTGCATGATTGTATTTGATTATAGTACTTCATCATGAATATATAGTTTCAGTATGTTAAGCTACAGTGACAAAGCTCTTGAATGATGCATTTGAAAGCAAATTTACAATGAAAAATCTTCTGAAAAATATGAGAAATAAATAAGTTTCACTTTTTTACACCAATAATCTGGACTGAGTTAGCAAGGAAAGACTGGGTTATAAAGCCTCTTATCTAAGCCTAATCATAATAATTTATAGTAATAAATGAAATATACCAAACTGTTTTCCACTTCTTTACATATACAGGCACACATAGGCATGCATAAGTATATTATGTAAATTGCAAGGTTAATTAAAGGTTTTGGGTAACCTAGCATATACTAACAATAGGATTATTTCCTAAGTTTCATTTTGTATTTTATACTCCTGTTTGAGGCTCTTTGTGGAGTTAAAAGAGAGATTATTATACTCGGTGAGCATTTTCCCAATTACTCATACACTCAGTGAGGCGAAGAATTTTGAATGATACTGTAAACCTGAACTTTTCTATCTAGAAAACAATTACAGGAATCTCCATTGTCTTCCTGAAACAGTTACACTGCAACAGTTACACCTTTCAGAACACACATTTTGCCCACATAGTATGGTAAGACCTTTTAGTAACATAAATTACAAAATGGCAAAGACCCTGTTAAATTACACTTTGGGAATGAATATTTAAAATAAATAAATATCAAAAGCTCCAACTGACCTGAGGATATCTTCTTAAATTTTCCAATAGGCCAGTTACACAAAGCTTTACACAATCCATTGTGGAGAGCAATGTGGTTGCAAGAAAAGTGTGCAAGGATTCTCGAATGTCTAGTGAAGCATCTTTTAAAGCATGGAGAATTTCACCCAACTGGTCTGCTCTCAAAGTTATATGTGGTGCAACTTGTTGAAGAACCTGCAAAATGATTATGACTATCAGATAAAACATACTCTGAACAATACAATAAAGATTCTACAGTAGCAATGCTTTATGTGTGTTTTTTCCTTCCCTGTAGCTATTGTATAGAATATAAAAGTTTAAATCCTTTACCAACTTACTAGAGACTATTAGTAAAAGCCAGTATGATTTCCAAATGCATTAAAACACAAGATAACTGAAAAAAGCTTTCACTTTTCTTTTAACTTAAACATTATTTACATTTGTAAGTTAAGAGGGTTTAATATGCAATAAATTTGCTCTAGTATCTAATTTCTAATTATTGTCTGAATTCCTGTCTAGTCTAGGTCTTTATTCATGCTAATTGTCAGTTGTTTCCTGGGCCTTATTAATGGTCTTCATACTTTCACTTCCATATCCACTACTTTTCTGACTATTCATCCCTTATCTCTGTTGAAATCATCTCACTTGAGATCTCTACCCATTTTCCAGTCACTCTATCTACTATTGAAATAATTCCACTTACCAGTGGTCTATCAATCTCTGCAATGTTCCTACTTTCTTACTGCCTTCTCAATACCTGCGTCACATTCCATGTCCTGAAGGTTACAGAAATGTTCTACCCCTCACTAGAATTGACCTTCCATCCCAGCATAATGGTCCTCCTTCTCTCTCTCTCTCTATTTCAGGTATAAAAAAAACTCTTACTCTATGCATGCTGGTGTCACTGTTACATTTGATATATACATAGACCTGAAGTCACCCTGTACCATTTCTAAAGCATTCCTATGGCCACTTTCCTTATTTTACTTCGTCTTCTGCTTATTGTTTCCATCATCTAAGTTTTGCTATTGTTGACAATGCATCCCCCTGATTTTGCTATTGTTGACAATGCATCCCCCTGATTTTGCTGTTAACATTAGGTCACTGGCATTTAGCAAAGCACCAATGGCCTCCCAACCAGAACTTTTTTGTAGCTTCATCTACTAACATGATAGACAACAAAAAAATCAAGGTTGATTTCTGATGAACTCAAATCCTTCTGATACATCTGCTTCTATCTAAACCCTAAGATCTTGTGATATGTAAAACACTAACATCACAAGCACAATGAATCGTTTCAGTAGCATAAACATACAAATGAACCGTCATTGCAAAAATGAAGGTCTTCAAAGTTGTCTATAAGAATTATGAATCTAATAAAACACTCATTTTTCTACCCTGCTTTATTGTTTTAATTAATTAAAATTAATACATATGAAATAAAATAACATGAAAAATTAGAATACTTCATTTCTAAAAAAGAAAATTTTTTTATTGCAAAATAACCAAAATAAGGAAAAATATTTATATACTTCTGCAGAATAGGGAGACACATGGGTCTAAACATACCTAATATGAGTTACTGCCATCAGAAATTACTTTTTAAAAGTAAAATTAAACCTTACCTGTATTGCTTTCAGGCGAACTTCTTCAATTTCATCATTGAACATGTCAACCAAGAAATCCAGTGACTGGTTGGCAAACTGAGCATTATTAAGAGCCAGAGCACAAATAGAATCCAACGTTGCATTCCGAACCTCTGTTTGAGAGAGAAATTTACAAGAACATTTTAAAATATCCTTCCTTACATACAAAAGACACTGAAATCAATAAAAAATAAAATAAATAAAACTGCAATCATCATTAAGGTAATCTAGGAAACGTTACAAGAACTGCACAAGCCCCATCAGAACAAAACCAAAACTTTTAGTACTGAATAACTTTTTCGGTATAAAAATTAGTAATTAGGACCTATATGAATAGATGTAATATTCTAAGAATCTTATGGGACAACAGTTTTTATTGTCATAGGGACATCTTTTTTGTATGAAACATCCTTGTTAAAAAAACCAGGTGGAATGGATGAATCTCCATATAATGTGAATTCCCATCGTTAATACACATAAATACAGGTACCACCAACTGAATTTTGTAAAAATTTACTCACCAAGGAACTCATCTTCTAACCCATGAACAAAAGCACCACAAGCGCCCGTGTTAATGACTGATACTGAATCTGCCTCTACTTCCTCCTTTGGTGCATCATCTGCCCAACGTTTGCCTGATGACCACTCCCCTGAGGCTACCATTGCCCGGGCACGTTCATGGGCAGAGCGTTTCCTCTGCAATGGAATGTCAAATTAACTGTTGTCATAAAATGACAAATTTTCTAAGACAATTTGTATTTTTCATAGCTACAAACCTGAGGTCTTAACAATAGGATAATTTCTAGCGCCTAGCTGGATCCGGTTAAAAAACAGATGAAAGCAAGGAATCTTGTGATATCTGGCAACGCATGTGTAGATCGGGTGAAGAATGATCGAAGACCATTCACCTACGATCATGCATCAGTCTATCTTTGACCGCCTGGGTGAGTCGTGTTTACCTCTCTTGGCCTTTACCCGGTTCATTACCCCTTTCGCTTGTGTTTAGTGTGTGTGTGTGTTTGGCAGATATTATGGCTTCTTCTGCTCCTTCTCGGCCTCGTCAACGTGTGTGCCCCGGAATTCCAGGTTTTCCGTGTTCTCGTTTTTGGCTTCGGCAGCGGCTGACCCCTCACATCGTGCAGTAGATGCTGTTCTAATTTTTGTACTAACGAATCCTTGCATGGAATGCCCGGCATGGCCTTAAGAGCAGTGGAAGTCGTTTTATAGCAAGAGAGAACATCAGAGGGTATCGACTTTTCCTTCATGGGAAGGTTTTTCGTCCCTTCCCGATGCTTTATCTCCTGCAGTATTCAACCCCTATGGAGGAGTTATGAAGTGCCATTTGACAACGTCTGTGAGAGAGAGAGAGAGAGAGAGAGAGAGAGAGAGAGAGAGAGAGACGAGAGAGAGAGAGAGAGGAGAGAGGAGAGGAGAAGAGAGGACAGAGAGAGAGGAGAGAGAGAGAGAGAAGAGAGGAGTGTAATTGCTGTATGGATTGTTAATGGCTTAATTGGTTGTTGGTAGGTTCTGGGCTGTCTGCTGGTCCTGCTGATTGTTAGTTCTGTGTTTTGAGTGTTTTTGAGTCAGTCTTTAGTCAGAAGCTGTGAGAGACAGTAGTGTTGGCAGCATTTAGTTAAGCATTGAAATTCGTTTGAGTTGTGATTTGTTGTTAGTTATTGTTAAGTGGTGTTGTTACTGGGGGTGTATGTTGCTTTTTTTGTGTTGTTTGTGCAGTGGTCTTTTGTTGAGTTTTTGTTAGGTGTGAGGTCGTGGTTGTGTTTCTTGGTTGTTTGCTGTGTTGTTTTATGGTTGTGTTCCTTGGTTGTTGTTGTTGAGTTGTGGTTGTTCTTTGGTGGTTGTTGTTGTCATTGGTTGTTGTTGGGTTGTAGTCCTTGGGTGTTGTTGTGTTGGGTTGTGGTTCTTGGTTGTTGTTGTTTGTGTTGTTGTTGTTTATATCTCTGTGACCTCGACAGCGGACAGCACAGGATAGCCCTGAGTAACTGGTTTGATTGGTAAGTAGGTACATGTGTTTTGTTTTTTCATTTGTTTTTGTATAGTGTTGGTAGGTACATGTGTTTTGTTTTTTATTTTGTTTTGTATAGGTTGGTAGGTACATGTGTTTTGTTTTGTTTTGTATAGGTGTAGGTCAATTGTCCTGCTGTATTTGTTGTGTAATGAAGAAAGTGTGATTGAGGGTGGATTTTGGCAGCTGGACTGATTAGGTATATGTGGGGGAGATTCTGCAGCTTGTTTTTGAGCTTGTCATCCCGCCACACCCCCATAGTAGAGTTGTTCCTGTGTCTCCTTCCTTTTCTTCCACTGATTCGTCGCTGGAAGTATCGGGAGGCCACCAGGCTGATGTTTATAATGTCGCCCCTTCTTCTTCAGAAATTAATTTGACTCCCGGGAAGGGGGAGGCTTTTTTCATCATTCTCATTTGTTTCAGAGTCGGAGGCGTCCAATATGGCGGCAATTGGAAGACGTTCGGACTAGGGGGTACCCTGTCCTGGAGGGGTTGCTTGCGCACTTTTTGGAGGCTCGCTAGCCCCGCTCCTCCTCAGGCCGGCCAGGCCATCCCCCCTCCTCGTCTTCGTGGGTAGTCGAGGTCAACCATCTTGTATTGCTCCGCCAGTGACTGTTGCCACTTCTTCAAGTCGGAGGGAAGCTGTGGAGTCAGCCCATTGATGACGTCACGGGATCCGTTGCTGTGTATTCCTCTGCCAGTGGCAACTTATTCCTCTTCTCAATGAGGGGAGGCCGTGACGTCACTCCCAGTCATCATCTGAGCACTGCCTCTCTCAGTCGTGACGTCATCTCTACCGCCCAGTTCACTACTTCTCCCTTCCATGTCATTGGAGCCTTCTCTTGCAGATCAGTCTGAGGTTATATGCCAGGCAGTGCTTAGAGGTTGGACTCTGTTTTGGGTGTTAAGGTGGCTGCTTTGCGGTTCTGCAACATCTTATAGGGGCTCGAGAGTCAGATAAACCTTATCAAAACTTAAGGAAAACGTGGAGTAAGTGATCTTAGAACTAAACTTGTGTGCATGTCTCGTCTCAACTGCACTAGATTTATCACCTGATCTTCTCCCTGGAACAGCCACTAGTAGTTGCTTGTGAAAATATTGAAATTGCACCTGTATTTCAGTAATGGGCTTACTTTACATTGTATTAGTATATGTAAATCAACATATATAAAACATTTGCTCCCAATTTACTTGGAACTATTCACAAAAAAAAAAATTCAACTCACCCTTAAGTTAGATATAAGTTTCTTGTCAAGGGTCTGCTGCAGGAAATACTCAGATACATTGGTCATGCTGCCCAACAGCGAAGCTGCCTGTGTTCTTACACGGACACTTATATCATTGACAACATTACATATCTGTGAGAATGCATGATCAACTAAACGTACGTGGTGATCACTGTCCGGGATAGGAACTAAACGTTCTGAATCACTCTCAGCTACAACCTGCAAAAGGATACAGTAAATTGAATTTACAAAGCACTGGAAGTTATGCTCAAATATACAACTGAAGTACGTAATGTGAACAGCATGGACTGCAAGTAATAAACTGATATTTCTAGAGCATCTACAGTATTCCTGAATATCCAAAGTTGTGAAAAGTCACAACCATGGCTACCAAGTTATAAAATATAAGTTGGGAAAAAACTTGCTCCATAAATTCTGTCTCACAGCCATGTGAATCACACTACATGTGCAAATTGGTCTTACAGGTGTCATGGTATTCCCATAGCCATTTACTAGAACCATCGGAATATTTGTAGCCCAATACCTCTATGCATGCTATATGAGGTCATCATCGTAGAGGGCTTCCCATGCAAGAGTGCTGCTATTGATGCTACTGTTATAAGTGCAAATTGTAGGTGGTGGGGAAAATTGAAATATTGTGATATATCCCAGAAAAGTTTGCCAATGCAGGTAATCCGAATAACCAAACTGTTGATAAACTTGAGAACTTTACTGTTTCCATACAGAAATTAAAGAACCGAGAGGAATTAGAAACTCATTATATATGGACTGAATTTGTTGAGCAATTCTTATTTTGATGGTCTCCAAAGGTCAGAATTGATAGATTAAAAGATCAGAATTTAAAGATGTATAAGTTTTATGTAGTTTATCAGGATCACATTGGGTTTCCAATGTGATCCTGATACACTTTTACTGTTCAGCAAATCTGGTCACGCAAAGCAGGAAAAATGGATCAGGGATAAATTATCATAGAAAAAGTTCTCTGTTAAAACACAATTTATGGAAAATTGACAAACAAAAGACCATCTATGAGCAGTTACCAGTATGATGCACTTAAAAAAGGAAGAATTTACACAATAATAAAATAATTTGGGATAAATATGCACAAACTAATATGATCAATTTTGAAATCCTTATAGACAAATGGATGAACCCAAAAATATGAAAACATGAGTATGCAACATTAAAACTTTTTGAAAATGAGGGAAAGTTAGTTTCATGTAAACTGCCTGAGTTTGGATAAACATACAAGCAATTCAGAACATTCAAATTTCTATCTCCAAAAATACTTTCAAAAGATTCACAGTAATAACAACTATACATAAGAATTCTCTCTCAAACAAATATACTTTCACATTCTAATATTAATCATACATTACCGAATACAAGACTAACCTTTATTAGCGTGAGAGCTGCCTCTCGAACACACTGGTAATCATCTGTGAGAGCACTGCACAGTTTCTCATAAACTTCCTCAGATAGTTTCACTCCTTTCTCTTGTACAAGCAGCTGACAAGAGTAACATAAATTAATTGGAATTCTGGGGAATACCTATGCTTTAAAAATTCTAAATATATGCTTAACACTAAATAGAAAGTCACAAAATATAAAAAAGTACGTCTGCATAACATGCGTCACTATTTTACCTAGAAAAAAAACAATTTGTTATTATTAAAGAGCAAAATTATTTTTATGGATCTCTATTATGCAAAGGGTATGAGTAATGAGTGTATAACCTTCTACAACATCACAGTACCTTAACTGTGTGGGTTTTATATATGTGTGGATCTTGATTATGAATGTGGAATATAACAAAAGGGCTCAGTCAACAAGATATAAAACAAAGACTATGGAAGGTTTATCGAAGGACCTAGGATAAATGCTGGTGTCCAATAAGATTCAGCATTGAATCCATTTACTGTTTATCACTGTAATTGAGGAAACTACTATGAAATGCAGAAAGGGTTACACAAAAAGGGAACAGAAATTATCCACAAGAAAAGTGGCCATATGGGTGCTTTGGGAGAGGTGTAAAAGTCAATGGAATACAGTTTGAATTAAATGTAAATATATATACTGGCACCAAAGAAACGTGACAATTAAACTGTGACATGTTTCAGCTACGAAAAGGAAATTCAAATATATATGCAAAAAGTTTATAGAAAATAATTATGTGATACTTACAAGAGCATTGAAAGCGGCTGTTCTCACACGGTTATCTTGGTGAGTTGTATGGTCAATTAGGGTTTTCATTATAGAAGTCTGCACTCGGCCAACTTCAATTGGACACAAGCTACCAATAGCTTCTAATGATCTCACCTGAAACAGTGATAAGGTGTAGCATATGTGAGAATAGCTACCATTATAACCTATACATTCTAAAAATTATTCTATTTTTTTTATTTGTAAGAAGATATTTTGTATAAAAAATTAAATCTCAATAAACTGATCTTCAAAATGCTGCACTGGTAATTTCAGAAATAGGCACTAGGCCTTCACACAATATAGTACTTCAAGGCTTTTTTGTTGCATCACAGGGTATTATCTGCACACTATTTTGCCAAGCAATGCAGCTAGTATAAGGTATAAAGTTCGCATACACATGAACCTACTTTGCCACAAACTTTTGTTTCTGAACTACGGGTATGAAAGATCCTGACATGAATAAATCAGATTTTCATGAGAACCAATTATAAACAGCATGATACGCAGATTAGAAGATAATCTAGTGACATTAATAATGCTACAAAAGTATTGACAGTAACCTAAAAAGCTGTTATCTCCTCACCTTTATAATATAATTAGTAGTGTTGCACTGAGATAAGGCCAACTGGATAACCTGATCCTGATATTTGGCATCAACAGGAGGACACTGAGATAAAGCACAAACAGTATGCACCACCTGAGCAATGACTTTATTCGACTTAGATCTCCTTGACACACTCAGAACTTCTTCAAACACAAGCTGAAAATAAAAATATATCATTGTCTTCTCCTCAATGCTGGTGTTCCCTTACAAACATAAACAATGCAGGTAGTTATAATACTGGTGCACTCAACTAGCATTATCATGCCAACAGTGCAACCATTCAACCATTCATAACAAGTGTTAAAGGAAAACAAAAAACAAAGTGACAATCATGTTTTCTGGTAGCATACTGTACGTACAGTAGATCTACCATACTGTGTGATGTGTACAAGGAGAGAGAAATTTTTTTTATCTCTTTAAAGTGTATGTATAGTAATTTCTTTTTCACAAATACCTTTAAGTTTGATTACTGTAATTTATTAGCATATTTAGTGTTATGGTTATGCAGTATTGACAAGGCAGGGGGAGAATGGGTACAAAATTACTGTTTTACATTTATAGTGTTTTTTTTTTTATCATATGCAAGGACCTTGGCTCTATTACTGCAGATACAAGGGAGATTACTGTGTGTGTGCGTGTATATATACATTAAATAGACAGTTATCTTTCAAACCATAACATTTTTAATGAAGAAACACTTGCTTCAGAAATATAACACCAGTCTTCATTTTATTTGTGCACTTTCATGAACACCTTTCATAACACCAAACTATCTTAAAAGTAATTTTTTATTAGGGTAAAAAGTCCTCATTTATCCTATTTACATGACCATTTACCATGTAATCTTCACATATCTTTCATTCATGAGTAGTTCTTATCATAATCTTTATCAATCTGATAACACATTTAGTCTTCTCAACACTACATCTTTTACACCTACTACTGTGTACTATAACCAAGTTTAATCATAATGTAAGTACCACATTGTGCCTTCAACCACTGTTGAGAGTAAAAAAATTAAGATCTTTTTAGCAATATTTCTCTGATTATAAAAAGTGAGTGATTCCTTTAACTGTGTAAATTATAAAAGCTTTAGAAGACTGCAGGGCAAAATGTTTATAAAAATATAATAAATGAGAATATCCCTGTTTTTTCATCAATTATGGAATTATGGTACATATATGGAAAGTTCTTGTGCAAATCAACTTAAGCACTACACACAAAAAATTACTGATGTTACTAAATGACTTTTCTATAACTGAAAAGTATGAATCACCTTTGTTACCATCATCACATCTTCTTCTTCTTCCTAGCTTATCCCCATTTTTATATGGGGTCACCGTTGTGAATGAGTCATCTCCATCGATTTCTGTACTGGGCCTCGTTCTCATTTATACCTTTAAATACCATATCTTCCCCTACACAATAACGCCATCTCTTTCTTGGTCTTCCCTTCTTCCTTCTACCCCGCAATACCATTTCCATCGAATGCCTTCCAATATGACGTTCCTCCCTTCGTAACAGGTGTCCATACCATCGAAGCCTTCCCTCCTTTATTTTCTTCGATATTTCAACTACCTTTGTCGATCCTCTTACATACTCATTTCTAATCCTATCTTCCCTTGTTACTCCCGACATCCATCTCAACCTTCTCATTTCTGCTACATCCATCTTCTTCTCCTCTGTTTTTCTCATACTTGATGTTTCTGTTCCATGTAACATTGCTGGTCTGACCACCGTCCTATGAAACTTTCCCTTCAATTTCAGAGGGACCTTCTTGTCACAGAGGACCCCTGATGCAGACCTCCAGTTATTTCATCCTGCCTGAATTCGATGTCTCACCTCTTGGTCCATGCTTCCACTCTCCTCTAATACGGACCCTAAGTACTTGAACTTCTTTACTTTCTTTATTTCTTCCCCACCCAATCTTGTGCTACTTCCACCGTCCTCAGTAATACTGGAACACATATAGTATTTGGTTTTTGATCTGCTTATTCTCATTCCTCTCTCCTCAAGTACTACTCTCCACCTCTCCAACCTCCCCTCCATCTCCTCCCTCCCATCTGAACACAACACAATGTCATCCGCATATAATATGCACCATGGCACTGCTTCTCTAACATCCCTGGTCATTACATCCATCACGATGTTGAAGATGAATGGGCTAAGTGCTGACCCCTGGTGTAATCCAACTCCTATCTCAAATCCATCCGTCTCTCCAACACTGCTTCTCACTCTAGTATACACATTCCTGTACATCTCCTGAATAATTCTACATACTTTTCCAGCACCATCTTCTCCCTCAAACATCTCCGTATTTCTTGCCTTGGCACTCTGTCATAGGGCTTTTCAAGGTCTATGAATACCAGATGCAGGTCTCGTTGTTTTTCTCTGAATTTCTCCATCAGCTGCCTTATGCAAAATAGTCCATCCGTTGTGCTGCTTCCCTTCATAAATCCTAACTATTCCTACCCTATTCTCACTTCCTCTCTCAGCCTGCCATCTATTATTCTTTCCAAAATCTTCAACATGTGAGACATTAGTTTGATACCTCTATAATTACTGCATTCCTGGACATCACCTTTACCTTTAAATATAGGTATCAATATGCTTTCCCGCCATTCTTATGGTATCTTTTCCTGTTCAAATATTTTTACCATCAGATCATACAAGATGTCTACCCCTTTGTCTCCTAAGGCTTTCCAAATTTCGACTGGGATTAAGTCAAGTCCTGTTGCCTTCCCATTCCTCATTCTTTTTAAGGCTCGTATCACCATCATATCATCACAAACATTATTACATCAGCTTTTCAATTAATAAAGTTAAAAGTATAGAAAGATTTCTCTCCACTCCTCTGACAGACCTCCCATCAGGTTTAAACCTGCATCTACCCCCTTTCCCAATATTTTCTAACCCTTCCGTGAAGTATTCAACAAGTGTTCCATATCTACTGCTTCTCTGACCACCTGTTCCTCATTATATTAAAGCCTTCTCAGTCTTTGAGAGTCTTCTTTTCTAGCTTCTGGATGCCACATCTCTAGCAAATCCTCATTTGTAATAGTATCTTCCCACAGTATTCCAGCCATGACTCCCAAAATTTCATAGTTGTACATTACAGGTCTTTTGTAACCATAAATCTGCTCTTTCTAATACTGTAATGAGCCATTCTTATCTAATAGTAATCTAGCATTTTCTCTCCAGTTCATCCCTTCAGCCATTATTGTCTTTTTACTAATTTTTCAACTACTATTTCATAGTCAAGCTTGTCCCCAAACATGGCTGTAAAGTATTCTCAGCAGATCCATATTCTAGCCTAGGTCTATATACTTTCTCTGATAAACGACAACTGCTATGTTTTACCTTTAAAAGTATTCCTTAATAAATGACAACAGATCATTTAAAAGCACAGTTACAGCTTAAAGGACATTCTTTGTAAAACATCACCCTCATAAATTACAACTGTAATTCCACCTACATACGTACGTATCTTTAAGCAGGTACACAGGCAGAACGTTAATACATACTGTGCAACTATGTCACTTTACATGGACCAACCATAAACACATTACTTGATCAAATTCATTGCTAAAGCAATAAACAAATCACACTATAAAACCATACCTGAGCTTGGGAGTGAGTAGTGATAATGGCTGCAAGGATAGCCAAAACTTTGATTGTGATAATAGGCGGAAGAGAGTCATTTTGAAGAAGCAGGATAAGTGCTTGGATCACTTCTCCCTGCAGCTCTCCCTGGAAATAATAAATTTAACATATATATCAGTTAAGTACTAATAACTATAAATGTTAATGGTACATACAGTACTGGTACATATTTAATGTACAAAAAAATTAATGGGTGAGCGAATATCAGTGATTTAAAAAATATCAAGGCCACTTTGTGATAACTTATGCTTATGGAACAACTCAGAAAAGAATAAAAACTTACCGAAATGGGCAAAGAGTGGTGTAAATTAACTAGTGTTGGAAGCAACAGCTGAGGATCTGTAGATTCTAAAGAAGCACTGCTAAAATCACTGTGATCTACAGTGCGAGTGCGACGCACTAACTGAAGCCTTTTGGTAGGCTTCGGAGCTTCCTCCTGAAAAAGTATCATGAAGCAAACAAATATAGTATCTGTATGTAATTTTTAAAACAAATAGTTAGTCTACTCCTGTATGGAACAGCATGAAATTACTGTAATTAAACTTCTTTTTTACTTTTAAGGGGGCCGGCTGGCTAATGCCATCTTTTAAGGACAGGACTTTGATATTCCTACCACTTAATAAGGTGACTTGGGACATCTCCAAACCGCATACGATTTTCGCCTCTGACCTTCGGTTTTGTGATGCCAGGGCGATTTATCCCGAAAATAACCATTTTTCAAATTCTATCTCCTCCCTTGATATTCAACATTAAGACCTGGGACCTGGGATTACTACCATACATAGACCTGATGTAGACCTCCAATCAAATGAGTTTTTTTTCTAAAAGTCATTTTTTTGCTAGATATGAATTTTTCATTATGGTAAAAAAATAAACAATATAAATCAGGAAAAAAAGTTTATAAAAAAAAAAGATGAAACAAAAATTTGAAAAAAGGGCTTGATTTGATTGTTCTATAATGTCTTTCTGACTTACATACCAAATTCCAATGTTATAGCTTAAAAACTAAGTGAGAAGATAGATTTTGAAGGTCAATAACTATAGTTTTAAGATACGGCCGTTCAAAGTTTTCCTTCGCATTTTTATAAAGACAATGTTAATAAATAATGGTTATTATGAATGTATATTTCTTTACTGTGCATTAATAAACCAAAACTGTGTTATTTATTATAATTTAATCATAAATGATGATCCCTTTGCTCATATATCGTAGCCTGGGGCACTGCGTCAGGCAAGACTGGGCACTACTTCCTATGTAACTCTCTCTCTCTCCTTCAATAACTTGGCTTATTACAGTGAATTTTCTTCTTCAGTATGTTAGCGAGATGTTTTCCTTGTATTTTCCTCTTTGGCATGATGAAATTCTTGCCAAAACAAAGATAAACAAACGTAAATGCAAGAAAATGTCAGAGATGAAACTCGAAGGTGTACTCTCTTTTTACAAACACAATGTTCATAAATCATGATTATTATGAATTTCATATTTTGGGTATTAATAAACCAAAACTATGTTATTTATCATAAATGAAGATCCCTTTGCTCAAAGATCGTAGCCTGGGGCACAGTGTGACGTGTGCGTCAGGCAAGACGGGGGCGTTAGTTACTACGCAACCCTCCCTCTCTCTCTTCACTAACTACACTAATATCGCGTATACTATTATGATATTGTGTAATCATATTTGGGCAAATTTTCTTTGTCTGTATGTTAGCGAGATGTTTTGCTTGTCTTTTCCTTATTGGTATGATGAAATTCTTGCCAAAACAAAGATAAACATACGTAATAGCAAGTGAATGTCAGAGGTGAAACTCGAACATGTAGACTACTTGAGGGTTGTGCTCACACTGAATCATGGTTGAACTTGATAGCTGACTGACTTCCCTTCTGTGACTCATGGAATCTCTACAGATGCCATTGCTCAATATTTCTTTAACAATAATTATCAAAATTTACGATACCAGGAGAAATATTGAATTTTCTTGTACAGATCAATGTTTTTGGCTTATTGAGTTACGTTTACTAATTACCCTGTAACTACGAAAGTAAGAGGCTGAACACTAATGAAATGAAAACTATTGATCAGTAGATCTTGTCCAGATTTTCCAAGCCACCCTTCCCTTCAGGTGGATGGGACTTCACTGAATGAGTATGAAGTTTTAACTATTCTTTTGCCTCACATCTAACACTTCAGAAACATCTAATGAAAGTTTCAGCAAATGCCACAGAAAGTTGGGTACTGTTCACAAGGCCTCATATATTTATAACAGTGATAAAATCAATGCAATCTGCTTTAGGTCATTTGTCCTTCCTTTGCTAGAATAACTGTTCTTCAGTGTGGACATCAGCTTCTCTCAGAAATTAGTCTCTTTTTAGATAGTAGGGTGATTCATGGTGGTGGGTTTCTGTTTCATAATATACGTATACTTATTAGCAGTTTGGATCATTGACAGATGGCCTCTTGTCTGTTACTTTTTCTTAAATTGCATTTTAGCAGAGATCTTTCACATTCACAACTGATCCTTGATTGAAGCCAGAAAACAGTCAATGTTCTTGTAATTCCTTCTTGTGCCTGCTGGTACTAATACACAGTTGTCTTCAGTCTGGCATTAGAAGTACATCCTGTGCAGGTAGCACTATGAATGTCGCACTGGAAACAACAGCATCTTGGTTTGACTGTTCAAAATTCCTCAAGAGCATATACAGAAAAGAGGTCCAGAACACTTGGAAGGGACTAAACAGTACCCTTTTACTGTAGTAGCAGCGATAAGCTTGTCTATCAAAGTAAACTAAGAACTCTGTATCTGCTGAATAGTGGCTCTGAAAAGACAACCGCAGAAGATGGCCCACTTTACATGGTAGAAAACTACTGTAGATCTGGCAGTACCTGTGTTCTCTCAAAAGCTTGAAAATTCCTTTCTGCCACCTAAGGGTATAATGGCCAATCAGCTCCCACTACCTGGCTTTGTTCCCTCAATACATTCCTCTTTTCTGGAATGTACCTGGTGGTGAGTTCAATAACATAGCAAAACACCCATTCGTGCATCTGCATTTTAAACTGGTAAAGGTGAAGAAGACCATTACCCCCAGCATAGGTTGAAGTACATCACTATGGTCGTGTTGTTGTGCAATAACATTACAGAATGATTATCAAAAACCCATAAAAAACCCAGTAATGTTTGCAGGGGATGCAGCATACATGCAATTCCAAGGTGCTGATGTACAAGTCATTCTCTGTCTACACCGAGGTGGAGAGATCCCAAAGGTGTTTGACCCACCCAACCTTTGATGAGCCCCAGAGCAAAAGCATCTCTAGAGAGGAAGAGTTCACAAGAATTCCCACTAGGAGGTTCCTGTTGTCCGGCCACCAAGTAAGGTCCTCTCTCACTTCTCAGCTCAAAGTATGAGGTGAGATAGACAGTAAATTAAAGTCGACCAATGCTGCTTCACTGCCACTAAAGCAAGTGTTGCTGAGCACGTGAAGTCCAGTAAGTATAAGTGACCAAAGACAACCTGACAAAGCCAAGCTGGTCGTTTCTGTTGTGACGGGAACTGCACTACCTACTACCTTCCCAAACTTGCTGATGCAAGTGTCTGACTTAAAAATTCTAACTGCTGCCATTTCTATCAGCTTGGCTATGGGCTTTGCCTGCTACTAAGGTGAGATCTGACTTCTCCCAGTTTATTGTGATCCCAAGATCATTAGGATCACCTGAAGAAAAGCAACCCATACACACACTGGGGTCGCTTTTCTTCAGGCGGAAAATATTGGGGTCGCTTTTCTTAAGGTGAGGAATTAACAGGGGTTACAGTAAGGCCGTGGCGAAACGGCGCTTCGTGCCTTATCCGCATATTTAAAGAATCTTGGCAAGCTCGGTATGTTCTGGCAAGAGGTAATGTTGTGCTGCGTGTACTAGCCACAGGGGTTACAGTAAGTTTGATTATTTTTGTACTGAAATTGCAAGACAATAAGCTTCTAATTAACTATTGATTGTTTGTCTAAATTTGAGTTTTTAACAAATGCTTAATAACGTAGTTGGGTCGTTTATCTTCAGGTGGAAAATATTGAGGTCGTTTTTCTTCAGGAGGAAAATATTGGGGTCGATTTTCTTCAGGAGAGGTATTAGGGGTCACTAATCTTCAGGTGATCCGATCATTATAAAAGACAAGGAAGCAGTACCTGTTTTATGCAGTCCACTGAAATAGGCACTAGGGTAAAAAACCGCATGGTACAGGGGTGGACCATGTACGATCAATGTGTACAACCCCAAGAAAAGTACATTATAACGCGTCCTGACACCGGAGTAGAGGTCTTTAGCTCCTTTTCTCACCAACAAGAAGTCGCGTCTGATGCCCATCTCCGATGTCAGGACGCGTTACAATGTACTTTTTATGGGGTTGTACACATTGATTGTACATGGTCCACCCCTGTACCATGCGGTTTTTTTACCCTAATATGATTTCTCCAGATAGGTAGTGTGCATGGCCAAGGGTATCATTTCACATTAGCCAAATTTTACATAACTACTACCTAGGTATAACATTACTGATCATAGCTAGCTATATAGGTTAGAAGATGGCTATTTGTAGTATGACCCCTTATCTTTAGCAAAACTTCTACATGGCTTACCCTAAGCCTAATCTAACCAAGGCAGTTATGAGAACTCACAGGCTGCTCTAGGCTAGGTAAAGTGGCGGCCGAGACTGAACTGCATAAGGCTACACAGACTTCTAGGTTGTAAAATTAACCCAAAGAGAATAAAAATGGTATAAATCTGTGGTACGTTAGTAATTCTAGTAGTTAGATTTGTTCAAAGTGGAGCACAGAAGCGAATACAAATCTGCTTTAACATGCAACCTGACCCACTTGCCAAACAAGTCTGCTTGCTATAAGGTGCTTTAACAAATACAAGAATACAAATCGAAGCTATTCCAGTGTAAAGATTTACATAAATAGAAAAAATCCTTTCACTTGGATTCCATTTTTTCATGAGATTACCACAGCTTTGCCAGAAAAAGTTCAAGATCTTGTGCAATAGCTGGAATTTTCCATAGCTTTAATTCAAGCAACAACAAATTACCATTGCTTAGCCATAAGAGATAAATATTTGTAAATCATCTTATCAGAAAACCAATGCATGACATTATTTACTTTCTCTAATTCAATAAAAAACATATATCCCTTTCGGCACTAAGAAGAGTAGGAGGGGCAAAATTCATAAGGTGTTTAACACTTCAAGCTTAAAATAATGTTATTTACAAGGACACAATATACGTATATCACGGATAGAAATGAAGTATCATCTCACCACAATCGTCTGGCAGTACTCAGCTAGCGCTCTCTTCTTTAATAAGGCAGCCATTGTTGTACAAATAAAATATTTTCACCGCATTTGAGTAATCTTGGGCAAATTTTATACTTTTCATAGATGAAATACCATTATTAAGAGAGATATACGAGTAGGATCGGAGCAGATGATCGGATCAAGATAAACACGAAGTCCGATTCTCTTTTGTTTTAGTCCTTAATTTTTCCAATTAATAGTACTTTTCCAAGATTTGATCATGTGTTCAGGAATGCAGTTTGTGGATATTTGCGTTAAAAATGTGCTATCAGTAAATATTTTCCAGTCTTAATTCAGATAGATGATTAATATCGCGTTTATAATTAATAAACTGTATGTTTAATGGGAAAAGACAGCACCTCGCAGAGACTATTTATCACTTTCATAACTTGTGTTGCTTTGTTTTATTTACAATTTAAGGCAAATTTGGATAAATTTGAGAAAATCTAAGGTTTTTTCTAGATCTGACACTGTTGAAACCCAGTATGTCTTAAATTAGAGTAGTGTTATGTAATAAGCCTGCTGGTTTAAATTTCGACTCGAAATGGTCACAAAATGATTGAATACTAGTAACAGCCGTAATGTATGACCTGCACAATTCGTTGAATAAGGTTTCAGGATAAAAAAGAAAGAAAAAACGACGAAAATCTACGCCCAGGGCGGTCCTTGACTGTTAAAGCATTTTCTGAATGGGATTAGATAACGTTACGCACATTGGCGTTCACTTATTTACTACAGGAACGAACGAGTCCGTCCTCTATAGTTGTGTGTTGATATGGCGTGCACGAGGCAATAGTAACTAAACAACAAAATGGAGTAAACTACAAGTAATTCACCATTCAACACACAACTATTAAGCAAGGTACTTCCACTAAGGTCCCTTGCGTCAGTTTGTGGTGGAATATTTGGGCTTTAACGTGTACTTTTTCTCGTAAGGTGGTGGAAGTGTAGAGGCGGCGGTGGTGGTTCTCTGGTGAAATTGTGAATATAATTAGACCTTCACTTCCTGTGCTGCCGTTGCACAGCCGACCGCCGCAGCTTCCAAACTTGTTTTCTCTAGAGTTTTCCGCCCCGCAGCGTTATTTATATGTATTTTTATAACAATTATTTGTAATGCCCCACTTGTTTTTGGGGGAAGTAACCGCTAGCCTAGATGACCTTGAACTTGAGAGCGATGGATTTTGGAAGTCGTTCGAAGGGTTCAATTTAATATCGTGGTTTAATGTCGGGATTATGTCGTAATCTTTTACCACTTAGTGATATTTATCCTGAATGATGTCTTTTGATCAGCTTAGCCTCATGTCCTTGCTTGGTAGGGCTAGACTAGGAAAATATCCTGCCTAATCTAAACCTTGGCCACATGCAAGTCTTTCAGTTAGCCAGTCCTGTGGCCAAAGTTTGTTTATCCGTTAGGCTATGGTGTACCCTACAATTTTTTTTTACTTTTACTTCACTATACGTTAATCCTAGGCCATGCGTATGCTGAACAAACTTTATTTTATTTTTCTGGATTGGTCGTACTCAAATGAAATTATGCCATGTTTGTATCTTAATCATACATATTAAAGTAATTTAAGGATTAAGTATACCGTTTTTGGGGGAGGGGCGGTAAGTCAAGAGTGTATTTTAGGTCTTGTGCCAGTAGCTTAGGCCTTTTCATGCCAAGTGTGACCTGAGAATTTGTTCGTGCATCCATTATCTAGCCAGCCTTACCCAGGAGCCTTGCCACTGGCTAATGTATCTGGAAACAATTTAAATATTGAATCAAGATTGGCTGTTGGAGGGTCGGGAGGCAAGACGTTTGACTGGAATGGTGTAGTGGGCGAGGCTATTTATCCTTTGAAACTTTTCCAAATAGAATGAAAGCCATTGAATAAAATTGTACAGTGTTCTAAACCACCCACTTTTTGTACTAATTATAGCCAAAGCTAGCTTGGCTTCTCTGATGAAAATTATATTTTTATTCTACGTAGATGGTAGGTAGGTTAGATAGTGATCCCCTACATTCTATGAATATATCTTATAGGGTAAAACATCAAAGCAGGCCACGCAGGCCAGCTACCATCAGTGCAAGCCACCCTCCGAAAAAGTACATTATAACGCGTCCTGACACCCGAGATGGGCATCAGTCGCGACTTGTTGTTGGTGAGAAACGGAGCTAAAGACCTCTACTCTCCTTTCGAAGTAAGTATTTTCCCCAAAGTTAGAAATTAAGGCCAAATTTTAAGATTTAAACAGATTTAAACAGAGGTAACTGAAAATGGCGCCCACGGCAGTGGAAATCTCACCAAAACGCGTTCAACATTTTTACTTACAACTCGAGGTATTTAGAAGATTGACGCCATCTCGATGTTTACGGAGTAGCTTGTGTCAATAAACTAACCATTTCCTGTGATAAATCCGCACACCACTTGTACCCACAGACGCTGGAGCACTTTTATCACAACAATCGAAACACGATTTCTCATCAACAACAAGCCAGGCGTAAACAGCTGTTGGGGTAGAAGATGACGAGAAGCGTGCTCTTGGCTAATTTTTAAATAAGTAGTAAAACATCAATATTTTACATATTTATGATGATTAATTTGAAAATATTCGTTATTGAAAAAGTAACTCGACTCTGACTCAAATTTAAGTAATTATTTTTCTGAATTAGAACGTTCTTTCAAGTTCTGTATTATGACGTCACGACATCTTGACTTTCGTACCTATTGTAAATAATTGCTATACTCAACTGTCATTGCAGAACAGTTTACCAGTTATTCATGCAGATTGTTATCAGCTATACATGTAATTGTTATAATCGTAATGCGCATATATATCTTTATTATTTACTTTTTGGATATATGAAGATGTTTTACTGCTGGATTATCGCCGTAGTGTGACGCAATCGTTTTCGGTCCATGGGCCTCTTGTCTGTTTTCGCACCATAAGAAATTATGGGGCCGAATTTGCAATGACCAGAAAGTCGTTAAAAGAGGAAAGTTAGCATTGAGGGGCATATGTTTTGACTGAGAAAAATACAAATTTATTCAATAGCTAGCTTGTAAAAAATACTTGGTTATAAAAACTTGATTGACAACTAAGCAGCATGTCTACTATGGGTTTCAGAGACAGTGCAAGCACGTTTTTGGGCAATACCTATTTCTGTAACGAACACTCTTAACAGAACGAGATTTTGCTATAGTGCATTACACCCAGTGCCGTAATTTATAAGGGCATCGTGAATCACTAATCGTAAAGAATAACGACACTTGTCCTTGTACCAAGAGACAAAAACTCCATTATGCAGAAATGGATACGAACACGCGTATAAAGCTCCACCTACCCTCTCCCCAAAACCCCCCCCCAACCCCCCCCCGCCCTCCACCGCCATCCCTTTCTTCTTCGTTCCTCCGCCTTCCTTTCTCTCTCTCTCTCTCTCTCTCTCTCTCTCTGTTGCCTTTCGTATGTGTTGACCCTCCAAACTGGGTATAAGACTACACACAAAACGTTGAAATTGGTGAAATTAGGCTATGTATTGGAAGTATATATACATAAATATTAAAGCAATTTTATCATTATTGCATTACTATGACAACTAGAATTCATGGAAACAGTTTATAACCTGTTAAGCGTCACCCACGTAATAATACGTTTACCGCGATCTACTCGGTAGCGCCTTCAACGGGATATTACGTTCAAGACTTTAACTGTGCTTGTCAAGCCGTCAGCCCCGTAATAATACGTTTACTCGTATAGAAAGTGTAGGAACATCATTTGGTAACACTCTCAGCACATGGGAAACTTCCATTTTCCAGCCTGGCAACTCTTTCCTGGTGGTCGCTTATGCTAGAAAACAAAACTGCCTGTCCCTGTTGGTTTTCTTTCAATACGCTTCGGGCGTTTATCGAGACAAATTGGATTTCGCGTCTTTCACAATGAATGTCCCAAAGAGGAGGCATATTTCTTTAGGTGAGATCAATCAAATACTAGATGAGGAGTGTGATATTGATACCTATTTGATGATGAGAGCTCTAGTTCTGAATCCTCCAGTGATGATACAAACTTTTCTTCCAATTGCGGGAGTGAAGATGACTTTTCTTTGCCGAGTGACTGGACTCCGAGAGAGAGAGAGAGAGAGAGAGAGAGAGAGAGAGAGAGAGAGAGAGAGAGAGAGAGAGAGAGAGAGAGAGAATTTCCTACAGTTAATTACAGTATGAATAACAAGCATAAAAATCAATATTAACTTTGAAAAACTATCATCAGTGCTATGATCGCTGATTACAAAAAAGCGTGACGGTACTTAGCAGCGAGCTCATCAGGGGCGGACGCTTAACAGGATAATGGAACGGCGTATGTGTGAAGCCTCCACTAATGTGGCAACGATGATTTTGCCATTCTTAGCATGCAAACACTTAAAGCATGCAAACATTAAAGGTTACATTTTATTTCGGGCATACGATTATTTAAGAAATTCAAAATACTAAAAAAGACTGAAATCAATGAAAAGTGCTAGCAAAAACAAAAAAGCAAAAAAAAAAAAAACGTAGTCGTTCCTCTATGCACTTTTCCGTATTCGTTTCCTCTATGGTTTTCGGCAGCCAGATGTACGAAAACGTTAGAAACATTTGATTTTATCTACGTTAGAAATATCTGTAATTTTTCGGGGTAATTTGGTTGCAAAAAAGGGATAATATACATGAATTAAATCAAAATTTTTAAATAACAATGTAAATTTAAACTAAATAACGAGTAAAGTAAACAGTTTAGGGAATAAAACTTTGCAGGTTTCGTCGTCTGTCGTCGTCTCTGCTATTTGTAATTGTGTTTATGGCGCGCGCGCTTAGAAACCAGGAACAGCAACGGGTTTTAAAGTGCAATGTGGAGTGAACTGAGACCAAATGTGTATAATAACAATCAAATAGCACTGTGGAGTTTCAGTTGTGATGGCAGTAAGGATAAAAACCGCCGATTACAAGGTAAGAATGAATTCAGTTCCAACCATAACCCCGGGAATAACAAGTTTCATACTTTCACTAATATAGGCAACAAAATGTTGTTTTATTGTGCTGATTACAACTGCAATCTTGAGTAAGATCAATAAACGGTACATACATACGCTAACATTGTTCAAATGAGTGCTGGGAAGGCTGGGAAAGATGGTGTCCGTCACTGATGAGAAGCCGTCCATGAAAAACGTAGCCGCCATATTGGATTTCAAAACTGCCTTGAAAACATATTTTACGAAGAGCTCACATTCTTATTTTAGTTCGTTATGGGGCTTTCATATATCACAATAGTTTTTTGACGAAACTTCAGTCTTTTAAATGGTATGCTTAGAGTTGCAATTGTATTCATGTTTCACCAATTAAATATCGAGTGAATAAGACCCGTCTACCGTGATGAGGGTTGGCCTGTACTGATGTTTCCCCCCTATATTTTTTCCTTTTAGGAAGTCTATCAAGTATTAGGGTAAAAAACCGCATGGTACAGGGGTGGACCATGTACGATCAATGTGTACAACCCCCATAAAAGTACATTATAACGCGTCCTGACATCGGAGATGGGCATCAGACGCGACTTGTTATTGGTGAGAAACGGAGCTAAAGACCTCTACTCCGGTGTCAGGACGCGTTGTAATGTACTTTTCTTGGGGTTGTACACATTGATCGTACATGGTCCTCCCCTGTACCATGCGGTTTTTTACCCTATTTATTCTGCTTTGAAAGCTATTAAAATACTATTTATTTCAGTGAAATATTGACACCTATGTCCACTGACAAAAATTTAATTGGCAATAAAAAGTTGAGTATATATCATAGTTTAACTTAGTTTAACTAGACCACTGAGCTGATTAACAGCTCTCCAATGGCTGGCCTGAAGGTTTATGTATTTTTATGTGGCTAGGAACCAACTGGTTACCTAGCAATGGGACCTACAGCTTATTCTGAACCACATTTTATTGAGAAATTAGTTTCTAATCACCAGAAACAAATTTCTTTGACTACGTTTGCAGAGTGGGCAATTGAACTTGGGACTGTCGAATCGGTAGGCGAGCACATAAACCACTTGTCCAACTATTGGAGGTAATATGTTTAAAACTTTTATATATTAATGATAAGATATGCGTTCACTTTCATAAATAGATTACCCAAATGATTTTATTGAGCACAATTTATTGTCTAGTCTTGCTTCAAATTTAGCACAAGAGTTTAAGTAGCAATAATAAGTTCAAACTCCATATTTACTGTATGATTACATAATTTTTACTTAGAATGGAATACTGTAGATCACATATAGGAGTCATCAACACGTCTTTCCCAAACAATAATATGGCTGGTGGTCTAAAAGCCTTTCTGCTTCACTACTCTATCTGATGAATGTTGACCTTTTAGGTTAATTTGCGCCATATTTCTCAGGAATGGTTCAGACGTGTGTTGTAGGATGCACATGTAGGTGGGGGAAAGGGAAGCCTAGTATCCTGGCACTGTATTCACAGGGAAAAGGGCAAGGAAAGGAGAAATAAGTGGTCGGCTACCAATAACTGTCCAACTCTTGTGAGACTTAAAGAGAATTAAGATGTAAAAGAGCAGTGAGACAGAGCACTTGTAACCTGGCCTAAATTGCACAGGAAGTATATGGTCGAGCACATGTTCAGTAAATGTGTAATATTATTACCAAGTTCAAAAGACCCACACAATAACCCCTCCATGTCTATACCACCATTAGAATTTTGTATGCCAAACATTGCAGAGTAGCAGAGATCGATATTCCAATGATATTTTCATGCCGCTACCAACACATGGACAGAAGTTTTCACCCATACGTATCTAATTCGTCCTATCTTCCAATTGGAAGTTGATTTTTATGAAATAATGTAGTCTTATGCAAAATAATAGAGCATAAAAGCATTTTTTTTATTGAAATATTCAGATTTATATAGTTTCGAGGAAGACTGCCAAAAAATCACGCAATTTCACTACATAGAAAATTTAAAACATTATTACTTCAGCACATTCCTATATAATTAATTGTTTTAACCCGTACATCAACAGTAAATACATAAAATTATGATAACATGTTTTTAGAATAAAAAATAACGATAGACTTCACAGGAGAAACAGTTGGGATTTACAGAAAATGGAGCGAGATAAAAATACCAATGAATTTCAGATCCCACTATTAAGAGTGGAGTGACAAGACAGTTTGCTTTCGTGTGGAAGTTGTTTAAAACTACTGGATTCTAAACCTTTATGGAAAGCAAAATATTATTTAAGTTTATTTTAAGTTTTATTGTTGCCTTGGAATGTTTTTGCTCTCATGGTAAGTGAAGTTAACAGATTGAAAAACTTACAACATAAGCAACTTTGAGAATTTACAATGTAATATGCAAGAAAGAAAGCTTACCCTGCCATATATGTACAATGTGCACAAAACGCTTGACAAAGTTAAATTAGGTGAGACCTTCGTCTGCTATTGTTGGTTTTTGCTCACCAGCTACCACAGGCATCTCCCAGATATGCTCATTGTTTACAATCTCTCTCTATTAGGACTCATCATGATTTCATCAACTTTTCCAAACAGTAACACTGCTGGTGGGCAAGAGGTCATTTCTGCTCTTCTACCTTATCCGAAGAACGTTGATCATTCATGTTCCTCTGGCCTAGAATCCTGATTTCGTATTCCCAGCGAAAGTGACGGAAAGGAGAAATAAGTGGCTGGCAGCCATTAATTGTCCAGCTCATGCAAGGCTTAAAAAAAATTAAGATGAAAGGAAGCAGTGGGACAGAGCACTTCGTAACCTAGCTCAAATTACCTAGGAGGTACAGGGTGCTCAGTAAATGAGTACTAATACTATTATAACTAAGTTTATAAGAACCACAACCTAGTCCTGCCATGTCTACACCACCAAGTTGAAACATCTGCCAACCATTGCTGAGAGCGACGTTCCAATAATAATTTCGTGCCACTAAGAATACAGAGACAGAAAGTTTCACCCATACGTATCTAATTTGTCCTATCTTTGTATTGGAAGTTGATCTTTATGAAATAATATAATTTTATGCTTTTAGTTGCAAGTAAGGTAATGCCAATGCCTTCAGCTCATACAAAAATACATCAATGTATATCACCATACACTATCACTCCAGTTTACACGTTTTCAGATTCCTTCAATTTTACCTTTTCTCTTGGGTTTCAGTAGACCTTAGTTATTATATACAGTGGTACCTCGAGATACGAAAGGCTCAATTTACGAAAAACTCGAGATACGAAAGCCAATACGAAAAATTTAACGGCTCTCCCATTGGT
Source organism: Macrobrachium nipponense (assembly GCF_015104395.2). NCBI lineage: Eukaryota > Metazoa > Arthropoda > Malacostraca > Decapoda > Palaemonidae > Macrobrachium > Macrobrachium nipponense. The sequence continues at coordinate 41,732,101 of NC_087221.1, forward strand.
TCCTGATGCTAGTCGCGGCCATGAAATCCTTCTCTCCTATTGGCCAGCGTCCCTCCCATCATACATCTACTATGTACACGTGGTAGCGTGGCTCGGCCACTCAGTACCAGCATTGTTATAGTACGCACGCGGTATTCGTTTTCGGGATCGTCAATGTGTACGTAATATTTAAAAAAAAAAGTGACCAAGATCTCTCACATGGGATAAGTGATCGAGGTCTCTCTCATGGGATAACTGGAAACTTTGCAAGGTTGGTAGAATCTCCACTCCCTGGTGAACAGAGGGTGTAGACCAATCATTTACAACATGCATACCAGTAGTACGTATAATCAAGGCACTTCAGTTTATGTTGAAGGTCAGCAGCCGAACATTCAGGTTGAACAGGGTTTTGATGGACACCAGGGCCAACAGAGTCATGAGGTACAAAAAAAGAACCAAGTGATAAAAAAACAAAGTTGAAATTCTGAAGGAAAAAAAAAAACCTACGTAAAGTAAAAAAAAAAAGTAAAAAAAAAGTTAATAATAAAAAAAAGAAAAAAAACGGCAGAAATTAAAGCCGCTTTTCATAAAGTGCAATCACTTGTAGAAGACACCCCCCGAAAAGGCTCACACAGGAACATTGTGAAAAGTAGGCAGAAGCAATCTTCCTTGGATAGTTACGTATGTAGTACGTACGTATATTTTTTTAAAGTGTACGTACGTACGTACATATGTACAAAAGAAAAAAAAATGGCAGAAATTAAAGCAGCTTTTGTTCCGACACGGCATACAAACCTTCGGTCCTTTTACAATAGGAAGATACTAGCGGCAGCTGGATAGGTCGTAAGCTTTCGAACAAGGGGTTCGGTAGTTAACTGCTTGTCCGACAGGCGCGCGCGCGCGACTGGGAGGTAAACAAATCACTTTTGCTTTCGGCCTCACAGTGGATGGACGTGTGTGTTCGCTCTCTGCCCGCTGCTCGTCGTTTGCTTTCTTGTTTGTTTGTAATTGTGTATGAAAGATTGTAAGTACAGTATTCTCTCTTTTCATATTAATTACGCTGAATTCATTAATGATGGAATCTCCGCGCCTCGCTACCCCAAGGAGACTTTGGCCCGGGTACCGAAGGGCGCAAATGTGGGGAAATTCAGATCTTTCCCCGAGATAGACCCTCATGTTTTGTGTGCTCGGTGCCGGCGGGGGCGCGAATGCACCCGGGCCGAGCCCTGTGATGTTTGTATGAACTGGTCGGAGGCGCAGTGGACATTGTATGAGGGCAGGAAGAAGCGAAGGCCTGCAAAGGAGTCGTCGGAAAGCTCTCCCGCGACTCCTTTGGTGACGGACACTTCGTCTTCTTTCCTGCCACCCGCTCAACTTCCACGTCTCGCGCCTTCCCCTTCGGGGGCGGTGTCTAGGTCCTTCTCCTCTCCCGATGTGTCGAGTGGAGGAGGGCGCTAGATACCCCGACGAGAGTTGTACTCTGGGTCCTCTATCCGCTCGTCTTCGCGCGAGCGGGTAGAGGATCCTCCTAATCACCCGACTTTTGCCTCCTCTGGTGCGGTTTGCCGTGAAGGATGACCTCGGACAGGTGTGGGCGTCGTTGGGACTGCAGGGCGTGCCGAGTGTCCAGGGGCTGCTCTATCATCTCGCTGGCTCCGTGGCGGTTACGCACGCTACGGTCACAACCACCACCACGACCCTGACAACACCTGGCTACGTCGTCACCCTCCTCACCTGGTGTAACACCCAGCACGCTGGGTCCCCTCTGTGACACAACATCGGTGCAGGGGCCAGTCGCCGTAACTGGGGCGGGGGGGAGTGTGATGCCGCCACCTGGGTTTGCCGTGTTGCCACGACCGGACTTCATGTGCCCGAAGAAGAGCTCGCCCCTGGACCTCCCACCGGTGCCGATGATGTCTGTGCCGCTGGTTAGACCATCTGTACCGTCCACACAGCCTGCCGTACCTCCGTGACCACCGCTGCTGTTTCCTGTTCCTGCTCCTGCCGTCTCGACGCCGTTCCTGTGATGCTCGCACCTGCTGATGTTGTCCCTGTTCCTGGCGCCGCTGCTCCCGATGCTCTGGTCTGTTCGGACAGGTACGTCCGGGCCCTGTTGCTTCGGCAACAGCAGCCCCGGCTCCGTCCTGGATGACAGATCTGACGTCGGTCCTGAGGAGGTTGACGAAGAAGAAGAAGAAGAGGAGGAAGGTGTCGTCGTCGTCTTCATCGTCTTCTTCGTCGTCGTCGGTCGTCTGCCGCCTCTTCCCCTTCTTCTTCTAAGGCTCCCCGCCTAAGAAGAAGAAGGTCGCCTGCCCCCCCCCCCTAAGAAGTCTCCTTCGGGAGCTTCTAAGGGCCCGTCTCGCTCTGGTGAGACGGGGGGGTTCTATTTTCCCGCTGGTCCGCCCTGCTCCTTCGGGAGCAGGACCCGTCTCTTCTCTCGCAAGGAAGAAGACTACGGGGGCCAGAGGGGTGCCGGCTAACACCGGCACTTCCTCACCTGCTGTTAGTGGTTCGGCCACGGCAGCAGGATCCGTCTCGGCCGCTCGTTCGCGAGAGGTACCGAGTGTACGGTCGCCTACCAGCGACCGTGCAGCCAGGAACCAGACCTCTGAGTCCGCTCAGCGTCAGGTTCACGGCACGGAGCGGAAGACTGGTGACAGCCGCTCACGCGACTCTCACCAGACCAGCTCTCGCTCTCACGGCGAGCGGCTGTCTACCCGGGCGGACGTGACGGTCCACGACCGGCACACGGGCTGAGGCTGGGAAGAGGTCCCCCCGTTCGCCGGCACCAGCCACGGCTGGTACCAGCGAACTGACGACACCGTGAGGATATGCACCGGTCTCACCGTGACAGTGGCTCGCCGCCCGGGTCGCCTGACCGTCGCTCTCACATAGAGCGATCGGGTACGGCGACCAGCACCAGCTCCTCTGACACACGAGACCGGGGCCGCTGTTCTCGGTCCAGCCGTTCTCCACAGCGAGACGGCTCGACTAGGTCTGCAGCTCGATCGCCACCGCGGGTTGGCGATCGCCTGCAGTCCTCCAAGCCCGCTGGTTCTGCCAGTGAGCGAGGAGAGAGCGTCAGGTCTGCCTCTTCCCATACCTTCAACCTCCTCGGGGTTACACCGGGAGGGGCGAGGTATTGAGGAGTGATCGTGAGGGGTGCGCCCCTCAGGATCCCGCCACGTCGTCGTACGTACCAGGCTCGGTTCTCGGACCAGCCAGGTCGTACGCACAGGTGGTTGGAGGTAGACCCAGGAGGGGGCTGTCGCTGCTCCTCTCCTTGAGGGAGGAGGGTCTCGGGAGGTACTCCTGTTCGAGGGACTGGACGGTCCGACTCCACAGGATGCTATCACACCCGAGATCCAGAGGAACTTTGCCGAGGTTATTGCGCTGATTCGTCAGCACAACGACCTCGGGGAAGGATCGCCGCTCCCACCATCCGAGCCCACGTCCCGGCTCGAGTCGTTCTGGGGGCCCGAAGAGGGAACCCAGACCGACGGTGGGTTTGCCGCGTTCCGAGCTTGCGGACTCAGTGCTGGACCAGGTTGAATCGCTTGTCTACCGGACAAGACGGTTCGCTCAAGTCTGGCAGGTCGAGCAAGCTGCTTCCACCTCCTCTGCTACGACAGCGGCGGTTTTACGTGCCATCTGAAGACCCGATGCGCCCAAACAGGTGAACCCGGAGTTAGCTAGGCTGACTCCGGGTGTGTCTCTGCACAGCTCCTGTCCGAGAACCTGTGGTTCTCGCAGCAAGAGGCACTCGGCCTGGAATCTACCGCCATGGCAGCTTTCCAGGCCGTCTCCTGGCTACATCTGTGGTCCCTCCCAGTATCTAAGGTCGCAGCCAACTCCGGGGGAATTTCTCCCGAAGAGGACTCGGCCTTCAGGAGACTTTGCCAGTCTGGGGGAAGAGCCATCTCCTTCCTTGCCCACCAGACGGTGAACCTGTGGGCCAACCTGGTTCTCCGACGAAGGGACGCTGTCCTTACTCGGTTTCCAGGGCGGCCGGGCGTGAGGCGGCGTTGGGGCTTCGAAACGGACCTCTACGGAGTTCCACGTCTCTCTTCCCAGGAGAGATGGTGGACGCTGCGGTGGACAGACGGCGCACTGAAGACAGTGACCGTCTGGTTCACCAGGCAGTTCTCGAAGGCTTTCTGGGGCAAGCCTCGGACTGCGGCCAAGTCTAAGAGCTCGGCTAGCGCTTCCTCGGCTGGGCTAAGACGGTTGCTGCGTCGAAGCCCCGAGGAATGACTCTGTCTTCTTCAACTTCTGGCAAGGGGGGCCGTAACCAGCCCTCCTCCCAGCCCTCCTCATCCCGTGGAGGCTCTGGGAAGAAGTCGAAGAAAGGGGGGAAACGCTAGGGACGGCGTTCCCCCTCACCTGCTGCCGGAAGTGGGGGGGTGCCTGGCCAGCCATTGGGCAACTTGGCAGCGCTACGGCGCCGAGACCTGGATTGTAGATGTCCTTCGGGAGGGATATCTATTACCCTTCGAATCTCGGGCCACCCTCACCTCCAACCCGGTCCAACAGCAGTCGTACGTCCCCGGGTCACCGAAGGACGTAGCACTCAGACAGGAGATCAAGACCATGCTGAGCAAGAGAGCTGTAGAGATCGTCACGGATCAGTCACCGGGCTTTTACAGTCGACTCTTCCTGGTGGAAACAGTCTACGGGAGGCTGGCGCCCGGTGATAGATCTCTCTCCCCTGAACCGGTTTGTTCGCCAGACCCGGTTCACGATGGAGACGGCACGCTCAGTGCTCGACTCCATCAGGGAGAACGATTTCATGCTTTCAGTGGACTTGAAGGATGCGTATTTCCAAATACCCATTCATCAGTCCTCCAGAAGTACCTCCGCTTCATCCTCGACGGGACGGTGTACCAGTTCAGGGCACTGTGCTTCGGTCTCTCAAACCGCCCCACAGGTGTTCACGCGAGTGTTCACTCATGTGTCTGCTTGGGCCCATTCGCACGGGATACGTCTGATGAGGTATCTCGACGATTGGTTAGTCCTGGCGAGCTCCCGCTCGCAGTTGCTACAGGACAGGGATCGGCTGCTCGAGTTCTGTCGCGATCTGGGGATCGTTGTGAACTTCGAGAAGTCCGATCTCGAGCCCAAGCAGAGGATGAAGTACCTGGGTATGCTGATCGACACGGTAGCAGGGCGAGTCTTCCCCGCGGACTCGCGGATCAGCAGATTCAGAGAGGGGCCAGCCAACCAGTTCCTGTCTCGGCAGGAAACAGGTAGCTCAGCGATGGCAAGTCGTGATCGGACACCTGTCGTCATTCGAGAAGTTAGTCCCTCACGGCGTCTTCACCTGCGGTCTCTTCAATGGAGACTAAAGGAGAGTTGGTCACAGGCGACGGATCCCCCAAGCTTTCCAGTGTCACTGACACAGGAGGTGAGGCAGGACCTAGCCTGGTGGCTCGACGACAGGAACCTCTTAAGAGGAGTGCCTCTGCGCACTCCCCCCCGGACATGCAGCTGTTCTCAGACGCATCGACCGAGGGATGGGGCGCACACCTGGAGGAGTTGCTGACTTCAGGAGTGTGGGACGAGAACGACAAGCACCTTCACATCAATGTACTGGAACTCAAGGCAGCGTTCCTCGCTCTCCAAGAGTTTCAGGACCGCTTGATGGGACACTCAGTGGTGTTGATGTGCGACAACACCACGGTGGTGGCTTACGTCAACAAACAGGGGGGCCTAGTGTCTCTCCCGTTGTACCAGTTGACACGGCAGGTGCACGAGTGGGCTCAGGCACACTCAATAGAGCTGTCGGCACGATACATTCCAGGGAAGAGGAATGTAGTAGCAGACACGCTCAGCCGTCGGGATCAGGTGATAGGGACCGAATGGTCTCTACACCAGGACGTGGCGGAAAGGCTCTTCGACCTGTGGGGGCGACCAGTCGTGGATCTGTTCGCCACCCGGCACAACAGGAAGCTCCAGGTGTTCTTTCTCGGCCCGTGCCGGACCCATGGGCAGCTGCAGAGGACGCTCTTCAACACCCGTGGGACAACCTCTTCGTCTATGCCTTTCCCCCCGTTCAGCCTGATTCGCAAGGTGATCAGTCGAGCGCTGGTCACCCCGAATCTCAGGATGCTCCTGGTAGCTCCCAATGGCCACAGGCCATTTGGTATCCGGACCTGCTGGCTCTTCTCGCAGGAGAACCGAGAGAGATTCCCCCTTGGCACAACCTTCTCGCCCAGCCACACGTCGAGCGGTACCACCGAGCAGTCCAGTCCCTACGTCTTCACGGCTGGCTGTTATCCACCATCTCTTGCGAACGAGAGGCTTTTCTCGTAGCGCAGCAACAGAGATGGCTGGAAACGTCCGTCAGTCCTCTGCAGCTGTGTACCAGGGAAGTGGGCCGTCTTCTGTGGTTGGTGTCGTAGACGGGGTCTATCTCCTCTCAGAGCCACTCTTCAGCAGGTAGCGGATTTCCTCGTTTTTCTTCGCCGAGAGAAGCTCCTATCAGTCCCCACAGTGAAAGGATACAGAGCCGCCTTGGCGCTCGTCCTGAAACTGAGGGGGTTGGACATCTCGAACTCGTTCGAGATCTCCTTGCTGATGAGGAGCTTCGAGAGGTCTTGCCCACCCAGGGAACTCAGGCCCCCTGCGTGGGACGTGACTCTCGTCCTTAGGAGTCTGACTCGAAACACCGTTTCGAGCCACTCCGAGAGTCGTCAGACAGGGATCTGACCCTCAAGACCCTCTTCTTGCTGGCCCTGGCATCGGCGAAGAGAGTAGGGGAACTTCATGGTCTTTCCTATGATGTACGACACTCCAGGGGATGGGGATCCGTGACGCTCGATTTCGTCCCGAACTTCGTTGCGAAGACTCAGAAACCGTCAGTCCCTGATGACAGGTTCGAGTCATTCACGATTCCCTCCCTATTGGACTTCACCGATAATGATGCGGATGAGATGCTGCTTTGTCCTGTGAGGGCGCTACGGCGCTATCTGAAGAGAACTCGACACCTCGGGCCTGAGTGTCGACGCCTCTTCGTTAGCAACGGGGTCAACAAAGAAAGAAGTATCAAGAACACTCTTTCGTCCTGGCTGCGTGAGGTCTTCAGGAGGGCGTATGAGGCTGATGGTAGTGACGACATCGTACGTCCCGTCCGAGAGCTCACGAAGTCAGAAGTATTGGCCCCTCGTTGGCGTTTCGCAAGAACTTCTCCGTGGCGCAGGTCCTGAAGGCAGGGGTCTGGTCTAACCAGACGACCTTTACGTCCTTCTACCTTCGGGATATTGCCCACAGGTCCTTGGATACCTTTTCCTTGGGACCCTTGGTGGCTGCTCAACAAGTTGTGTAGCTAACCCAGACCCTCGCAGGCTGAACAGCATCGAGTCCTGGTGTGACTGTGTGGATGGATGTGTGAGTGAGTGAGTGACTGGCTCTCTCTTCCCATCTTTTCCTTCCCCTCTACCTGTGGGCAGAGGGCCATGGTCGTCACTACGCTGGATAGAGGACGAGATGCAGGTGAGCTATATGACAGAGCCCCATCCTATCCCTTTCACTAGGGATAGGAGCAGAATATCCACCACTTCCTTCTGCAAGGGGGGGAAGTGGATGCCTACAAGAGTCAAACCCATGACTTTATATTTGCTCCTGTACAGGAACAAGTTCTTGCATTGCTGGTACTAAGAGATGCGCATGCCCCTCTCTTAGTACTCGGTCCAGAGGTCTGACCATTGATCCTGCGGTGCACACCCCGATCAATCGGACAGAGGCTTGGATCCCTCCCTCGCTCTTACGACCAGGGAAGCTTCCAAGGTAGGGCGAACACCAGTCTGTTCACAAAAGACTCAGATTCCACCCACCAAGAAGTGAGTCTTCCTATTGTAAAAGGACCGAAGGTTTGTATGCCGTGTCGGAACAAATGACAATTTGTCTAAAATTGCATTTTTCCTAACTATACAAACCTGAGGTCCTTTTACACATAGCCCCACCTCATGCCACCCCTCACTCTGCAGTTTTTGCTTGGGCCAAAGCAAAAGTGATTTGTTTACCTCCCAGTCGCGCGCGCGCGCCTGTCGACAAGCAGTTAACTACCGAACCCCTTGTTCGAAAGCTTACGACCTATCCAGCTGCCGCTAGTATCTTCCTATTGTAAAAGGACCTCAGGTTTGTATAGTTAGGAAAAATGCAATTTTAGACAAATTGTCATTTATAAAGTGCAATCATTTGTAGAAGACACCTTCCGAAAAGGCTCACACAGGAACATTGTGAAAAGTAGGCAGAAGCAATCTTCCTTGGATAGTTAATTATGTACGTAGCCTCACTCGAAAGGTAAGCTTCCACATTTTACGTACGTACAGTATATTTCTTGTTACCATGTACACTAATATACACTACAGGTTATATTTTGCATTTTTTTTATTAATTTAGGTATTGAATGGTCCAATTGTTGTTGTATTTCATTGTTTATAGGTCAATTTAGCTTTATTATGAAATTTACTGGGGTGTTTTTGGAGGGCTTGGAACGGATTTGAAAACCTCATGATACGAAGGGCCCATCAGAACGGATTAATTTCGTATCTCGAGGTACTACTGTACTATATACTTTGATGATGATGTGAAAAAAAATTTATCGAAGGGTAAATGCATCAATTTTTTGAAAAGTCTTTAATTAAATCATATGCAGCATTGGATGATGAAACATTCCAATAAAACTGGTCGGTGACCAGCTTCCACCTCATATACGCATGAGTTGCCAGATGCCACAGATTCCTTGCTTTACAATCTTTGATTGTTTCTAAAACTCTCAAGCAGCCATATTTTTATGCTACCACGTAGCCACACCCTAAATTACAAATAAAGTTTTGTATATATATTTGTAATGACACATGGTCTTCGGAAACCTCAAGTTTAAAAGTGAGATGTGAATTCAAACTTAATCTCGAGTATACTCTGCTGTACTCTATGAACTTGTGTAATTTTCATGTTAAAACTTTATACCTGTGATGTTATTTTTGCTTTTTCATGCCAGGTGGGACTAGTATGGTTTGTTGTTATTTCTAGAATACAAACCATGGGTGTTTCGGTAGAAAAATGCCTTGGCATGAGCTGGAATCAATTGTTGAAACTTCACAAGTGTATTCGACTCGTGGTAGGTAGGCAAATACTTCACACTCATGCGGTTGTCAAGCACTTATTCTTTACCCAAGTCAAGTTAATTTGCCTTGCTATGCTGACCAACCATCACAGTGATACCTCTTTCATCTTATTGTTTATGTGGAGTTGGTTTTGTTCAGCATTGACATGAATAAGAACAGTAAACAGTAAATATGAAGGAATTTTTTTTTTATTTTTTTATTGGTGTAACCAGTGGTTGTAAACATTAGTGCTGAAAGTCTGCTGGTTAGTCTCCTTGACATTGGAAAATTTAGAGGCAACGGAGGGAGGTAAAAAGATGATTGCCAGTTCCTTCAAATGGGATTACTCCACCTTCTATATTGAACTGCCCTAGCTTTTCTTACCTTCTCGTTCTTCCGACTCTTGTAGTTGGGTTTATGTTTGTGAAGGTAAGAGACCAGTTCCCTGATATCAACAGTGCTGACTTAGTCACTTGGTGAATTCTCCCAAAGTAGACTGGTGTATGATTGTGGTTCCTACCTCCCAATGCCTTGCTATTTTGTTTTGAGTACTAGAAGACATTTCCTTTTGGTATTATGAGCAACCTGTCTTGCTCCTATTACTGAATACTTGATGATCCTCCTGTAAGTGATCATCTTTTCCTTTGGCAATCCTCCTAATATTGAGTACAGGCCATACATATCTGACACTGATTCCTGCTTGGATTTGCCTTGTACGTACTACTATATACCCAAGGATAGTATGGCGTGTGGACAGACTAAGGTGAAGAAACACAACTTATCATCTTCCTTCTCTTTTTCTGTGTTTCTTTTCCCTATTCATGGAGGTCTCTTACCTAAAGTGTTTTTGGACTTCGAGTGAGCAATTTTTTTTTATGCGGGTTTGGTAGGGGGATTCACTCATCAGTTTGTACTATGTCTGCTACAGGTGGGGATGATGTAGTGTTGTCTTAGTGTGCTTATGAACAAGTGTTTCCCATTTTACTGCAGAAATGTTTCCCGGGCTCTTCATCTGTTTGTACATCTGTCAAGGGCCCTCAAAGAAGTTTTGACATTACGTACCTTCGTGCTTGTGGACAAACCCTAGATGGTGAAGCTTCTGGCAGAAGGTTCATATGTGCCAAGTCACTTTAGTATGATGCTGTAGGGTATCGTGTCAGTCTGTATGCACATTATTGTGCAAACTCATTCAGTAGTGCCAGAGTCATCCAGAACCTCATGTTCACTCACAACTGGATCATGATTATGTAACAGAGGGTTGTGTGAAGAAGGTCGACGTTACAAAGCTGGAGAGTAACTAACTTTGCAAACCACATGCACATAATGATGCAGACACTATTAGCACATGAGTACATATTGATAACCTCTACTAGTTCAGTTTTGATCATCAATCAAGTCTGGTTGAGAGGGAAATTAGATAAAACTCTTGATATGCATCTGTTTACTGAGGTAGGTCATCAGTTACTGTATTACTAATATGGTACCAACTTTCTCATTTGACCTTTACAGGTCAGTTGGTACCACTCTTGCCTTTCACTTTGAGTCCTAGGTTGGTGCTTAATAGGAGGTAGAAATTTATGCCAATTATTGTACAAGTGATTGCATGTTGATTTGCAAGATGTCCACTCTGAAGTGCTAATTCAGATGAAAAGTTTAAAGAATCTGTTGCATGACTGGTGGATTGGTAAATTAGGTAAAATGATATGCAGGGTATGCAGCCTGCCTAGGTAAATCTCCAGATACTATGTTATGTAAGTACGTACAGTGGTACCTCGAGATACGAAAGGCTCCACTTACGAAAAACTCGAGATACGAAAGCCAATACGAAAAATTTAACGGCTCTACATACGAAAAGTTTTCAAGATACGAAAGGTTTCTGAAAGTCCGAGATTCGCCCAGATAACAATTTTGAAAATTGCGCCACCATCCTCCTGCTCTCCCATTGGTTCCTGATGCTAGTCGCGGCCATGAAATCCTTCTCTCCTATTGGCCAGCGTCCCTCCCATCATGCATCTACTATGTACACGTGGTGGGGTGGCTCGGCCACTCAGTACCAGCATTGTTATAGTACGCACGAGGTATTCGTTTTCGGGATCGTCAATGTGTACGTAATATTTAAAAAAACAAGTGACCAAGATCTCTCACATGGGATAAGTGATCAAGGTCTCTCTCATGGGGTAACTGGAAACTTTGCAAGGTTGGTAGAATATCCACTCCCTGGTGAACAGAGGGTGTAGACCAATCATTTGCAACATGCATACCAGTATGTAGTGTACGTATAATCAAGGCACTTCAGTTTATGTTGAAGGTCAGCAGCCGAACATTCAGTACCCAAATCAGTTGCAGAGAGAGCATTTGGTTGAACAGGGTTTTGATGGACACCAGGGCCAACAGTCATGAGGTGCAAAAAAAGAAAGTTGAAGTTCTGAAAAAAAAAAATACATAAAGTAAAAAAAAGTAAAAAAAAAGTTAAAAATAAAAAAAGAAGAAAAAAACGGCAGAAATTAAAGCCGCTTTTCATAAAGTGCAATCATTTGTAGAAGACACCCCCCGAAAAGGCTCGCACAGGAACATTGTGAAAAGTACGTAGGCAGAAGTAATCTTCCTTGGATAGTTACGTTGTAGTACGCATGTATATTTTTTAAAGTGTACGTATGTACATATTACATAAAAAAAAAACGGCAGAAATTAAAGCCGCTTTTCATAAAGTGCAATCATTTGTAGAAGACACCCCCAAAAAGGCTCACACAGGAACATTGTGAAAAGTAGGCAGAAGCAATCTTCCTTGGATAGTTACATATGTACGTAGCCTCACTCGAAAGGTAAGCTTCCACATTTTACGTTACAGTAATAATATTTCTTGTACACTAATATACACTTTATTTACAGGTTTTGCATTTTTAGTCTTAAATTAGGTATTGAATGGTCCAAATTGTTGTAGTATTTCATTGTTTATAGGTCAAATTAGCTTTATTATGAAATTTACTGGGGTGTTTTTGGAGGGCTTGGAATGGATTAGCCATTTTACATGCAAAATGTGGTCCAAGATACGAAAACCTCATGATACGAAGGGCGCCTCGGAACGGATTAATTTCGTATCTCGAGGTACTACTGTGCCTGGAACTTAGGTTCTAACTTCTTAAATGACCTCTGTGGGTCAGGTGGTAGTTCCCTTGCATTACTATACTTGAGATTCCTAGATTTGATCATTTGTGAGGTGTAGGTTTTCTTATATACACATGATTGTATGTATAATAGTTTCATCATATTTACTCAAAAAGGGGTAATAAGAATAAAAAATTATCACTAGCGATATTTTTGTAATTGGTAAAGCTCACTGTGTTACAATTAATTGAGGATTAAATTTGTTCCTCTTGCATTTTGTGATGATTTCTATCATAGTCACGTGCAAGAGAAAATGCAAATGAAATTCCTAACAACTGAGTCACTGGTGGGTTGGAAAGCTGAGTAAAACCCACTGGGATGCAAAATGTGTAGCCTGCCCCAAGTACTGAAAGTCAAGCTAAAGTGATATATCTTAACCCTTTCATGTCCAACTGACGTAGCGGTACGTAAAATTTACTGAAATTTTTAGTGCGTGTGGTAGGGGCATTTTTTTTTTTTTATTTTTTTTTTTTTTTTTTAATTTTCGGACAGGTAAGTTGAATGTATGAAAATGACATTGTTATGATACAATAAAGTTTCATACATACTTACCTGACAGATAATATACAATTGAAGAGCCCACCCAGCCTCCCCGCAGGAGACAGGTGGAAGAGAGAATCTGATTAGAAAACGGGAATAGTTCCTAGTCCTGCCACCCAGAGCAGGGCGGTAGATCACCTGACCTACCTGTAGCGGGTGCCGCGAAATTTGAATTTCTGTCGGGGACGACGGAGTCGATAGCTATGTATATATCTGCCAGGTAAGTATGTATGAAACTTATTGTATCATAACAATGTCATTTTGGGTTACAAACAAAAATATAAAAATAAGTAAAGATTTTTTGTTTTTTGTTAAATAACTCACATTTTTTTTGTATTCAGAGGGCTGGGACTCTTATTCTGACTATTCCACCATAAAATAATAACATTTAGAAAAAAAGGACAGAAAATGAACGTTGTTGGCATAAAATTTATATTTTCACTGAATTTTTTATATAATTATTTTTTCGCACTGTCAAGCGCTCCCAGATACCTCGGATATCTGGGGACACAGTGCTCAAAACAAAACTAAGCGGATATGAAAGAGTATATATATATATATATATATATATATATATATATATATATATATATATTATATATATATATATATATTATCAACTAAAAATTCTGCCCCTTCGGTACAAAATTGAAAATATATCAAATCCGAGGTAGAGCGAATTAGATATTAAAGGACATTTGTAGCTCGAATGATCTATAAGAATCATGGTGATGTGATAATTATTCATATACATATATATATATATATATATATATATATATATATAATATAGTATATGTATAGAATGCTTATTATTGTTTTCTTTTTTCCAGGGGTGTGGAGGTTGCGGCGATGCTCAAAGTGGGCAGCAAGTTCTACACATTTGATGAGTTGAGCAAACGGTTGGAGGAATTTCAGCAACTAGAAAAAGTACAACTGTGGGTACGTGACTCAAGGACTGTCGTTGCTGCCGCAAAGAGGGCGCGCCGCAAGTCCCTCAACCCAGCTCTCAAGTATGCTGAGCTGACCTACTCATGTGTCTTTGGTGGGCGAAGACCCTCGGACCAAACAAAAACACATAATCAGTGAGTGTCATTATAGCTCTTTTAAAAAGTTTTTCAATCTAAAAACATTAGCTGTGAGTTCAGCTGTGCATATATTTGAATTGTAATGGAAAACATGAAATTATTTTTCTCTAATGGTCTTCATTGATTTTATCTTGAAGAAAAGAATTTCTTTGGAGAGTTGGGTATGTATCAGTTGATATGGTATATACATGCCATTTTGAAAGAAAATATCCAAATTTCAGTGCAATGGCTATGTCAGCCTTTCATTAGGATTTAATGCTCAAAAATACAGATACACTTTCACTTCTGGTGTTTCTACCTCTTGTCATTTTATACTTTACAATGGGTTTTATTTATTAAAAAAAGATGTGGGGGGGGGGAAATTAAATTTGTTTTATCTTTTAACTAAATTATCAGTTATTAATTATTTTATGGCGGTTCTATTTTGTGTATGCATTACACTACTTGTGCCCATTTTTTTTTGGATTGAGGACCATATTTAGTTGATGGTTCAGATTGTTCTCAATATGATTGAGACTTCGTACATGGCTCAACTGACAACAGCATTGTGTTTAATCAGTGTCGTTCTTCGGTGAGAGCAGTCCAAATGGTGTTACAACTTCTCCTAAGGATAGGATCCTTGCTAGGAACTGAAGGCTCGCCTTAAATCTATTCTAGCAATTTGGATGATGTAAAAGTGGCTCCTGTGATGGTTCTTGCTTTTTTGAGGTTCTGTCTTTTTGTACTGATTACTTGAGTGATCAGCTTCGTAGAAGTCGCCAGTGTATAAGCAGCTCCACTGGGTCATCTTAAGTTGTACTTGTGCATTGAATGAAACCCGTTACCCCAGGAAGGGTTTTTTTTTGACATGTTCCTACACAGTTGGTTTGTTTTTGCATATTTAAGACTGGAAATTGTGGGTTGATGACTAGTCAATGTACAGGCAGTCCTTAGTTATCGGCGATCTGGTTTTACAGCACTTCTAGCAAAGGTTTTTCATTATGGTTGTGTATGTAGTATTGGTTGATTTGCCAATGGACACACTTGAGTGACCTAATGCTAATCACAGGCGATGGTACTGTTGTCCGAGCCAGCATTGCCATTTCAGAGATAAGATTTACAATTGTAAATATATGTGGATGACTCGGGTGTTCTTCATTCTAAAAAAAAAAAAAAAAAAAAAAAAAAAAAAAAAAAAACCCAAGTTGAAGAGTTCTGATTGGTCACACGCGATTGACCTATGGATATTTGATGAGCAAGCCATGCTACTCAATTGGTGATTGCAGAGCATCACTTAAGCAAAACCTTTGTTCAGTTTTTAGTTCACACCATGCATCAGTGTAGGAAATAAGTTCTTGTAGAATATTCAAATTTTTCCAATTTACTGAGGCATTAGATTTTTAGAGTTATAATACATTAAGATAAGTTTTATTACATTCTTCAAGAACAAACCCCCAGACCAGCCTTATGAGGGTTAACAATGTAGACCCAGTGCTTTGGTTGAATTATATATATGATAATCATAATTAAAGAATGGAGACCCATTGCTTTTTTTGTATTAATGTCTACAGTTTCCTACCTAGGTATTGTGTAATTTCCTTTTTAACATCACAGAGTGGCAGTTTAAACTTGAATTGTGAATGAATTTTGATTCTGTGACAACTTGACTTAATTTTTTCAGACCATTTGAAAAACTTGTTAAAATTAATTTTACAGGACATCAGCGGGTGGTTGCCCGTTTAAGGTCCGGCTGTCGACTTCAATTGATGGCCAAGCTCTTGTCGTAAAAGAGATATGTCATGATCATAACCATGAGCCAGGCAAAGTGAGTAGTTTGTTGCAATTCATTTTATGAATAGGACTCAAGTAAATAGCCACTTGGGTGTTGAATGGCTTTGTTTGATAATGATACTGAAAGATCAAGTTGCTGTATATATTTTGTAGTCAGAGGGTTGCATAGTACTTTGATTATGCATCTGGGCACTCAATATTTCTTACATTATTGGGCGAGTTGTTAAGTTACCAGTATAAATTACTTACTGCAAAAAGAATGTTACATACATACTAGTACTGGAGTACAGGGCCCGTTTACAAGAGCTGTAACAGCAATTGTATACTGAAGTGTTTCCTTGTTCCCCCAATTGTATTATTTTGTTTTATTTATACTGTTTTGTTATCAACATGGCTGTTAAACCACATGAACTATTCCTTGATCCAGATTATGATCCTTAATAATTACTCTACTACTCTGAAAGTCGAGGAACTTTTCTTGGTGACCTGGTTAAGATACTTACCAATTGTTTTTTTTAACCACCTGGCATAATGCTTTTGAATGGTTAACTTTTCTTATCTATACATTGATGAGTCCTTGCTAAATATTATCTTCTTCTCATACTCATCCAGGTTACAGCCAACATTTATGTTAATATTATATTGTCATCTTCATTGGGGTGAATATTAAGGATTTATGGTTTATCTTTTCAGAAGCTTCATGAAGAGCCAAGGCGATTGTACAAAAAGACAACAAACCGCACAACTGTGCGAAAGCCCGTCCGTTATATTGTGAATAAACAGCGTGTGAGTAGTAGTGACAACAAGAGTAATAAGAATCGCTTGGAAAATAACGAGTCTCATATTCAGTTGGGTCAGTCTCCTTTCCATCATCTTCATTTACATAAACAGCAATACCAGCAGCAGCAACAACAAATTAAATTGCAGTTGCAACAACATTTACAACAGCAGCAGCTGGAGCAGCAGTTGCGGCAAAGGCAAGCAGAGATCATACAGCTGGACTCGCCTGATCATATAGATACTCCTGACCACCTGAGCTCTCCCGATCTCTCCACAACCTTTGATCAGCTGGGGTCTCTCAACAACTCCGTCGATCAGTACTCGTACCTGCCACCCTCACCCATCTCTCCCAGGTATGGTGTTAGAGCTTTGTTACAGGGGGAAAAATTTTGGTTAAGTTTAACCACCAGAAAATTTTTTAGTATTATTTTATTAATTTTGTTATTGCAGCTTCTCTAATGAAAATATCAAGTACAAAGAGATTTGATACTTTTAAAGTTATTGCCAAATTTCTAGATTTAATTTTTGCCCGTCAAATACAGTTAGTGAATTTTGTAAAAATTTGTTTTGAATTTAACAGTAAATTGTGAAAATAAGTTCAAGTATTTGAAATCTGTAAGTTATTTGCATTAGGGACTGCTTTACTTAGTTTTTAATATTAAACCATATTAGGTTAGATACAAGTTGGTTGTATGTATTAGGCCCATTAAACATGTTGAACACTTGAATCATGGCAAACAGTTAATATCCAACAAAAGGAGAGACTTTGCAATGTTTCAAAGTGTCATAATTTTAAGGTCTACAAACTACTGCTCTGATTTTCTGTAGTTTTTTTATTTGGTTGTGTGTGTGTGTAAGTTTTGAGATTTACAATAGAGTAGTATATAGAGTAATGTTATTAGTCTAAGCTGATTATTATCTCTCCTTGGCTTCAATCCATGAAGAATTTAAAGCCATGCCAGAAGAAGTTTTATACCTATAGAACATCGGGAGACCTTTTAATGGCATAGGTCATTGTCCTTCTGTGAGAAGGCCAGCTAGTACAAGCCTCCACTAATAATCGCACTTATTCAAGTCACTCGGTTAAAACTCAAGAGAATGCCAGCCCCATAAGTCTAAAATGTGACTCACTGGTTTGGTTAAACTGCTGTGTAAGAAGAAAAGCACAAAAAGGAAAACTTGAGTTGCTTGTATTTGCTGTTCCCCTCACATGTGACGCCTGTTTGGACAACAGCAGATTGATGACAGAAAATGTGCCACCCGTGCAATCATACCTATGCCAGAATTCCCAATTTCAGACGCCTTGGCTGTAGCCGGTTGTTGGAGTGGCGACAGCGGGGCTAGCGAACTTGCGGGTCGCTTCATCTCATTGTCGACTGATTCATCACTAGTTTGAACCTTTGACATCTAACTCGACATCAACCCAATATCCATTGCACGTTCCTATTCCACATTCATGTAGAGTACGTTCGCTTTTCTTTGGTGACCTTTTTAGAAGTTTGAGTTTTTTCAGCAAGACATTTTGAAGATTTTCACAACATAGAGTACTTTTATAATTATCCTTATTTTGAAGTGGCCTTCATTGTTACTTTAATCATTTAAGTTCTCTCCTATTCAATTGATGTTAAGCCATCAGTAATACATGTTTTGAATAGTAAAGCAGAAATGACTGTCTTTGAATTTCAGGTAATATTGCATGGGTAGGTTTCCTCCACTTGTTTTAATTGTGGTATTGCTTATTAGCAGAGAAATTTAGTTTTTAAGATTAATCAAAATCCTTTGCTGTAGTACTGTTATTACATGTCAGTAAACTACTTTACACATCAGAGCAGGCAATAATATTGGCCGAAGGCAACACCAAGGATCATGCTTTCTTGCGGCTGATTTTGGTTTGACATAGCGCCGACATTTTCCCTCCCTAGCCTAGTGTAATTGGACCAAATTTCAAGTTTGTTGAATGCTTGTGATGATAAAATTTATTGTTAATAAGACATGGCATGCATGTGAAAGCAGTACTTGATTTATATCAGTCTTGGAACTTGGTCTTGATTATGCTATATCCTTCCCTGTTGGTAAGAACAGCACTTACAGGCTTAACATCCTTGTGTATTTTTAAGTCTTTTATAGCATGCAGTATTGGTACATATGCATCTTTTGGTATGTGTACCCTTTTCTCTTTCTTGCTCTCTCTATCTTTCTCTTCTTTGCTTGTCTTTTTGAAGTTTTTACTCTTGAATATATACAGTACTGTATATGGTTCCTGTTTTATCAAACTGGTTTTTATATTGCTTGTCTTGTTTGCTGTGAAGATGATCAAGTATCTAGTTCTTATGTGCATAGTATGTTATTGTTTAAATCTGTTATGGAAACCCCTGTGGCCGGTTCAAAATGGAAAGGTAAAACCTAATCATTTTTGCTTCAGTTTGTAAACCTGAAATGTTGTAAATTTAGTAGCGAATTTCTTTTAATAATGCTTTGATATAGCACACTAAGAGATTTAGTGTGGACATTGTGGTAATACTACACAATTTGTTTCATAACAAAACTACAATTCATATATAGCCCTTGATTCAGGTCTGTGAATGTCCAAACACTGCATTCCTATGTCTACAAGGCAGAAAAGTAAGTTAAATTAATACCCCTGTGCAACCAAAACCCTCCAGTATATATCTGCCACCTGCCTCATCCCTCTTTTCACTGTCTTGAGTGCTGAATGGCTGAAAGTGCCCCAGTGCTTGGCTTGACAGCCTAAATCATAAAATCACATAATTCCTTAGATGCGTGCCAAGCTGGTAACAACCAGACGCAATGTACCAGACTGATTCTACTATATGGGATTGCCAATATTATTATCTTACTTTAGAGATTTTTCACCTAGCTTAATCAGTTTTCAGTGTTTTATATAGTAGTAGTACTTTCTAGTTGAGTAAAGTCCTTTGCCAGTTGCAAGTCTTTCAGTGCCCGTTTCCTTGACTTTAAGAAGGGGCAAGTGGGTTGTCTTGAAACTTGTCTGTGGCAAATCACACACCAACTGTTAATGGGCATAGCTATATGTTGTTGTTCCTTAGTGTAAATGTATTTTTCAAGATATAATTTTGGTTATGGTGTCATTTTAAAGTGTAATACCTGTTAATTGTTAAAGAGAAAACTTGAACAGTCAAAGTGAGTTTATTTAGACAAATTTTTTATGGCTGAAGTAATTTGCAGTTGATTAGAATCTCAGGTGTTTACAATATGCATTTCTGCAAGTGATGTCATCAGAATGTCTGTGTTACTGTTAAGTTTTTAACTTGAATTTGTGTTTTGAGGGGCTGTCATTTTACAGCCTTTGGTATTTGTTCTTATTTTGTGTTGGTAGTCTTGAAAGAGGGTGTACATACATGCATAGTATTGGGTTCATTTAACTAGGGAGGAGTTGTTAGTTGATTGTTAAAATTTCCCCAAAAGTTGCTGCTTTTGATACTGTTTGATTCACTATATTTTCTGCTCTAACCATGCCAGCCAGGTTGTCCCTTCTGTGCCTGACATGTCAAGAGTTGAAGATACATAATTTTGGCCTTGCATATGACTTGATGCAACATCTTTTGACAGACAATTGACTTGGCTGACCCGACTTTGCTTGCTCCTCTGCAACCTATGTGCAGCAAATTTCCCATTTTCATTGTGTTGGGAGATTTTCAGGGTGCTATAGTGCTTGTGAAGCACACCACAGTGTAGAAGTCAGGCCAGGCAATGTGAAAAATAGGAATATGAGAACTTTTGGTAATCATGTTCTGACTCTAACTAGGGTTTTCTGACTTCTTATGGACAGCCAAAGAATGACTACGATCGGTAGAACTCGGGGATAATCACAGTTGCAGAGATTTTTTTTGAACTCTCTTCAGCTTCAGTTTCACATATGGAGACTTATTTGGCAAGGCCTCATAAGTAAGAGGTTTTTTTTAAAAAACAGCTTGAAGCTTGAGGTTTCTACCTTATCAATCAACCACCACTAATCCTTTCTTTACAATCTTTGATTATATTAACTGGTTTCCAGATTTGGCTAGAAGATTATCCTATTGTAAGGAACTCAGGTTCGTTAGCTATGAAAAATACAAATTACATTAAAACTTTGTTATTTTTGGATCCCTCAACCAGATATAAGAAGGTTAGCTAATTTTTAAAGGCTTATTCAATACTTTCGGTAAGAGTCCTTAAAGATGTTTCAAGTGTTAGTTATTATTATTAGTTTTCTAGTGTTAGTTAGATTGCCTCTCGGGTCTCTTCATAATTACTTTGAGTACTACTTCGCACCTAGGAATTATCATGAGCTTAAACCATCTTGTGAAGAAAAATAAAAGAAATTTCTACAAACCTATTATGTGTTTAATATAATTGGTTCCTAACATTGCTGACTGCACTACCTGATGCTTTTGTAGCCAACTAAAAGTAGCTAGATAAATAGATGAATAAGAGGTAGGTGAGGTTTTATATCTTGAGTGTCTTGGTGATGCAAGCACTGTAGCTTACCTTAATCTTCTGAACGGTTCCAGACCTAGGTGAGACAAAGTACGTATAAATGATGGGTGTGCATAGACAAAATCTTTATTTTATAAAGTTATTGGTTCTTATTCAAAGGTAATGGGGACAGTTTATTAACTACATAAATAATTTATTGTTTAGTTTTGTCAGGATTTATTTCCATGTATGTTTAACCACAAATGTGAGCTAGTCTAAATTTGGCATCATTGGCCCCTGGTTCATTTATTTTTGTCTTTTCCTTTATGCTTTTTGATCATTGTACCTTGCTGTGCAATTTCTTTTTGTTGCTTCAGTTTTCTTCCATCATTTTGTATCAGTAAGTCCAACCCCATAACACTGAAATATTACTGGGTGATGTGGTTAAACTACTTTGTTGAAATGATATGCATTTATGTAGTGCCTTTACAAATTCTATACAGTGGTAGTCATAGTTTCCTTCTTAAGTTATCATTGTTGACCTTGCAGTAGTTGTTAAATGTGTGTACTGTAGCTATTGGCATTAGTTCAGTTGCTGTTGTTTTGTAGTAGTACATAATTGATAACATGGACAGTATGTGAATCCAGTGCCGGAGAGTGAAGAAAACTCATTTTATGCCTTCCCCTTGGCAAAGGAAAATTCTCAAGATGATGATGATGATAGTGATGGTGAACTGGTAATAATATTAAGTGATGTGGAATTTTTAGTGTTTGGTTTCAGTGTATTATGACATGTTGATGAGTTAGAATTAGGTTGCCAGGATAACATATTTTTTCATAGCTAAACACGGATATTACTGCAATATCAAGTTTGCTAAGTTTCATCTACATGAGCTCATGTGTATCTTGCTTGGTCCTCCAAATGATACTATTCTGGAATAATTGTTATATTTGGTTTTGCTAGGGAATTTTTCATTAGCTTTTGAAATAAGATGAAACAGTATGTAGACAGTAAAACTGTCTTAGTTGTTTACTTCAACCAATTATAGTATATTGCTGCTAGTTTTAGTAAAGATCAGTTGTTGTACTGCTAGTCTGGAATACATAGTTTTTTAATTTTTTTTATTTTGTCTCCACCTTAAATATGAAACGAGTTCTCTCTTTCCTGTACATGTGCACCTGAACAACAGCCTTGATATATGTATCCAGTTTCTTAACTAATGTTTTGTGAGTTATTGTTCCTCATACCCTCTTATCTTATTTGTAAACCTCAGTCTTTCCAGCAGCTGCATCTCTCTGTCACTTCCTCATTCATAATATACTGTTCCCACCATATTTAAGCCATGAATCTTAATTTTCTGTTCACTGTCTTTCCAATCTGTGTTTACAATTGGACATTGAAGGAGCACCCAAAATGCTCACAAGTTGAACCATTTATGAACGTCGAGCTTTGTACATTCAGTTGTTTCATTGCTTTGAAGTACTGTGGTTATGGCTGATACAGCACATTGATTATGTTTTTTTTTTTTTTTTTTTTAATACTTTGCTTTATGTTTTTTCATGTTTGATTATTCTAATATTTAAAAAGCTTTTCTGAAGTTGACTTACCAGTGAACTGGAAAGATTGAAAAGATTTCCTAGTAACTTAATATGATATAAATTCTCGAGGCATGTTTCATCAGAAACTGTCGTGACCAACTCTCTTGATGCATGCAAATGGACGAGGCTACAACGGCTGCATTATTTTTAGATTTTTGTCGTATTAGACCTCAGCGTATGCCACATGAACATGTCATCCTTGGTAGAATAAAGCAAAAATCCACAAAATTCTGATATCACAAATAAGAAAAAACATGTAAATCTTATAAGCCTGAAAATATTGTGCGCATTGTCACTATTACCATTACCTTTTGTAAAAGTATCATGGTTATGATAGTCTTGCTATAGTAAGAATTACGGTTAAACCCTTTTAACAAATTCCAATTTTACTTCTCAGCCAAAGTTGTCCTGAAAATCAGGGTCATTTGAGGAGAATGAAAATATCCTTGGTATTGATATTGATTCATCTACCATGGGAATGAACCTTTATAATTTTTTATTTTCTTTATGATAGTTATTTGTTTTAACTAAGGATACCTTATGCATTCATGTAGAGTATGAATGGTTATTGCCCAGCAAAGATATCCATCCTCTTAGATTAGGGTAGGCCCATGAAAATTATCTTCAGTCTTTAGGGCACAGTAAATTCAAGAGTATATTTCAAGGAAAAATAGAATATTTGGCACCAGGAAATAAGGTTCTAAATGTTCTGCCTGGTTCTCCACTATCTTGTCTTTTCCGTTTGCTCTTCCTTTGTATTTCGGGATTCACACATCTTTTACGCCATACATATTTTGTGATCCCAAGCATATCTCTTGTCCCACCATGTTACATCTGGTTAACAGCACTGATTTTACTTCACACCATTTTTCACAGTAGCCACCTGGCCATTTCCATATCTCAGATGATGTAAATATAATCTGTTATAATGGTGGTTTTAAGATGGACTATCATGACCATAGTGTCTCATGTGTGCACATGTCTGTGAATTACCTAAAGGATTTGTTCCTTAATGAAAATTGGAGTAAGGTAAAAGAAAAAAAAAAATAAGGAAATTGGACAGCCATGTCAGAAGGGACCAGAGGGAACAGATGAAAATAAAATGACAAAAAGCCGTATGAATAGTAGCTGTTGAAGGCATGCTGCAAAGAACCTTATATACCACCTACAATGTATGGAATGGTTCTCTTCGTGGGTGATACAGTCTGGAGAAATCTTTATCCCATAATCAAAGTTATTGAAATATATGGTAGACATTAGTCAGAAGATACCGTGTTTGGCTATGAGGTTTGTTTTTATAAGGAAAATCTGCTTTCACCCAGAGTGCCTCTGCCAATAGAATTAGTGCATGGTTGACTTGAGACATGTTGCAGAACAATAGTATCTGCATGCTGTGGTTGGTACAATCCCCAGAACATGAAGCTTTTTTTTTTTATTTTCCTCATTGTATTATTATAATACAATTATTATTATTCTCCTCCAGACAAAGTTAGGGAACTGTTGTTTCCGTTTGTTTGTTTGCTTGTTTGTATCATATTCTCGTCATTGTGTCCTGCACAGTTGAAGGGGTGTCTTTTGAACAGGATGTAAATGTAGAATATCATGCATTGTTGTCGATGAAAACTGGTTTTCTGTCCTTCTTTGTATGCCATTCTTCCCTAGTCATTGCAGCTTTTTGTATACTAATTGAATTGTACTGCACGAAGGGAATGTCTGTTCGTCAGAGGGCATTCTGGGTATACATGCCCCGTGACCTGGTATAGATGCCAATAGTCCCTGGATTGCACAAGTTTAATTTTAATATTACCGGGTTCCAGCTTGGCGCTAGTAAATCCGAATGTTAAGACCTCAGGTTTGTTAGTTATGAAAAATACAAATTAGTTACAAATTTGTCATGTTCAAGATATTAAACAGGTATAGTACAAAGGTAGACTTGTGAATAGATTTATTTAGGAGATAGTCTGCATGCTTGCTGTGCATACTTCTTCATTGCAGCAACTACTAGTATGAAGGTATTTCCATCAAATTTTATTTGATACAATGGTATTAGGTTTGCATGAAGGGAGATTTAAGATTGACTGTTATATCTTCCTTGCCTGGTCATCACAACTGTTCCTACACTTTTGAAGGGATTCCAATAAAACTCAGTACAGGGTGGACCATCAGATGTGTATATATGTGCGAGTGTATGTGTTTTGGTGTCTTCACACTTAACTTGTCACAGTTCTTACCTGGATGAATGGATTGATGTATCCAAAGTAAATGTGTCGTGCATAGGTGTTCATGAAAGTACATCTTTATAATTTTGGTGTTTATCATACAAAATTTTTTTATTTCAATCTGACTAGGGCCAGTATGAAATAGGGACACAAAATACATCTTAATGTGAGAAACCTTTTGGTGATGTGTACCTATGGAAGAACCATGCTGTTGTCCTCAATATTTCATGTGTTGATATGTTTTTAAAAAGTTGTTTTGATTATTGGTGTAGCAGTGATCTTAGAATACTAGTTGAAGATTTTGGCTTGGTTGTAGGATTTTAATACTTGAAAGTGTGTTCCACAACCTTATTGCTGTCATTTTTCTGACAATTTTCATATACTTGAATTTGTTTTTGAATGCTATTAGTTTATCCATGCAACATTATGAGAGAGATTTCATGGTTGAACACTAAATTTACAGTATTTCCTGTTGCAAAAGATAATGTCACCCAGTGTGTTGTAATATCCCACAAGAGCTTTGGCTTTGTGAAAGTTCCTGATTTGTCTCAATCCACCATATCTGCATTTTGAGTGGTAGACATTAGTGGCATCTTATTGTCTTTCCTTATCATTGCTGTAACTTCTGATCTTGCCTATGAACTGAAGATGAATATTTTCTGGTGATTCTTCTGGATTCATTAGGTCTTCATAATTGTTGCTACTAGTTTCTTTGTCATTCATTTTGATTGTTGAGGGCAATGGAATGGCAAAAGTAGGGATATATTTCATCAGCGGCTTGCGGCATATGATACCTGAAATTCTATCATGAAAGTAAACTAGGCATACAACTGTCTGATAAGAAAAATAACAACTAAGCACTCACCAACAAGTGGGGAAGGGTGGAATGTGGGAATACATTGAAGAACAAGTAAAATCATTACAAAAAATATAGTAGGGATATTTTACAGTAATGAATGAGTAGTATTCTCATTCTTTATAAAAAAAATTTAGTTCATTGTTCAGAAATATAATGGGGATAGTAAGTAATCTGGACTTGTAATGCAATAAAGACTTTCTATATTCCATTGGTTTTTAGTGGCTAAACTCAAGATGTTGTTTCATATGCTGGTTGTAGTTTTATTATTGAATCAAATGTTTCTGTTTTAGTCATCCAGAGAATGATGATGCTCATAAGAAAATGCTAAATCACTCAACAAGTATTGATAATGATTAAGTATTTGTTTGAACCGGGTTTTAGATATCTATAGACATACCATTACGTAACCGCAAGTTGTTAATAACTGGCGAGTGTTAACACAATATATTTGTACTACTAATGGCATTAAATGGTGTACTAAGTTAAGAAACACTCATAATCTTTCTTAATGGTGCTCTTCTGTTAAAATCTTCACCCTTGGTACCTGTCATTGCTCTTTTTCAGAAACAACTACTTGCTTTTTAAATCTTTTTGTTAAAATTTTCTCCTTTGTTTTTTTTATTTTGATTTAAGCAGATTGGAAGTAAACCCAAAATTGTTTGCATTGTGATGTTAGTATTTTAAGTGCTGTTCTTTCCATTACATTTAAGTTATATTTGGAAAATTTCCTTCTAATTAGGTTATTTGGAGAGGGAGGAAAAGTTCATTTTGAAGGAGGGAGAATTTATAAATTTAAGGTTAAAGTAAAATAGATAGATTTAAAATACCTTTTTTTAGATTATACTAATAGAAATCTTTTAATCTTTGTATCATTGTTTTGACATTAAATAATGTGTTAGCAGGGTGTATTTTTTTGTTTTTAATATTTAGAGACTTTCTCCTCTGTTAGTATAGCAATACTTAACTGAGGGAATGGACTCTGTTTAAAGGTGTGGATTGCGAACTTTTTTGCCTTGCAGCCTGTCTAGTGGTTGCCTGGTTGACTGTGAGGAGGAAGAACGCCTGGAGCCTATTCTGGATCTGGAAGAGGCGCTAGAAGAAGCCCTGGGTGACCTAGACAGTGTGGGCAGTATGGAGGTTGACGCTAACCTTCGACTGTCCACTCTAGGGAGCTCCACTCCTCTGGTGTCGCAGTCAGAGGCGCACTCGACTGACGATCATACGGGTCCGCCTCCGGCCAAGAGACAGCGTGGGCGTCCTAGGAAACAGTCATTTACAGGAAGTACGTATGATAGTAGTGTGGACATTCCAGATCTTGATTTCAGTCTGAGCGACTTGATGGACTTTGACGTCTACCTATTTTAGCCGAGAGAGGGTGGTGAGAGGAACTGACACCCGTAGCTACAAAGTCTAAGTTCAAATTTGTACAGCTGCCTCTTGTATGAACTGGACTTCATAATAGTTGATCAAATTGTAGTAAAAGATACTGTACCTTTTCTTTTGTAAATCTTTTTTCTCTTCTGTTTCTGTTTTATGTCAGTTTATATGGAACTGAGCTTGAGTTAACAAGGTTTCACTCTTTAGGGTCATGGCTATATTTTTATTAGTTCTGGTTCAGTGGTAGTCATTTATCCAAAATAACTGTCACATGTAAAATTGCACTATAAAAATGTGTTGGTTACAAAAAATACAACCACAAAGCTTTACATGATGTGTTTTATTGTTGTTCCTTTTAGCGTGGTGGCACTAATGCCTAGCATGGCAGCATAGTGAAACCTCGTAGACTCACACTCAGATTCTATATCTTTGTCATGAATTTGAGTGGTGAAAAGCAACTTACAAGCACATTTATGTGCCTTGACATTTCAAATGAACATCATTGGTCTTAAAAGACCTCTGGTGTCCTCTTGAAAGTAGTTGATCAGTCATTCTTATTTTGAGTTTCCGAGGTTTCACATTTTCGTGTCGGCTGAAATTTGATTTGTTATGCTAGGTGGGCTCAAGGATATAAAGCAGTTGTCCAACATGAATATTATGGAAACAGAATGTCAATAAGACATTGAAAAGTGTGGGTGGAATTTCCTTACAGCCGTGGTATTGCAGAGTTTCTATGTTTGAGGGAGTTCAGAAGTATTTGAATAGATAACCAGCCTTTAAATTTGATTTCTTATATTGATGGGTATCATGCTGTAATCTTTGTATTTCAGGTGCATAACAAAAGGCACTTTGAATTATGCATGTACATACTGAAGTAGTCTGGTAGTTCAGGATTTAAATTCCTCTTTAGGGTGGTGGATTGAAGGAACAAATTGAAGATGTCTGCTTAAAATATATTGTAGATAGTCTTCGTAGAAGCAGTAATATTAGATTGGTCTGCATGGAATTAGTAAGCTTGGGAAGGAGAAAAAAAGTTATACCAGTACTTATGGTATTTGGATCCGACTCAATATGATGCTTCTGGAATTGGTCAAGTTGGTCTTGATGCAAGGCATTTTCAGGTAATAAGAGAATTAAGATGCTCACTGTCATAGTATCTTTTGAGTATTTAGCAAGAATGGGAAGTAGAGATTGATACAGAAGGTTCAGCTATAACTGATACATTCTATTATTGGCTTTTCACTTCAAAGAATAATGATCCTTATATTGGTAAAGGGTTTTGAAAGCATTTCATGCCAGTAATAAAGTAAACCACCTAGTTATTTTTAAAAAGTTGTCATTTAGTCTAAAAGACTGGCCTTTCTCTGTAGTGGCTGACCGATTGGGTATTGCATATTGGTTTAGTTCTCAGCCAGCCTTTCTAACAGTGTCGCAATGGAGACAATGGTTACAGGTAGGCTGTATTTCATATCATGGGCTATCAGTAGGTAATACAGTACTGCAGGAATGGTGTTCGTGCACATTTCTTTGCCTTGTTAACTGGAGGATGATACAGCAGTCAAAATATATTACTGGTTTTGAAGAATTCTTATTGTTGCTGGGTCAGTCTTTTCAATCTTAACCTAATTTTACCAAAGTATCCTCTTCATATCTTGAACAGTATGAATATGCTTCATAAGAATTTTGAAACAACTTCCGTTTGCTAGAGGCAGAAATTTTTGCATTGTTTTTCAGTGTCAGTTTCTGCTTTTGTTACGAAACTAGTCAAGGTTATTGAAATCGTGCCACTGCCAGTATAAATTACTGTCAATTTTTTTCAACCAAGTACTTAAAATCCAAAACTCATATGGCAGGCCAATACCATTGTACAGACAGTGCCACAAAGTTCTACTGAGGATCCCTCATAGGAACTTTTAAGATATAGTTGGAGAAAGTTTTACGCAAATGAAATTTATTCATGGAAATTCAAGGCAGATGGAAGCTCTTACAGAAGGTCCTAACCCTTGCAAGAAGTAGTCGTACATTACTTTGCTCTAACGTCTTGTAAAATATAAGAAAAAGCGTATTGCACGATTACTGAAACAGCTTTTTGCACATTTCTGTACCATCAGTCTCATTTTGATAGAAGACCTAAATACCAATGGAGGACTGGATTTTAGGATGACAAGATGATGCCTTTGGGAGAAGTCAAGAAGAAGCAGTACTGAAGTTTTGCCAAATCCCAGGGTTAAAATTGCCAAAAAAAAAAAAAAAAACCACCTGACAGAATTTGACAGTATACAATTGGAGAACTGAGACTGATTTAATTGTAAATACGTACAATTAAATAAAAGAAGGGTTGCACCTTCTATGAGCTGATTTCAAAGTATGTAAGAGGTATAAAGAAGAGAAAAGTATACAAACATGGAACTGAAAACTAACTGTAATATATAGTTTCAATATATTTAGCCTCACAAAATTATTGTTAGAAACCCAGAATGCACACACAAGCCAGCAAATTTATTCAGTATGTTGTAGGGAATGGTATATAAGAGATTATTGATGAATATGCAAGTGTACAAGGGGCAGTTTAAGTTGAACAAGCCCTCAAAAAGGTTTTGTCAAGAATGCAGTCAATTCACCTTATATACTCTGAGACAGAGTATATAAGGTGAAAATTAATTATTAAGAAAAAGATACTTGAACAGTGGTTAGTACTTTGAAGATCAAATGAATCTGGACATGATAGAGGGACCAGTTGGAAATAAAACAACTCGGGAGATTAAAAGATCCCATGTTTAGCTGATCAGCAAACACTGGAACCATGTGGAATAATTTAATAAGAGCAGCGAGAGAGTATTATTGATGAGCCTAACTGAATATTTAATATTTAAAAAAAAAGGAGAGATAAAGAACAGATGAGTGGAAAGAACCCATTCTGTTTAAAGTGTGCTAACAAAAAAGGGAGGACTGCCTCATGGAAATTGTTTGCTGAGATATTTAGTGTTAGAATATGATTTTCAGTTAAGATGCTAGAGATGGTTAACAACCAAACTTGTATTTTTTATTGAGGCAATATAACGAAAAGCATTATACAGTGGAAAAGCTTGTAGTACTACTTCAAGACACGTGGCTTTTGAGAAGACATTTGGCTGAGTACCAAGAAAAATTTTGAATGGTCCAAAGTGTGCTGGAAAGAATTAGGCTAGTCATGTGACCCTTACCATAGCACTAAGAATATCTAGAGTGAAGGTAGTGACAGATATGTCAGAAGAGAGGAACTGTTACGTCACTGTTTAGCTGGGGTGAATCAGGTCTGGGTGCTCCCTCCTACACCCCTGTTGCCACCAAATCCTTATACTATTTTTGTTAACCAGACTCCAGCAGCCACGGGAATTTTCCCCTTATTCTCCACTTGGCTTTCATTTGATTTCAGGAAGCGTTTCTCTTCAGTGTTATAATCCCCATAGTAACATCAGTTCATGGCAAAGGATATATAGCATGGTAGCTCGGACACATGAGGACACGAGGAAGTTCAGATAGCACCTCTTTTGACTTTTATTTCCCTCTATGTAGTAGCATTATTTCATGACTTAGTAGATCAGAACCCCAAATTTAAATGTCTGGCTTTCCGACTTACAGAGATGGATAACATTGGTACAGTCAAAGGGGATATATGAACTGGTTAAATAATCGACAACACAATTGGTTTGAATTAGCATATTTTAAATATAAGAAGGCTGTTCGTGGGATTGTGAGAGGAAACCACGGAGCCAGACCGAGTTAGCCTCGACAAATGATTGTACAGTAGGTTATCAAGTGAAAGTCGGTAGTACTTGCTATATGTCATGTAAAGGAGGATGTAAGATGAATGATGAAAAATAGACTACTGTTATGTATTTTACATCAAATAATGACTTAGTCAAACAAGTGATAATACTGTTGGAGTAGATTTTCTAGTAGGTAGTAGATAAATTTTCAGATGGGATGAACAGGCTTCACCTGCTGTAGAATTGGAAATAAATTTTTGCTTATCATAGGCTAAGGTTGGTAGATTTGCTTTTTCTTGCAACTGCAGTTTCAGCTAAAACTCAGCTACCAGTTCACCAATTAGGGCAGGCCTGATTATGTAGGCAAATGGCCATACAATAATTTTTTCTGTCATTAGGTCTTCCATAGTTTTACATATGGAAATTGCTCAATCTTTAGAAGAGCAGCCTGTAAGTTCTTTGCAGTGACCTGAAATTTTGAAATGAAATTGCAAAGATTCATGTTACTTTGCCAGAGGACATCCTTGTTTTGTCTACCAGCTGAGACAACTGCAAACAGAATGACAGACACAAAAATTTTATATATGGATTTACATTGATACAGCTGTCTCAGAGACTTATTATCCATCCAAGAAGACACTAGGAAAAAAATACTAATGTGTTGATCACTTTATTGAATATATTCTTAAGTGACGGACTTTGGTACTATATTTGCAACTTCAGCTGAGAAGTTCCCACAGTGGCTGTTGTTGAACCTTTATAGTTCCAGAACTACTGAATGTTTTGGATACCACTTGAGATACATAAATGGATACTTGTAGTCTGTTATTTATACATTTAAGTTTCTTGAATGTTTCTACCAACTGACCCAATCAACACTGTTCTAGAGAGTACAGGTGGAGGTGCTCTGTCATCCTTTCATATCCAGTTTGTCTTATTGACGTTGAGTTGGGTTGTTCCTGCCTTTAGTGCCTAATTTTTTGTCCCATCTGGGATAATTCCCAAAATTGGACTGCTGTAGTTTCTGTGTAGAGAAGTGATGTGTTAGTGCAAGAAAACAGTAATAACCTGCTTAGCTTTATCCATGAGTATTTAGTGACACAGATATGGCAGCAATCTCATTTGATCCTGTGGGGTCTAGTTATTATAGTCACCCTGAAGTGCAACAGTTCACCACCAGTGTTAATGGTTTGTATTTTAGACTGAAAGGCAACCCCAAGATTATAACCAACACATGTATATCTTCCACTAGCCAGAGAAGAGTCTATATAAAACTCAGAGGTCTGGAAAAACTAATCCTTTTTATTATTATTGTCCACCAGCAGATAAGTTTCACACTGGCACTGTCTGTTGTACTGAGAGAAGCTGTTATAGAGAGGACATCATCTTTGCTACTATACAGAAGACTTATACACAGGAAGTATAGTCAGACAGCTTTCTTTAGGTGGGAAAGGATAACTTAATTGACAGCTTTTCAACAATAATAGTGTTATGTAAATTGCTGTAATTCTTTGGAAAGAACTTTAAACATTACATTGACTCCACATGGATAGGAATATCCATGTCATGTTTCTGGATTTGATTCCCAAACGTGAGTGTTTACATTCATCTTTATTCAGTGTTTTATTTGGTTTCAATTGCTAATAGAAGAGCAATGATGAGAGCAAGGAAAATACCAGTATGTATATCATGCGTTCTCAGAATCTTTGATTAGTGATGCTGCTGCAATGTTACCTCATGTAAGAACCAGTTGATAGGTCTACAGGTTTTGTACATTTTGCAAACATGAATATTTACAGCTGGTTAAAGCACAATTACGGAAGAAGAGGCATTTTGGATGTTGAGCACGAGTATGGGAAAGATGCATGCTGGGACAGTGCTAAAGGATTAATCGATAAAGAGTAATAAAAACGTGGAAACTGTTATTGAGTACATACTAGCAAGATAATACATAACTCAAAGTAGCAACTAAAGTCTTGTCCAGGACTAATCTCTTGCCAATTGCAACATTGTTTACACCTCTGAATCTAGATGCTTTAGTACTCGACTGCATAATGTAATACACATGAATAAGAGATGATTTTGGCATACATGACAGTTCTGGTATACAATTTTTAATTTGTATTCATAAAAGAACCTCTCTAGCTACTGGAGAAAAATAAGTTTTTATAAATCTGAACAGTTCTTGCACAGAACTTGAGACTACAAAGAGAAATTGTAGCTTGTTTGAAGACAAAAGAAAGAAATATATGAAAGAATTCATTGATGAAGAGGAGAAATAAGATAACGAACACAATCCCATGGAATACCTCTAAAAATGGAAGGAGCCGATGTACTATACTGTCAGTACAAGAAATGAAATATGTAGTTGGGTAAAAATAGAAAAACTATTCAACTGAGACTAGTGAAGTTAGAATCTTGAGGTTTACTAATAGAAAATTTGTTAGGTTGAATTCTTTAGAGGCATCATGTTCAAGAACGAAAGATTCATCCAATTCTCAGAGGGGGGAAAATATCAGTATTGTACGTACATTATTATTCAAAATATGCAAACTTTTATTATGATACATTAAAAAGCCATTAACTTGCAAAGCAGACATCCACAAAATATGCCTACATGAGAAGAAGTGAAAGCAGAGGAAAGGAATAACAAATTGTAAGCCAGGAAAATAAACAATGGACTATAGAGCTTTAAATATTATTGCACTTTCTTCAGTACGTATATAATCATCAGTAATAACACATAAAAAGCTGTTCCTCAGTTTTATAGCGGAGAGAATAAAAGCACTAAAAGATGATAGCAAAATTGTTTGTTGTTGTTGAAATAGATCTTATAGAGCATGGCCAGTTACAGTTACAATAAGTTACAACTATAGAGTGAAGAGCACCTCAGTGGCATGGTCAGTATGGTGTTGGTGCCATCTCGGTGGCTGCGAGTTTGATCCTCGAGCATTTAATTGAGGAGTCAAAGGTGTGTATTTCTGGTGATAGAAGTTCACTCTCAACGTGGTTCAGAAGTCACATAAAGCCGTTGGTCCCGTTGCTGAGTAACCACTGGTTCCATGCAATGTAAAAAACACCACCAAACAACAATATAGAGTGAAGGAAACCACCACTTTCAATAATTTTGTCTCAGAGGTCACAAGGGACTGTTGGCTTCCAGAAATGAGAAAAGTCTTTCAAAAGGGGAATATGAGAGACCCAAAATGTGGAACATTAATATCTGCATCTCTGTAGATATAGCAAGTCTCATGAACAATACTAAGCATAGTGCTGCTTACAAGAAAGCTTGAAGTCCAAGGCAAGATCACATATTGTCTATGTGATCAAGTAGTTTTACCTATGCAGAGTAAACCATGGTGTGGAGCACAACACGAGATCAGTTATTCAGTAAGTTGTTAGTTTTGCTTGTGTTCATCTTGACACTTAAACAACTACACCACTTTCAGATCCGTTTCAGATCGTTCTTAAGGGAACTAACACTTTCATTTCTCATCTACAAAAAATGGATAAGTACAACAAGAGTTGGGTCCACTGGTGGAGTCCCCTATTTGCGGTATATTTAATTAAGAATTATTCACATTACAGTATTTTCATATCATTTTCTTGACTAAATGCACTATTTGTGATAAAACTATTATAATATTAAGTTAATATAAGCATTTTTAGAGGTTTTTCTTGTTTGAACTATCAAAATAGGCAGTTATAAGCACTTTTAGAGGGGTTCTAAGTATTCACGGATTCCAACTATTCACAGGGGATGTATACCAGATCCCCTGTGAATACAGGGTGTTCACTCTAATGTAGTTTGTATTATATACAGGATTTATAATGTCTCCCAAATATTTTTTGATTGAGGGAATTTTGTCAAAAAGAAAATTATTCAGATTTATTCTTTAATATTTGATGCTTGAGATTAATATCACTTTGGCTGAGTGAGTAAAATTAGAATGCCTCAGTATATTTCTTGCTGTATATAAAAAAAACTTTATAATGTAAATGAAGTCTAGAAAAGTAAAGGTCAGTACGTAATTCATTTGTGATTATACCATGTGAAACTAAAGATATTTTTATCTTACAGCCCCTCCTAAGGGAGAGAAACCTGAACGGGATCCTTCTGAGGAGTCTAAAGAAAGTGAGACATCGTCAAAAGAAGAGGGGGATTTTGCTGGATTTTCTCACAACATGGAAAAAGTAGGTGCACTTTGCATTTAGCAATAATTTTCTTGCTGTTTACCCACAAAAGTTTAAGGATTACCTCATATACTTGTCTTTATGAAGTACTATAGAAAAATATCTTTTCATAAACAGTTGTAAATCATTATTTTGCAAATGCTTCAAGCTGTCATCCTTAGAACTTGGTTATCTACCACCAGTAAGCACATGCACCCAGTTGGGATGAGTCCTACTTGATAAGCTATGAGTAAAGACAAACCGGAAGAGATCTGCTTCTTATAAGAGGAAATTCTAAAATCATGAGAGACAGCATAAGTAGGGAGAAAATCTCAAAGCTTTGTATAAAGAGAGTGAAAGACTTCAAGCTTTTGAAATTTGGGATTGTTGGATTGCTGATCTCCTATGTCGAATCAGTACTGAAATCCTTGTACAAAAGGCTTTTATAGCTTCACGGCCATTTCATACACCTACACAAGTTCCATGACAAGGATGTTGTGCCCCATTGTTATATAAACACTATCATTTTTATTTCTTCTTGTAAACTGTCATGCTTCATAGAAATTAAGTCCTTGTTCAAATTATTATGGCACCTTATTATCCCTGTATTTTCAAGGCTTGCCTTTCCTCCTCCTTCCCAAAACTTCCAAATTGTACACTAATTCTGTTTTTATTCAAGCCACCTTATAGTCAATATTTTTAAGCATCTTTGTCTTGTTGCTGTATTTCTGAAGTTAAAAAAGGACTATTCAGTTAATTATTTCTTATTAGTTTTACTAAATTACTAAGTTTTAAAGTTCTCATATGGCTAATGACTCCGACAAGGGAAACAAGGTTTGGATTCTTTTGTAAGCAAAGTGAATAGCTGTCAACTTTTGTTTAAATTGAGGAAAGGATATAAAGTTGTTGATTTACATGTTTTCAGTTGATTTTATTGCTGACAGTAATTTTTACTAAAAACTCTGTACAGCTACTGCAGGGTCTATATTGGATTTTATTGCTGACAGTAATTTTTACTAAAAAAAACCTGTGCATCTACCACAGGGTCCCTGTTGAGACATATACCACTGTATTTTTATGATGTATATACATATATCATGAAATATTTAACACCAATTATGTGGTATTCATTTTGAAGTTTATACTCTGTTCAAACCTTCAGGTTACTCAGCTTTGAGAATCTCATGTAGTACTTTATATGTATGGAAGCAACTTTGTTGATAATGTGATTACTCATTTTATTCTTTTATATTTTTCCAGGGCAAATCAGAATCCTCAGGGTTAAGCCGCGTAGATGTTGCGCAGGCAAATGCTATGGCCCGTCAGCTGCATGTGTATAAACCTGGTATTGACTT
Organism: Macrobrachium nipponense; assembly: GCF_015104395.2. NCBI lineage: Eukaryota > Metazoa > Arthropoda > Malacostraca > Decapoda > Palaemonidae > Macrobrachium > Macrobrachium nipponense. The sequence continues at coordinate 41,768,298 of NC_087221.1, forward strand.
TGTTCCTGGAGCCAGGCTTGAAGTCTTGGATGCACGAGACAATAATTGGTAAGTTCACTGACATAACCCATGGGAAAATCATGGACATTTACTTCTTCCAGAATTTAATTCTAATGAATTTGATTCTGGTAAGGAAATGAGAAAGGAAAAGAATTGTTTAAACCATCAAGATGCTATAAGATCTTTTAAAAGAGGTGGGGTTACTATTTAGACTAAAGAAAAAAAACAGATGGAAAGTCACAGACTTGGCTGCATACTGTAATAGGATAGCTGAGTTGAATAAATTCTATGTTGTTACCTGTCACTCTAGTAACTCACTTGATGGGATCTTACAGGGTATGTTACTTATTTCTGAATTGTATTTCAAACTATGAACCTTCATTTTAGAATATGTGCAAAACAGTTTTCTGATACTAGAAAATAGTTTCTTGCAAATGTTTCTTATTTGGAATGATGTATCAACTAGTGAGGCCAACACCACACTCCTATGGTATATATTTATGTGTATTTGAAAAACTGTTTATTAAAAAGGACCTGAAATGCTATTCCATACCTGAGAAATCTTTATCATAGTGTGACACAACTAAATTTGTTTTGTAAATAAGTAATTAACACTTCTAAATGCTTTTTCTTTTAATTTTTTTAAAAAGGTATCAGTGTAAAGTTGTAGAAGTTGACTGGGGTGAACTTGACATTTTAGTGCATTATGAGCGTTGGTCTAATCGTTTTGATGAATGGCTGAAAATGGATTCTACAAGGATTCGACCTCTGCATCGTTATTCAATGAGGTTAGTAACTGTAGATGGCAGCATTTAAGCATATGTACAGTGGCAAGCAAACTTAGTAATCAGTGCTAAGCAGATAAGGGTACTGTAATTCTTTTGATCTTCCTTTATTACTTCATATCTTTACATTCCAGAAAAGAGAAAAAAGGAGGAACTTTTCGTGTTGGCGACAAAGTGACAGCACGTTGGCCTGCAGATGGTAAAAGATACCAAGCAAGAATAACTAAAGCACTTGGGGATGGTGAGTAATGGATATTTCTTTTCATTTGCATTTTTGCAGAAGTACAAACATGAACACTTCATAATTGCAGTATTAGGTAGTATATGGTACCAAATGCAGAAAGTTATTTGTACATGACTATTGCTAGCATATGCGTACTCTGTGTGTGGCTTGTGATAAGAAGTACAAAGGTAGTAAACAAAAGTAAAGAAAATAAATGTACAAAAGATGCAAATAGTACATTTCTTGTATTATTCATCATTGTGTTTACTTTCAATACCCGCAGGGTAAAATAGAGTAGCACTCCTTAACTGCAAGTATTTATATGTAATATAAATTTTTTTTTAAATATAAATATAGGTACTAATATATGATAACTTACACATGAGTTAATATTAAATTATATTTAGAAACATAATATCCTGAATACATCAAGGATACAAAATGCTCATTTAAATTATCATTATGAATGATATTATGAATGGTCATGATATTTAAAGTAGTTAGATAAATATAAATATTTATATATGTATCTATATTTATGAAATATATGAAACCACATGAATTCAGTTTATTTATTAGTTTCTTAAGCTCCCATGTTGGAATTTATTATTGATCAATTTATTGACAAGATGTATATGTGATTTATTTTTCTTATAAACTGGGCTAGATTATGTACAGGTAATTAGGATATTGATACCATTTATATTTTAGAAGTAGGATGTCACTGCAAGTAAGGAAAGCAATGAATCATTTTGAATAGGATGGAACAATTATGGTTTTTACCATGAAGGGATTTCTTTATTATATTGTTATCTCTTAAATTCCAGATCAGTATGAAGTCTTATTCTTTGATGGTGTAACAAAGACTGTACGAGCTGCTAGCCTCTCGAAATGTGAATTGAAGGTATTGCTTATTGCACTGTCTTGTTTAAGTAACTAGTTACATGAGAAATTAATCAATTAAATAGTGGAGAATGTGTATACATTGTATTACAGTACGTAGTTCCTTATTAGAAAATCCATTTTTAGAGTTAAAGTTAATAGAAACCTGTTAGCACATTGTATAAGTTGCACTACATAACATTACAAAATAAACTTTTTGAAGAGCTGGACCTATGATTTCCCACAAGTACAGTAAATATTAATTTTTCATTTTAATTTTCTATTTCCTGGTTAATTCCGTATAGCTGTTGCAGAGTCCTAGGTGTTCACTTGATTCAAGTGGAAGTAGCAATGAACCGGGCACAAGCAGTCCACGTAAACAGGGACTAGATGACGAAGAGATTATGTTGCTGTCTCCTGCTGGGACCACAGCTAGCTCAAATGATTCACAACCCTCAAGTCCAGAACCATTTCCAAGCACTAGTGAGAGTGCAAAAGGTATGTTTCATTTCCAAAGAGCAGCTAACATTATTTTCTGAGTGAACATACTGTAATCTAATAGGTTAGTGGTACATATTCAGGTTTACCTGAAACACGACCGAGATTCTCACCCAGGCGGTTAAGAGAAAGACTGAACGCTGTAGCGTGGGTACATGGTCTTTGACCAGTTTTCACCTGATATACGCACGCCTTGCCAGCTCTCACAAGATTCCTTGCTTTTTTCATCTCGATTTTTAACCGGATCCAGCTAGGAGCTAGAAAATTATCCTGTTGTTAAGACCAAAGGTTCGTTCGCTTATGAACAAAAGTGCGTTGTTGAGTTATAACATAATGCATATTAAAGAATGAAATAATCTCTTCTGATGTTAGCCCCATGATTAAAATTTGTACAGTGGTACCTCGCAATACAAAAAGCTCAACTTATGAAAAACTTGAGATACGAAAGCAAATACGAAGATTTTTGCGGCTCTACAAATGAAAATTGTTCAAGATACGAAAGGCTGTTGCTGTAAAGTCCGAGATTCACCCGAACCACCGATAACAATTTTAAAACTCACGCGCCGCCAACTAAGTAGACTCGCCACCATCCTCCTGCTCTCCCATTGGTTCCTGATGCTAGTCACCACCATAAGATCCTTCTCTCCTATTGGTCAGCATCTCTCCCATGATCCCATCATGCATCTACGTAGTGGCGTGCTTTTTCGGTCACTTTGCGGCATCATCAGTATCGTAAGCACCGCAGAATTTGTTCGTTCTATACGATTTCGTTTATTAACGTAAATTCGTTAGTGATTTCGTTGTAGTATATTTTATCGTGTTGTGTGAGAACTTTACTACATACGTATACTACATAACATAATTATGTACAGTATATACGTGTCATGGGTCCCAAGAAAGTTGAAGTTCACGGAAAGAAGAGGATGCTTTCTTTGGAGACGAAGATGGAGATAATTAAAAAGTATGAAGCTGGTATGCAATTGAGTGTGATCGCCAAGGAATACGGCTGAAGTCCGTCGACAATAGGCACCATCCTTAAGTAGAAGGATGTCATCAAAGCAGCTACACCTTCCAAGGGCGTGACTATTTTGTCCAGCAAGAGGAGCCACATGCACGATGAAGTGGAAAGGCTGCTTTTTGTCTGGATAAAAGACAAAGAAATCGCTGGCGATACGATAATGAAGACAGCAATCTGCCACATGGCCGGCGCTATTTTCGTCGATTTGATTGCCCAGGCTGAAGACGATGGAGGAGAAGGAACATCGACACCAACCCCAAAGTTCAAGGCTTCTCATGGGTGGTTCGAAAAATTCCGTAAACGGACTGGCATCCATTTGGTGGTGAGGCATGGGGAGGCGGCCAGCTCGGACACGAAAGCGGCCGAAGCCTTTACTAAGACGTTTGACGAGATGACTCTCAACGAAGGCTACAGTTCTCAGCAAGTCTTCAACTGTGATGAGACTGGCCTTTTTTGGAAAAAAATGCCTCGTCAGACGTACATCACGGAGGAAGAGAAGAAGCATCCCGGGCATAAGCCTATGAAAGACAGGCTTACGCTCGCACTTTGTTCGAACGCCAGTGGGGATTGCAAGGTGAAGCCCCTACTTGTGTATCATTCGGAGACTCCTCGAACCTTCAAGGCCCACAAAGTGCTTAAGGAGAAGCTTCCAGTGATGTGGAGGTAATGCGAAAGCCTGGGTAACGAGACTTTTGTTCACTGAGTGGGTAAATCTGTGTTTCGGCCCGACAGTGAAGAAATTCTTGGAAGAGAAGCGCCTCCCTCTGAAATGTCTGCTGGTGTTGGACAATGCCCCTGCTCACCCTCCTGGCCTCGAGGAAGATATCCTAGTGTAGTATTCGTTTATCAAGGTTCTTTATCTTCCGCCTAACACCACCCCTCTCCTCCAGCCCATGAACCAGCAAGTGATATCGAACTTCAAGAAGCTGTATACGAAACATCTTTTCAAGAGATGTTTTGACATCATCGAGACCACAAACCTCACCTTGCGTGAATTTTGGAAGGAGCATTTCGATGTTGTGATATGCATCCGACTCATCGACCAAGCTTGGCAGGAGGTTTTGAGGCGAACCTTGAATTCCTCGTGGAGGAAACTCTGGCCTTATGCCGTATCCGCCTGAGACTTTGAGGGATTCAACGTGGGCAAAGCTGGTGCTGCAGATTCAGGAAGAGTTGACGATCCTGAAACTGTTTCGCAACCAGATCTTGGCGAGATTGTTGTACTCGCCAAGTTCATGGGGCTGGTCGTCGACGAGGATGACATCAATGACCTTCTCGAGGAGGACCTGAAGAGTTGGAGGCCATGCAACATGACGTCGTTTAAGAAGAGTTCTCTAGCAGCGGCGAGGAGGACGAAGACTCTATGACAACGGCGGAAATTAAGGATGCTCTAGCTGGTTTTCATAAGGTGCAGTCATTCGTAGAAAAGAGTCACCCCGAAAAGGCTTACACAGGTTGTATGCTTGCACAGTTCGATGACGTTTGCCTGAGTCGTTTCAGGAACAATGTCAAAAGCAGGAAGAAGCAATCTTCCTTGGATAGTTATTTTTTAAATAGGCCATTAATAGGAGTAAGCAAAAAGGAAGAACCAAGTGATACTACGAAAAAACAGAAAGTTGAAAGTGGTGAAGAAGTTGAAATTTTGTAAAAGAAAAAAAACGTAAAGTAAAAGAAAAAAAACGTAAAGTATAAAAAAGTAAAAAAAAAATAATTTTTTTTTTTTTTTTTTTTTTTTGTTTTTTTTTTTTTTAATTTTAAGTGTTTTGTAAAGTTAATTGTTACAGTTTTGTTATTGTATTTCGTAAAATGTTTAGTTTATGTTTTCCTGACATTTTTTATGTCTTTTTTAAAGTTAAGTGTACGTATCTGCCGTTTGTCCTCCTCCTCTGTCGCCACTTTCGGAGATAGCCTCACTCGAAAGGTAAGCTTCCACATTTCACTACATACTTACATATGTACGTACAGTATTTCTTGTATACCATGTACACTAATACACTTTATTTACAGATACATACATATTAGTACCATTGTTTATAGGTCAATTTAGCTTTATTATGAAATTTACTGGGGTGTTTTTGGAGGGGTTAGAACGGATTAGCCATTTTACATGTAAAATGCGGTTCAAGATACGAAAAGCTCATGACACGAAAGCCGCCTCGGAACGGATTAATTTCGTATCTCGAGGTACCACTGTATATGGTGTCAGGGTGATATTTTATGTATTTGGAACTTAGTAGTTACATATTCTTAAAGATATCTATCAAGTATTCAATGTTTGTCTAGACCCAAGGCCTAAAATAAAATATCCTCTGATCTTGCATAGCAAGCAACCCTTCAAAAATTTTATCTCCAATTGATGATATCATATATCATATGTATTGATGATATCATTTATCATATGTATCAAGTGAGTTCCTAATCCCATTAATTGCAAATGTACAGTCAGTCAAATATATAAGAAAATTTACTCTTGAAATTATCAGGGAATTTTGACTATTACATTGCTCATGTTTTATGAGTTTACGTTCTCTTGTCTGAATTCTTTGTTACATTCTGATATTTCACATACCTTGACAACATTTCAGGCGAAAAAGTATCTGCAAAGAAGAGCATTTTTGATGTTGAGATAATTGAACAGAAGAGAAAACCAAAAAGGAAAGCAGTTGTAGAAGAACTCTTCCAGTCCATAAAGAAACGCCGCAAATTTGAAGTAAGTTTTAATATTAGTACACATATCTGTTTAAAATTGTCTTACTATAGATGTTTGATTATCTGGAAATACATTTGTAAATCAACTTAGTAAAGTTACAGGAGAAACACTAGTGCCAAATTTATCATTCGGTTAAAAAACATGTCAATGTTTTTTAACAGAATAATAAGTTTGGCAATTTATAAAATTGTTTGCTTTATTTATATTTCTTATTCTTTCCTTTGAAAGAAAGTAATAGACTTTTGACTTCATAAAAATTGCAACATCATATTCAGTACAGGCAGTCCCCTGTTATTGGCGGGGTTTCATTCCTGTGATATAAAATAATTTGTAACCAAAAATCAGTGATAATAGCGCTGGTCCCCAGTTATTGGCACCAATAACGGGATTGGTGCATATCAACACCGAAAATCCAGTTACTGTTGTCACTAGACAAGTGCTCTAAAACTGGATCGCTGATAACCAAGGCCGTTGATAACCGGGGACTGCCTGTATTCTGTGTGTTTCAGTTTGTTGTCTAACATTAGCCTTTTTTAATTATTTCAGCAGTCTCCACCTCCTAAGCCATTACACAGTTGTCATCTGGGTCAGCCAAAGAGTGCTCGTTCAAAAAAGAAACATAAGGATAGATCCTCATCTGAAAAAGGATCTGCTGGAGGTAGTTCTTTACCAAAATTAGGTGAAGCATCTGGTACCTCAGATGTTGTTAGTAGAGGTACATGTGAGAGCCCTATGCCAGATCCATGTAAGTTTTATTTTTGCATATCTTATGTGCAATTTACTTGGATAACATGATAATTTATTCTTGTATAAGCTATTGAGATAGTGTTTAATCAAATTGTTATCTTGCGTATAAACTGTTGAGATAGTGTTTAACCAAATTGTTATCTTACCCAGCCTATTATATATATGTATCATGAAAAATTCATTTTCTATTATATGAAGGTTTGTTCATGAAACTTACCTGTCAGATATATATATAGCTGTATTTTCTGAAGTCCGACAGAATTTTAAAAACTTCCGACACACGCAGTGGTCGGCCAGGTGGTTAGTACCCATTCCCGCCGCTGGGAGGCGGGTATCAGGAACCATTCCCATTTTCTATTCATAATTTTTCTGTCGCCGGTGCTGAAAACACCTGTTTTCAGTACCTCCGTCTTAGGATTTTGGAAACTTCATTGCCGCTAAGTATCCTAATTGTCTTTTGATTTATTTACTTGGATTTGTGGCTAGGCATACGCTATCTTAAATTGATTTGAATTTGATTCATTTTTGCTTAAAATATCTGAATCTAGTTAGGCTAGTTTCAGACGGGGTTGTCTGCAAAGATAGGGTGTGGCTACCGAAAGCTTCGGTAGATCCGCACTTGGTATGTACGAGGGGTATGGTCTTGCTTCTTTGTTGAGATTTGTCATGTAAGGAGTGTGAGACTGAGACTTTGTCTATTCCGTAAGGAAGACGTATGATTCGTATGTACGCAATTAATCAGTAAACATGTCAATTCCGTAAGGAAGACGTTATTGATCCGTGGTACGCAATTAATCAGTAACAAAAGTCAGGGTAGTGAACCTGCTAACCTTCCTGTAGACTTTATTTTGCCTAACCCTGTAGTATGGCCTACGGGCTATGAATATGTCTACGAGAGGTGCTCACTCTTCTTCATTGCTGTGAAGTGCTACTTCTGTAATTGTTACTCCTAACCCTGCAGTATTGCCTTCGGCCCTAAGCAGTGTCTGTAGAGGAATTGCCCTTTCTCTTATACTCTTTCGATTCGTAACTTAGAATCGAAAGTGCTTGCTTTAGAGAGTAAAAGTGAAGTGCAGTGCAGTGATACCCCTTGTGTAGTGGAGGGTGCGTCAGATCGGTGCCTCGTTTTCGCCTACTAGCCGGCCGGGACCTCTGCTTGACTCCCAGGACCCGGGGGGAGGGAGAGCATGTTCGAAAGCCTAAGGAGGGTTACAAGGAACCCCCACCGATCTGGCGTGCCTTCGGCAGTTTCTGATGAAAATCCCCAGACTGCCAAAGTGCGTGTGCGTGCACGAATCCTGAAAGTTTGCTTCTCGTCCTCCGAAGCGTCCTCTCCGTGCAGGGGTTGGAGCTTTCGGAAGGACTCGCGCCCTCTAAATAGAAGCTTTATAGAAGAGGACGCTTCACGTCCTCTCTCTCTCTCGTTATGCGTTTCAGTGAGAAGTAAGAAGGCGAACGTCGCCTGAACTCGTGTCCGTCTTTCCACCGAGAAATACGTAAAAGAAGTCATAGTAGCAGGAAGCTTTTGAGAGCGGACGCCTGGGACGCTCGGATGGACTCCAGGCGCGCGCGGGTGCACGCCAAGTGCGCTCCGCGCGCGCCAGTGGACGCTGAGCGCGCTCCAGTGGACGCCGAGCGCGCGCCAGTGGACGCCGAGCGTGCACCAGCGCACGCCAGGTGTGTCGCCTGGCTGAACGTTTCTGTTGAACTCTTCAAGCTCTTGTTTCAGATTTGGGCCTAAAGAATTTTTACCTCTACCTTCGGTGATACCTTCTACCTCACCTGCAAAGAATGTGAAGTAGGCAGTGCTTCGGAGGAAGCTTAAAGTGAACAGACAACTTCTTCTTCGAAACCCAGCAAGACATCGGGTTTCGTGAATTCAAGAGGTCTCTGTCAATTAATATTGCTTTTCGCATAGGTGGATGGAGTTAAGGAAGATCTCGTTTGCTCTACCGCAACCTTTGCCATTCTGCCAATAAATTTAAGTTGCCACTACCGCAGTCAAGACTTTGCGATAAGGCAGTTACGGGTTATGTAAGGCTCGATGTCCTGCACGTCAGGACTCTCGGCAACGTTCAGTAGGATTCTTGCAAAGGCACTCATCAAAAGGACGCTCTTCAGGAAAGCGCAAGACAGGACTTCCTTTGCCATCTGCCAATAATTTTAAAGCTTTAGCAGGCATTAGTTGTGATACGGAGAGGAACTGGTTGGAGAGTTTTCTTCCTTCTACCAGATAATTTTTCCAAGCTTTTTTAGCCCATCTGAAAGGGTTTTTGCAGATGATGATTTTTGTTTAGTTTCTTAGGTCGGGCTGCCTCTGCAAATTGAACATCGTCGTCCTACTTGCCGTAAGCCCAATCTCTTAACAGGATTCTTGCCCTTCCTCGTTTGAGACGGGGAATCGGAAAAATTAAATGCTCGACTCCCTGGATTACGTTTTGTCAATTCAGTGACTTTCCCCCATTGACAATATACTTTCGTTTTGTCAAGTAAGTGGGTATCCCCTCTTTGACAAAATATCTCTTTGTCCCGTAAATGGGTTTGTTCTCATGACAAACATCATTAACTGATATTGCGTAAGCGAATAGCTCTTATTGACAAGATTCGGAAGAGCTCTCATTCGTCATTCGCAGACTCGTACAAGAAATAGACTTGTAGACTACGTCAATGAACGCTTATGTCCAATAACATAAGAGCTTGAGCTGACTGCTTCGACTGCTTCGATTCTCTTAAGTTTTTGTTCAGAAACTTGCCTGTCAGATATGTATGTAGCTGTATTTCCGAATCAGCTATATATATGTCTGCCAGGTAAGTAGAACAAACTTTATTGTGATATAATTTCATTTTTTGCCTTGCGTTATTTTACTTCTGGTTGGTTCAAGTCATATACGCTTGCTGTAGTTACCTCTTCGGATGGCAACCGAGAGGTCTATTGTCTATTTTAAGGACATTTAATCGTTACTCCCTGCAGCCTAACAGGAGTTTCGATTTATCTTTTACCGTTGTATGGTAGGGTTCTGACGACACAAACGCATCTATATATTTAGCGTTTTCTGTTTCGCTTAAATATACCAGCTTGAGAGTCTTTCTGCTCAAAAAATAACGGACCTATTTCTTCGTAGAATAGGGTAGCTGGCAACCCAGACATAAAGTTAAGAGACGACGTTCGTAAGCTGCTTGCTGCTGCTGTCACGCTGTCTGTCCTCCAGTCCAACTGTCCAACCGAGCCACTATTCAGTAACAGATCGTGCGCTGTCATGCGCGGTAGGTTACGTCTCTCTCCTGCGGGATTGACTGACTAACCGTATCTCGTGCTGACGGTTACGTCTCTCCTGCGGGATTGACTGACTAACTGTATCTCTGTCCTACAATCACGGGACTTTACGCCTAAGATTGAGGGGATTTCTTACATGAATGAATAAACGTTGCATTCGTTTTGCCTTACTATGTTCAACAGAGTATCTCTTAATCCTTTCGGTGCTCGTTACCGCACGGTATGGAACTACGAGTCTACCGCAACATTGCACTTTTATTTGCTCTCCTGCTTAGGCAAAGCGCAGCCTTATTTAGGGAAGTAAGCATACTCGGGGAGGGAATGGATGAGCTTGCTGGGGACCATTTCCTTCCTGAAGAAGTTTGTTTCCCCGAATAGACTGCAATTCAGACCACAGTTTTTCCTACCGGAAACTGAAATATTATTCAAGATCTAGCAATGATTCTGAACATCTCAGTGCGTTATCACCTGAGGTGATAGAAAGAAGTGCCGGACATCTGGATAGGGTTTCAGATGTCCTGGATCTTAATCTGAAAGAAGTAAAAGCGATTCGGTAGTCCCTCCAGTCCTCGAAACGAGTTTTTGGGAACCAGTGGTCCAGATCAACTCTGATATTCCACAGCTCTCTCATATCTTAAGAAGTATCTTCTCTCGGTCCTTGTTCAAGTTTACGAGAAAGAGCCTATTATAAAAACAAAGGCGTAATAAATGTAACGATCCTACTACAGTTCAGTTACAGATGCAAAAGTCCGTACGAAGCGTCTCGATCGACGGCAGCAACTATTCACTTCCGAGTGGAATCATCTTCGTTAGAAGTAAGTTGAGAGTGTGTAGGACTTTAGGGACGCCCCTCTTAATTACTCTCTTCGATATGTTTGAGGAGAAAGAGGCGGTTCTTCTTGCTCCCTATTCTCGATCCGGGATCCGGTACCATTAAACGACAATCCATGATATGAATGGGGATGGATGTTTAGTCTCTTTTCCATTTTTCAATCGCGTAGGAATGTAATAAGAGGATTTATGACGTTTACAGGGAGCGACAATGACGCTGATCGCCCCATGTTGGCCTTCAGAATCCTGGATTCACAGAGGTCACATACTTCCTAGTTCACTTTCCAAGGACCTTTTCGAGAGAGTCGGTCTACTCTAACTCGAAAGGTACCTATAACCTCTCCGCTCTGAGTCTGACTACGTTCAGACTATCGAGAGGTTGACAGGAATAAGATTACCGTCTTCCTTTTCCGTCTGAAGAATGGGATGAAGATGGCAGCACAAACTATTAAAGGAATAAATGCAAATAGTTGTTTGTTGACCGGCCATTTGGGCTCAGAGATTTGCGTTCTGTCAAACAACGAAAGCCCCTTCACGATCTTTGAGTCTGTGGAAAAATCCCCTGAAACTCGATCACCATTCTACTTTTTGTCTTCACCTGTTTTCTTTTCCGGGAGTCAAGACCACTCTCGTGCCGAGAGCAAGGCGACATATAGTAGCCCTGAGTTTCTTGTTGACGAAGTCAGTTGCGTTTATACACCCACCCCCGATGATCTGTTGTTAACAAAATGAGATCCAGGTTGGACTTGTTTCAGGGCAATTCTTCCTTCGGGACCTGAATCGCCTTTTTTGCTCCTCGCTCCTTGCTCCTGGCACCAGAAGCTCGAGTCAGGAGTTGATTCGCTGACGACAGTTGGTTGCGTTGATACAAACCCCCAAGTTTGCTTAGATTGAATCGCCCAGGCAGTCCAGACACTCATCCTTCAGCGAAGAATATGCCGTTATGGTCTTCAGGGTACAGCCTTGCTGTCCTTGATTCGTCTGACTGGTCAACTGGTCGGTCACCTGACTTTAGTACAGACGGACTGACTGTGCATGTCCAGATCGAAGCTTTCAATATGGAACTTAGACGTAGTCTGAAGTTCTTGATGTTAAAGCATTCGAACCTCTCCACCTGTTAACTTTTTGCATGTGATCAGGAAGGCCTTCTTCTAACCACCCTAGATACGACAAAGAGGGTTAGTGAAATTTTAAGCCATCGTCACAAGTTTTGGCTTTAGAGAAGACAAGGCGGTGTGCTCTCTAAGCCCTTCCGTTGTGGCTAAGAATGGAAACCCGTTTTGTCCTTGGGCCAGGAGCTTGGAAGCAAGGATGGCACAAGTTAGTGGGCAGGAGCCAGAGTCCTGCCCTGTCGGGTCTCTCAAGTTTTATCTACATAAAACTCAAGAAAGTCGAAGTCATTCGGGCAATCTGCGGTGTTCCGAAAAAGACCAGACTTGCCCATATCGAAGAACACCCTGGCTTTAGTGTAAGGAGTTCTTTCAAAATGCTCCTTCATTGTGTTTGCACAAAGATTTGAATCTTTTTATCTAAATGCTCACGAGGTGATGGGCGCTGGAACCTCGGAAGCATTTCAACAGAGCATGGCACTCAGTAACATCACTGAGTACCATGTTTTAGCGAAGCAACTCTGTGTTCACTTCACACTCCCTGCGAGATGTGAAGATGGCATATGAGATCTGCTGCTCGCTAGGGCCATACGTGTCTGCAGACACAATCTTGGGGGCAAGAAGTACCACTCATCCTATCCTGTGAAAATGGTTAGGAAGAGCTCTTAATTTAGTTGATGAGTCGCCGACAACGGCGACTTCTTAACTCTTAAGCCTTAGTTAAAACACCTTACCTTTTGGCTAGGTTGGTTCAAGGTGGTGATATATATAAGATATATATATATATATTGATTTTATTCTTAGCCCTCATGGTATGGTCAATATGGTCTAGTCACGTCGTGGTCTCGCCCCTGTTGACAGATCATCTGGAGTGCACCAGCTATATAGGTCTCTACCTCGCTGGCAACTCTAGTAGCACAAGCAGACTTACGTGGCAGTAACCACGAAGCCAGCTATGCTAACAGGTGGAACCAAGATGTAAATACATCTGCATGCATTTGTTCCTGAAATCCTTCTATTATGTCCCTTCCCACCTCCAAAGGTGGGATTCAGCTATTATATAAATAATCTGACAGGTAATGTTTCATGAACCAAAATGATATTGTTATGATACAATAAAGTTTGTTCATACTTACCTGGCAGATATATATAATCAAGTACCCACCCACCACCTCCCCTCAGGGACAGTGGAAATAAAAATTATGAATAGAAAATGGGAATGGTTCCTGATACCCGCCTCCCAGCGGCGGGAATGGGTACTAACCACCTGGCCGACCACTGCGTGTGTCGGAAGTTTTTAAAATTCTGTCGGACTTCAGAAAATACAGCTATATATATATCTGCCAGGTAAGTATGAACAAACTTTATTGTATCATAACAATATCATTTTTACGTTTGCTGTTTTTATTCACAAAATATGTAGGTGATAACACTGAAAACAGGTGATATTGGTAATTGTACTCACTCATTTCTATTTCAGCTCCAAATACAATAATTGTGGATTTGGATGAAGGCTGGAAGAAATGTTGTGTTCAACGAACATCTGGTACATCAGCTGGAAAATGGGATGTGTTTTATGTTACGTAAGTAAGCTTAATTTTTAAGAAAGGTATTTATATTTCATAGTTTAATTCTTTCAAATTCTTCATTGATTATCGACAGAGAAAGGCCACAATTATTTAGGTAATTAGCATCTGTAGTTTGGGGCACTAGTGAATTGAAAACAATTGAAAATCCTAAGGCATCGTTGTAGTAACAATCCCTGAATATTCATTTCATTAGACAGAATGTTTTTAATGAGAAGCAATTATGTAAGTGTTTGCAGAACTCAAAAAAATTGTTTATAGTTGCTAATATTATCAACATACCAAAGAGTAATGTTTATGTGTTACTGTATACCTTTCATGTTGAGCATGTTGGTAGGCTACCACAAATTCAGTATAATGCATCAAGTTTTATGTTTGAGAAAAGCAAATGTTTAAGAAACAGAATCTCTATCTCTTTGGCCTCATGATGGAATAATAAGTGTGTTTTAGCTCACAAACTGAGGGACCTTGGTTCAAATCCAGTTTACTTGGTTGTTAGTCATATGTTATGGGTCACAACTAGGATGGAGGAAAAAAGAAAGAAGATGAGAGGTAAACATTAGATGTGAGTGCTCATTCCTATGCCAAAGTGTGCACTGACTAAATAGGAAGGCCTCATTGAGGTAACTATCACCCACCCCGGGACTGAAACCACTTATGTGCATGCCTCTCTAACTGATCTCTCTCTCTCTCTCTCTCTGCTCGCTCCCTCTCATCTCTCTCTCTCTCTCTCTCTCTCTCTCTCTCTCTCTCTCTCCTCTGTAACATTTAATAATCACAGAATGTATGTAGACAGATCATACTGGCTAAACAATGAACAGTATCATTATTAAGTGATTTTAACAAGAACACTCACTTAGGCACATTTCTGGACTCCAATTGTAATTACCCAGATGATTTATTAATAGAATATCATTGAAAATGTATGAAGTAAAAGCATTAAAAAGGTCAGGAAGTGAAAAGTAGAAGGCAGAAAGTGAAGCATTCTGGGTTCAAAGTGATACCAAAAAAACTTGAGTACATCCACAGCGTGCCCCAACAGGAAGTAATGAACTGCTATTAATAGTAAACTGTGATGATGAATAAGTGGTAAGTTTTTAAGGTGATTTGTTAATATAGTATTCAAATCATGATCAGATGCAATTTGTTTTCCAGGCCTGAGGGAAGGAAAATGAGAAGTAGAGGAGATTTAGCAAGGCACTTGGAGGAGGCAGGATATGACATAGATGCTGAAAAGTTTGATTTTTCAGTCAAGAATATTAGAGGTTTGTTAATATAATGGTTTTATTGGAGATTTTATGTAATGTGAATATGGGTGTAAGTTGTAGGTTTAAGATAATTCTTTTGCATTTTGTGGAATTTAATGTTGTATAACACCAAGTGTTTTTGTAATTATGGACAACAAGGCCGAGTTCAAAAATTAAGTGTAAGAACATTAGTTAGTTTATGCCCTGTCTAATCACCACTCAGTTTCTATAACTCAAAAAATACCTAAATTGTTTGAAAGTGTTGGTAAAATGTCTGGAAGCCTATGATGTTCCCCGCTTAAATGGTTGTGATGCTCATCTTTTAATTTTCTATATTGTGTAGAAACCCCTAGATTTTGATCACAAAGTTTGTATTATGATTGGTCTTGACTCTAGTGGTGCTTTTCAGACTCAGACAGATGAAAGGTGGGGAATCATTTCTTTGTAATATTTATAGAATATTTAATTGATACATTATTATCATTATTACCCAGATGATTAACCCTATTCATAAGGAACAAGACTACAGGGGCCACTGACTTGAAATTCAAGCTTCCAAAGAATATAGTGTTCATTTCAAAGAATGAACATGGCAGGGGGTAGGTTTTGATAGGCACTATTGTGAATACAGAAATGTAATTTTTTTTTTTTTTTTTTTTTTTTTTTTTTTTTTTTTTTTTAGGGTTGTGTTCTTGGTCAACTACCCTACATATTTTTTATATGCACAATATGCTGATTGGCCTAGAAAGCATGTTTGTTAGCTGTACGGGTGATCCTATCCTGTCTACATCGATTCCGTCTCTTGAATGTAGACTTGCAGTTGCTGATTTGCTTGATAGAGATTTAATGAAAATCAGTGTAAGCAACACAAAACTCAGTAAATGATTATGGCATATTAAGTCTAGGACACTGGATTTCTCTCCTAGATCTTTTCACTAATGGTGTTTCTTTAACTGTATGTAACTCATTTAACATTCTGTGTCATTCTTGTATGAAATTTACTTTCGATAAACATAGCCAGCCTGTCTCTACTTTGATTTTGCAAAAAATTGGTGTACATACTAAAAAATTCTCAAGTTTTTGGACACCTGTCTTGAGAAAATGCTTTTGTTTTTTAATTGTCTTAGTTTCAGTATTGCTTATCTTTTTGTCTCAGTATTGCTTATCTTTTTGGTCATCAGCAGCTGACTTGCATTTTATTGAGTTGGTTTTACTTTAGAAAATTTGGCTATAAAGCCATGCAATGGTAAACTTTCAGCTATCCAGTGTTTAAGACAGAATGGAGAAGGAGTTGGAATGGTTTGACAGCAACATGGAAAAAAGTTAGTAGCAATCGAGGTACAATAATAGGCTAAACAGTTGGTGCAGTTAGTGGCCGAAGGGATATTGCAAACAACCTTTAGTAATACCTACAGTGCACCACATGAGGTGTTCTGATGGCATTACCACCTACCCCACTGGGGGTGGTTTTGTTGAACTTATACTGTCTGCAATGTGGAGGAGAAAAATTATTCATAATATAACTGCTTTTACCAGCTAAAATTAATTCTATTACAGATCTTGTAGAATCTCAGAAGCAGGAGTTGGAGGGGAAAGACACACAGAAATTAGGTCAAACTGAAGAGGAAACCAAAGATGTTGTGAAGATAGGCAAGACTGTTATCATAAAAGAGACTAAGATGAATTATTTCCAAAAGGAATTGAAGAAAAAGCAACTGAATCTAGAATCCAAAGACCCACAAAAAACAGAATCCAAGGACATCCAGAAATCTAGTGGTTCATCAGAGGAGCATAAAGTTACTGGAACTGAAAAGTTAGCTCAAGAAAGTAAAGGTAATGGTAAGAATAGTATGTACTATTGAACAATTACATGGAATTTTCTTTGTTTTCTTGTTGCATTCAGTCACTAACATCGCCAAAACTTTCCAACAGCCTCTCAGAGTACTCATGGAACTTCAAAGGATGTAAAGTCTTCACATTCTGTAGAAATCAAAGTTGAAGAGGAAGAATCAGTTTCTACAGAGGTAAGTTGTCATAAACTTGTGACCATCATTTTGTCTTGGTAGTTCCTAAATGATTTTAAGTCTCCTAAGTATTTTCTCATCCTTTTTCTTAATCTTCTGCCTACATCTACCCAATGTAAATCCTTCAGGGAAACCTTATGATAGTCTTGAGATGCGACTCAATGGTCTTTTTGAACTGCTTTATTATGAATATACAAATATATTCTGTGCAACTTTAAATAATTCATCCACACATTTATGACAAACTATTTTAAGTCTTTTCAGTACTTGGTTGCTGTTCTGTTCATGCGGGGAACAAACCTTCGGTCTTAACAATAGGATAATCTTATAGTGCCAGCTGGAAACTGGTTAAAAAAACAATCAAAGATTGTAAAGCAAGGAATCTGGGGCATCTTGCAACTCATGCGTATACGAGGTGGATGCTGGTCACCAACCAGGTTTGGAACCTCATGATGCACCAGTCTTTCTTTAATTTCCTCGAGAGTTGACTTTTGCTCTCCTCCCCCCAAGCCAGATTTTTTGCCTAAGCCTGTGGTTTTTCAAGCCCAGAAGTCCTGTGGCCATCAATATCTTATCCTATTGTTAAGACCTCCGGTTTGTTAGCTATGAAAAATACAAATTGATTAAAAATTTGGCATATCAATGTGCAACCTTAAATAATTCATCCACACATTAAATTATAACAATTTAAGTCTCTTTTTGGTAGTTGATTGCTGTTATTAAGTTCATTTTCTCTCCTTCATACCATTCTAAAGATCTCATCATTGCTTTTATGTTTTTTCAGCTTACTTTTTTCATATATGTACAGCATTACAATATACAGTACTAGAAAGCTCACAGGGCTTTCAAAAAGATCTTGCAATATATGTAGTGTTATTGGGCATTTATTTTCTGATTAACAAGGAAAAAGGAGAACCAGATAATATTGAGCATTTATTTTCAGTTTAAAAAGGAAAAAGGAGAACCAGATATTGTCATGGAAACAGGCTCTGGGACTAAAGCGCCTACAGTGAAGAAAGCTGATGTAAAGATGAAAATAGAAATTCCAATTATGCCTAAGACAGAACCTTTAAGTTCATTGTCTGCAGGATTACTCAGTCCATCATCCAGGCCTTGGTCTCCAAAACATGGTGGACTTCAGAAGTCCCTTTCTCTTCCAGAAGAATTTGTCACAGGTACTGCAACTGCTTATCAAGGTTCAAATTAAATTTGGGAACACAAAATAGGTCCATTGTTTAATATATAAGAATATACCTTATTTCAGATAAAGAAAGTTCTTGAAGCCCTAATGCTTATTTATTTGAGATGAATCTTACCTACTGTTAAATTTAGCTATATCTCCCTGCCGATTAGGCGAGTCAGCATTCAAACAAACAAAAATCGAATGGCTGCCCGGATGACTGTCTAGTTTACCTGTTCTCCACCAGGTGTGTTTCGAATGTTTTAGCTCTAGTCAGAATTCTCCTTGCCGCCATTGCGGCTAGGCGATTGTTGGTATTCTATGAAGTTTGGCTGTTTTACACCTGTTTATGGTATTGTAATTTCATTTTCCTAGGATATCTTCCACCGGAAGTAAAACCAATAACATCAGGCTATGTAGGAATGGTTTGGTGTAACCAGAATGGTGAATTGGAAGTTGATCAACATTCCTTTGTACTGGCAGGGGTACAGAGTGTGAATTTGGAACTACTAGATGTGAAGAATATAGGGAATTGTTCTGAGAATTTATGCCTGAATATGTGAGATACAGGAAAGACTGGAACTAATAGATTGCGAAAGCAATTAGTTAGATCAGGACTTAAACCTGTCAGGCTATCCCTACTCAGACTAGGCATTTTAGTAGGCTAGTATTGACTTCCATAGTAGCTCCGCCTTCTGCTCCCCATTCGGTTCAGGAAAAGCGTAACGAGAAGTTAGAGCATTAACCTATTTTTAGTTCTAATAAAATTTGAACTTGTTCGTGACGGGAACGTTCCGAATCCCTCCAGTGTGCACTCATTTTCGCATTCCCTGTTAGAAGTAAGGTGTTGGTGCCCTCGTCTGTACGTAGCCCAAGCCTAGGACTGCCCTGCGACAGTTGAAAATGTCCGCTGCCAGGGAACCGGGTCAGTTCTCGGGACGATGTGGGATTCTGTGCCCTCCAATACCTACTTCGCCCTTTTCATGGTCTGAATCTCGTTTAAAGTGTTCGCCAAGGACCGTTAAGAGTTCAGATAAGGACCGTTTCGGTAAGCGTTAATGCTCGCTCCGTAGGCGCATTCTGTCATATTCAACACCTAGTTTGAGGTATTAGCATGCATAGGCTTAATAATATATGATATAGGTATAGACATTTTATTGAGATGATAATGTATCTGTGTACAGCGAGTTTCTAACACGTTTAGATATGTTGACTCGGTCGACTGTTTATCTCTCTTGTTTTTGGTTATTCTAAATACTTGTATGCTAGCATATTCCCTTTTCTTCATAATGCTTGTGTTTATTCTATGCGTGCTTCCTCTTCGGCTATCGGCAAATCTCTTACTACTGCCTCGATTAATGTTTCTCTTTCAAGTCTACACTGTCTGCAGTATCTAAAGTTCTCGCCGAGTTAGATATTCTAGCTTCAGAGATTTCTAACTTAGTTTCATATAGGAATGCTTTCAAGTATGTACGATCGCTTTCGGACGAGGCGGGAGCACGGTTACCGTTTTGAGGAATTTCATCTATTAGTGTGGCTTTCTGGTGACATCTGGCAACCCTCCGTGGCTTTTCTGACCACAGGCCATGGCACTGAAGTATAAAATTCTTCACTTTGCCTTTTTATGTTTTATTATGAAAATAAAGCTATGAAACATATCCTGCTTATTTATACAAATGAATTTAATTGAAATCTTTTATTTTTCATTGTCAAAATTACTTTATGTTAACCCTTAAACGCCTATTAGACGTATTTTACGTTGAGATAAATTGTCTGTCGGGTGCCAACTGGACGTAATTTACGTCGACATAGAAAAGTTTTTTTAAGAATTCGCGGAAAAATACTTATAGGCCTACCAGCCGAAAACTTTTGAATCAAGCGCCTTGGGGGATGCTGGGAGCTTACGGATCAAGGCGTTGTTTTGTTTACAATTGTTACGCAGGCGCGCAAGCGCGAATTTCTTTCTTATCGCACTAGAAAGTATCAGTGACACATCTCAGAAATTATTTCGTCACTTTGACACAATTTTTGTACCATTTTAAATTAGCCGTTACATGGAGTATTATATATGAAAATGTGCACAATTTCATATAGAATACAACAAAAAAATACTCATGGTTGTAGCTTTTATCAGTTTTGAGATATTTTCATATAAATAATGATAATTGTCAAAATTTCAACCTTCGGTCAACTTTGACTCTACCGAAATGGTCGAAAAACGCAATTGTAAGCTAAAACTCTTATATTCTAGTAATATTCAATCATTTACCTTCATTTTGCAACAAATTGGAAGTCTCTAGCACAATATTTCGATTTATAGTGAATTTATGAAAAAAAAAAAATTTTCCTTACGTCCGTGCGGTAACATTTCCGAAAAAATCATACGTCCGATTGTTGTAATGTTTGCCCCATTTTAAATTAGCCGTTACATAAAGTTTTATATATGAAAATGTGTGCAATTTCATGTAGAATACAACAAAAAATAATTGAAGGTTGTAGCTTTTCTTATTTTCGAAATATTTGCATATAAATCACGATAAATAGAAAAAACCACGTTTGGTCAACTTTGACTCAACTGAAATGGTCAAAAAACGCAATTGTAAGCTAAAACTCTTACAGTCTAGTAATATTCAGTCATTTATCTGCATTTTGAAATAAATTTGAAGTCTCTAGCACAATATTTAGATTTATGGTGAATTTAAAAAAAAAAAAACTTTCCTTCCCTCCGCGCGCGGATTCTCCGCCGCAAATCTCCGAAATGCGTACGTCGCATTCTCGGAATATTTGCTCCATTTCATATTAGGCATTTCATAGAGTTTTATATATGAAAATGTGCACAATTTCATGTAGAATACACCAAAAAATAATTGATGGTTTTAGCTATTCTCATTTTCGAAATATTTGCATATAAAAAAATTCGACATTCGGTTAACTTTAACTCGTCCGAAATGGTCAAAAACTGCAATTGTAAGCTAAAACTCTTACTGTATAGTAATATTCAATCATTTATCTTCATTTTGAAACAAATTGGAAGTCTCTAGAACAATATTTAGATTTATGGTGAATTATTGAAAAAAAACATTTTTTTACATCCGCACGTTACGAATTCATGCATCATTTTGTGATAATATTTCTCTGTGTTGCTTTGATCGTTTTACAATGTGTTATATACCAAAATGATCACAATTTAGTGTACAATACAACAAATAAAAAAGTAACTCGTTAGCTTTAACCTTTTTGCTCACAGCGCGATTTGAATACAATTATATATGAAATTTTGTTTTTGTGCTATCATATATCGCATTATTTAGATATGATAATGATTTTTTTTTTTAATTTCTGATGGTTGCATACTAAACTTCAGGCAATGACAAAAAAATGAGCCAAAAATGAACTCTTAATCTTGAAAACTAAGCGTGCTGTGATTAAAAAAAAAAAAAAAATTTCCGCTTCAGCGCTCACTCCGAGACTCCCTCGGCATACGGGAGACGATTTTTATTATACCCCTTAGGCGTTTAAGCGTTAAGTTAGTGACGTGTAGTTTTCTAACATCACGGAAAATAACTCTACATAGGAAAATATGCATTCTAACCATTAAATCATGAATAACGTGAAAAAATCAGGTGAACTGCATATGGTAACACTGCCAAAAGCCAATGTTGTGAAGAAAACGCGGCATCACTGGACGGGAGCGTTGTTGTAACTTCTCTCCCACCGCCTCCCACCTTTTTGGCGCCTCGTTCTCTCTCTCCCTCTGTCGACTCGTGTGGACTGCGGACCAGGGTTCCCAGACGTACGATAATTGTTGTACGAGTACGATAATTTGACCTTCTGTATGATAAACGATTATTACAGGCGGTCCCCGGGTTACGACGTTCCGAGGTTACGACGCTTTTTCTTAAATATTCAATGGAAAATCCGTCCTGGGTTACGACGCTTGTTCCGAGGTTACGACGCTGACGCTTCCGACGCTCCGAGTTAACGACGCTTTTAAAAAACGCATGCTATGATAAAAATCCTTTATAGTTTAGCACAGTATATAATAAAATTATGTTTTTAGTTACATTACAACAAAAATTTTGAGGTTATGATGATTTTTGACACTTTTTTTTTCGTATTTTTTGAATTTTTTTAGTGACGCCGCATATGGCGGAACTAGTTTGCGCGCGAATGAATACACTAGCTTGGGATGCGCAGTTTAAAACAGTCCAAAAGCGCAAAATATAATGAAAAATCATTGCTTGTTTCCAGTACATAATTAAAAAAACTAAGTTTCTGGTTAGATTACAACACAAATTCCAAGGTTACGACGTTTTGTTATGCTTTTTAACGATACCTCATATGCAGAACTAGTTTTTGAGCGGAGGTGCATAAATTAATTAACGCTATTAAACTGTATGGTAAAATTGACGAACAACGACCTCGCGGTACGGTCGAGGACGCCAAGCGTAACAATACGAAGGACGCCACTTCAATCGCGTGTCTGCCTGAAGTTCAGTCGGTTGTGTTGTGCTAAGACGTTGCTGAAATTCCTTGCCATTTTCGCAAATTTACAATGGCTCCTAAACGCCAAAGTACTTCCCTCCGATGATAGTTCATCCAAGAAGAGGAAGGTCAGCACGATGGAGGTCAAATATGACTGTGATAAAGCGTTCGAAGAAGGGAGAAGAAACTAACACGAACTAGGCGTTCTTTAGGCTTGAGCAGGACCACGGTGGTAACCATTGTGAAGGACAAGGAACGTATTCTGAAGCATGTTAAGGATGCTGCACCGATGAAGTCAACGGCGATAAACGAGAAGCAACGTAGCCAGAGCATTGTTGAAATGGAGAAATTGCTCATGATCTGGCTGGAGGACCAGAACCAGCGACGTGTTCCGGTGAGCTTAAGTGTGATCCAGGAGAAGGCTAGAGCGCTGCATGAGGCAGTAGTGAAAAAGTTTGGCGAAGGCAGTGCTGGTGGTGAATTTTTCCGCGAGTAGAGGTTGGTTAACCGTTTTAAGGCTCGTGCAAATTTGCATAATGTGAAGCTAGCAAGGTTGAAGCTGCTAGTGCTGATAGCGAAGCAGCAGAAAGTTTTCCAGGTGGTTTGGCTGAGATAATTAAGGATGGTGGTTACACGGCTGACCAAGTCTTTAATGTGGATGAGACTGGATTATTTTGGAAAAGAATGCCAAATCGAACGTACCTTTCCAAGACTTTGTGCATCCAGGGTTACATAGCATGACAACTTTAAACTAAAAGTAAGGAATTAATTCACATACATTAACTTTTTTACTCTTGATATAACTCAAAGTAAGGAATTATAAACTAAAAGTAAGGAATTAATTAACATACATTAACTCTTTTACTCTTGATATCTATAATTTACATATTGCATTCAGGACTTTGTGTAGTATTTTGTACTAATTGTGTTATACTTTTACCTTCCAGAGCTACCAGACTGGGATTTTAGTGTACTCCAGGATCTACCAAAGGATTACATACATACTACGTAGTGTACAGTGCATAATAGTGTTTAGTGTATAATCTAACCTAAGGATTAAGTGTAGTACATTGTGCTTTATAGTGTCACAAGAGTTTAATAAAGAATTATACCTTCAAGAACCATCCTTTGCCATTGAAATAACCACACTACACATCATGCAATACTTGCATGTCACACAGGTAAGGTCTTCTCTAACTTTTTCTTAGTGTAAGGCATATTTCCAAGTGTCGTTCCGGCTTACGACGATTTTCGGCTTACGACGCGCCTCAAGAACGGAACCCCCGTCGTAACCCGGGGACTGCCTGTAATCAAAATACGATAATTTGAAGATATTTGATATGATAATTTGGTCTGATACATCAGGGAACCCTGCTGTGGACATTTTTGGCTCGTGTGAATGCAGTTGACTCGTGCCGAGTGCGGACTTGGCCGAGTCCCGATTTGCTTGCCTTGCTCTCATTGAGCTGTGGTGGATTCGATACCGCACTCAGCTGCTGTCACCTCTTATCGACAAGTGTCGCTTTTTGTCGCCAAGAGTTGCGGAGAAAGAGCCATCCTTTAAGCTCTTTGTTTACCTCCTGTCAGCAGCTGTCTCCTCCTGTCGCCCGCTGACAGAAGAAGTTTTGAATGGAGTTGGAGGAACTCTTTTGGGCCGGTCGGCGTTTGTTGCGACAGTACGCCTTTCTCTATCCTCATTTTGTTGAGGATAGAGGCCACATAGAGAAATATATCTCAATTGTCTTAGCGTATTTTGGCGCACTCTAAATATTGGAGAAGAGAAGCAACGCTTTCTCCAATTTGAGAGCATTTCGTAACTTTTCTCGTCCTCGGACACAATCTCCCTTTGTGTCAGCCTTGGCTTTTCGCCTTGTCTTTTAAAGTCGCGGAGAGCTGAAGGCTGACTTTTGCTGTACAACGCTTATTGATTCTTTAACCGTATGTAATAGGAGGTTTGCTTTCTTTCTCTTTCCTGTGGGGAAATGAACTCGAGACTGACAGACATGCTGATGGATTTTCAGTCTAACTTGAGTTATTACCTTTTATCTACGTGGTCACGTCTCTGCGACTTCTTAAGGGAGGTGGAGACGCCAACCCACGGGACTTTTTAGCAAGGAAACAAGTAACTCATTTCTGATGCTGCAGGGTAATGTCCTCATGCTTATACTCACTCTGGAAGAAGTGAGAACACTTTCGCTTCCTGTCTGATTATGCAGCTCGGGATTATCTATTGGTAGTCTTATTTTATACCTTTTGGGGATAAGTGCAGATTCAGGTTTTGGGATATGGACAGTTGCAACCTCCCAACATGCATGGAGAGACTTGGGACCAATATGTTATATGGCGGAGACGGTGAAGGGCAGTTGTGATGATTTTTGGTTGTCCTCCACTGGTTCAATCTCCCTCTTATAGCTTCCCTTGTCTTCAGCAGATCTCTCAGTCTCTTTTAGTAGGAGATTGTATATAGAGGGAATGATGGTCCAAGGGTAATTCTTTAGGAAAACACCTAGGAAGACACCCATAAGTAATTGGAGATATTCTTGGACATTTGGAGACTGAATAACAGTAAGTGTCTGCCCATATACTTGGTGGTTTTCTAGCATGGTTTTAGTGCCTTTCCAAAGAATGGTCAGATTTGTGCTATACATGCAGAATGTATTCCACTTACCATACATCCAGAGTTATGCAAGTTCCTTCAAGAGGTTTTTACTAGAAGGTATTGCTGTTCTGTCCGCTTTGTTTGGGTTAGTGTGCAGCCCTCTATAAGTTATGTCAGGGACTTGTTGCCCATTGGTAGATGGTGCCAACTTTAGGAGCAAGACACTTCTACTGAATCAGTGATTCAAGTTAGCTCACTCTGTCAACAGTATTCCAAAGGCCAAGGACCTGTTGCTTCTTCTGGCCCAATTTCTATGCATTATATTGTTAATTCTTTATATCCCCATTCTTATCTAGTGATGTGGGGATGATATTTAATTATGCATGCTTGTCTGTCAAGATGAATAGGCATGTGCTGCTTGAAGATTTTAGACCTGAAAGAAACTTCCTATATGGTAAGGGCTTTTCCTCATTAGGAAACATGGCCTTACAGGTTATTTTCAGATAATCATGCTCAATTAATGTACAGTTTCACCATAAGAATTACGACTTAAAAATAACTTTAATTAAATTTATAAGTAATCCAGAACCAACTTTGGCTCCAGGACTGTAGGAGGGACACTGTAACCAGGAATCGTCCATTTGGTTCTTGAACCTAAGTCCAAGTCTTGGTCTTTTCCCTCTGTTATGCAACACAGAGTTTAACTAGTGTCATTACACTTTCATGCAACATAGAATGGTCTAACTAAACCTGGTAAAACTTTTTAGATGTCAGGGCAGTGGAAAGACATCAGGATGCTTAGCAGGTTTATTCCCGGTCAGAAACAAAGTCTTTGTGGGAAGTTTGCTGCTTTGAGTGAAATGAAACAACATATTGATTTGATCATCCATTCTGTGGAAGGACAGTGTTTTAGCAATTGGGGATTCAGGAAGAACAACTGCCTACCAGGGCTTTGACATCCGTAAGTTTGGCACTTGTTGTGGATTTAAGGAACACTCATTTAGCTTCCTAGCAGGTAGATGAACAGGGACATCCGAATGATTGCTACTACTTTGTTGGCCCTCAGGCTTGAGCAGTGGATGTTTCCTTAAATTTTCAGCACCTGGAATCTTGTAGACGCCAATGTTTTCTGTTTAGAGGAGATAAGACTTTTCACTGTCTACTTCCAAAGTTATCGTCCCATACGTACTTTCCTCGGTATTGCATCAAGTACTTTTAGATCTTGCTGAGGACCAGCACTGTAAGGTGTTGAGATTGGAGCCCCTTCATCTCTATATCAGTCTCTCTCTGGAGTTTAGATGCGGGTCTAAACTATCTGAATTTATTGTAAAACCTTTTATTTAGCAGTGGTTAATAAGTAAATTTACTGTCAGCACCCTTTTTTAAGCTGTGGTATAAAGGGAATGCTATTTTAGCTTTCTGCCTTAGGGCTGAGGGGGATGTTAAGGCTATGCTTTACAGTTCCCTGTAAGAATTCTAATTTAACCTCTGGGGGGGGGGAACTTCTCTATCCTGTTGGGCATTTAGATTTAAAGGTTAAACCTAGAACATTTTTTATCATCCTTTTAGAGACCTTGAACATCTTTGTCAAAGGTGAATGCTGGAAGAGGCAAAGTTAACCTTTGGTTTTGTGGTGTTAAGAAAAACAGATGAGGTCAAAGGTTAGCCTGGAAGAGGCAAAAATCAACCTTTTGTTTTGTGGTTTTAGAAAACCTAGCTGTCTTTGCCAATGGTTAAGCTTGAAGGCAAAGTTAACTTTTTGTTTTGTGGTTGTAGAAAACCTAGAATGTATTTGTGAAGGTTAAGCCTGGAAGAGGCAAAGTTAACCTTTTGCATTGTGATTTTTAGAAACTTATAATGCCTTTGTCAATGGTTAAACTTTAAGGCAAAGTTAACTTTTGTTTTGTGGTTTTAGAAAACCTAGAATGTATTTGTGACGGTTAAGCTTGGAAGAGGCAAAGTTAACCTTTTGTGTTATGATTTTTAGAAACTTTGTCAAGGAACACAAGGTCCTCTGTGACATATGGATAGGCTAGTGCATGCGAACTAGCTCCATTTCTTCTACCTTATTGAAGTTAAACATTCATAATGTGAGCAGCAGTTTCAACTTCATTTAGTGTTAAGTCAATTTGTCGCTCCAGAATAGGAATGATGTGTTACAGTAGAAGTACAATTCAGTTTTTCCCCGATCACTACTCTAAGTATACAGAATTGTGTCTGAAAACAGTAAAGCCCTTAATCCACTACTAGTAGTGGGTAGTCTTTTCCTGAACCAAAAAAGAGCAATTCTTTAGGCTCTTTTGTTTAAATCCCGGGTTTTAATATTTTGGGGAGCGTGAAGGTACAAATTTTGTATAGGAGCATACCTGTATATTGTAAAGGTATTCATTTTAAGTGACTGTCATTTGATAGGGCTTTTGTACCCAGGCACAGGGGTCCCTCATACCGCTTGTGTTTCATGCGGGCTGAATCGAAGCGGTTTTCTCTGCAAGGCTGCTCTTTGCTGCATACGTATGAGAGCCTTGCTCCCTGAATGGAATCCAACTTCTGGTGGTAGTAAAATCCACCAAGAATTCCAGATCAGGTGAGAATGTTTTGGGTTTCGTATAAGAAACCTTTAGCTCGAATGGCTGAGCGAAATTTTGTCTAGCTGCACTACCCATTATCCTCTTCTTAATGTGGGAATCAGCTAAATTTAACAGTAGGTAAGATTCATCTCAAATAATATAAATTTTCATAATAAAATTTATTATTTGGATACTTACCTACTGTTAAAGTAGAACCACCCAGCCTCCCCACAACTTAGTGGGCGGTCAAGGAGAATTCTGACAAGAGCTAAAACATTCGAAACACACCTGGTGGAGAACTTTCTTTGAATGCCGACTCGCTTAATCGGCGGGGAGATATAGCTAAATTTAACAGTAGGTAAGTATCCAAATAATAAATTTTATTATGAAAATTTTTATTATTAAATGGTAGTGTCATCATAAACTGTGGTTAGTTTTTCAAAGGCCAAGTCTAGTAGTCTCACAACACTTGATAGATGGAAAAAATTGCTGGAGATACAAGGGACTGTCCTCTACATTACATCACACAATAAACTTACTATTAAATGGGATGTATACAAGGGATGCTTGTAGTGAGGTAAAAGTTTTCCTTAATTATCTGTAATAAGCTGGTTCCTCTTCTCATTTGGACAGCTGTTATATAATTATCTGTGGCAGCAAAAAAATACATTTAAGAAATTGAGAAACTGCAATATAAACTCAACGTATCCAGATGGCCATTCTTTAGAATGAAAAAAATACGTAATAATACAATGATAATTTTTCATTATGTTTTGGAAAAAATTAGTACTGTGGACTTATTTCTGGTATATTAAATAGAATTTATATTAATGAGATATAATTTTTTAGAAACAAAAAGCCTATTATAGACACATTTCATGTCAAATATTTCAATGTTTCCCAAAAATGAATGTATGGTATTGGATATTCTGTTATACTATAAGGTCATCACATTAACAGTATTGTTTTACACTTCGTGGCATAAACTTATTTTTACAGAGGATGAAAACCTGAAACCAACTGCACTTGCAGCTTCATCAGGTTCAGGAACTACTCCATTTCGTCAGGGTGCACCACCAGTTCGCCCAAAGCCAGTCGTAAAAAAGGAACCTGTGCGTAAGTATAAGAGATATGTATAGCGGGCATGTATATGGTTTATATCTAGAGACAGAGTTTGAAAAAATAAATCTCCTATAATGATGCATATCAATACTATTTCAAATTGTACAACCCATTTTGATTAAATTATGATAGTACTTAAAAGTAGTATGCAGGGTAGAAACCTCTGTATTATCGGTGAGTTTTAGTACTTTCAATGCTAAAGTAATTTGTAAATTTTTATCCCAAGGGAGCAAATCATCACCTTATGGTAAGAATGTATTTTTTAGTCTGCTGTATGAGCTTTTCTGAGAGATATTTAAACCTGTATGTGCTTTTCTGAGAGAGATTTAAACCTCTCTTTGTCCCATGTGTTTAAAACATAGTCTCTTAGATGAAGACCTGAACCAAATGGGAACTAAGCAAAAGTGCCAGAGACTGAAGAGAATACTATACAGAACTGTATTGTATATCTAACCCCTTGAAGGAAAAAAACTGATGCATAAATGTCAATGAGGATGATGTTGATTGTCTGTGAAGACATCATTGAAAGCGGAATTAACATTAAATTTTCTTCTAACTCAAGCTTAATATTGCCTGGTTCACTTTCTTTGGTTGGTTATGCTTGATGGTTAAATAAGTCTTTAGCCAGGAGACCTTGTGTCAAATGTATTTTGCTGCTCTTTTCAGATATTCAATTAAATAAATCTGTGCCAGAATGAGAAGCACATTTCAGTATTCTTGTGGTGCATCACTCAATCCTTTTTAATCAAAAGGTTACAGTTTTGTACACCTCTCTCTCTCTCTACAGAGAAAATGTTTCTCCTGTAGTACATCAGATTTCAGCTGATCAGTTGTGTTTTTTGTCATGTATATGTGATGTTGAATTAGTAAACTATGAATCACATTGCTTTTGCCATGGTTTTAATGGTTTCTAACTACTATACAGCATTATTAATAGCATGGAGAATAGTTTTTATGATGATGCCTTTGATGTTCTTGTGGAATGATAGTTAAGATGGCATAAAAATGTTAAATTGTGTTTATGTATTAGTACTTCAAAATGCATGTTTAGAGTGGAGTCACTCCTTAGCAGTATTGTGTCAGTTTTTACGTTGTTGGCATAACCTGTGATATATTTTTCGACATTAAGATTGGTATGTAACTGCAGGTCTTTTTCCAAGATTGTCTTTTCTTTTTGCAGTTGCTCCAAATGAATTTGTTGTTAAATCCCAGCACAATGAACACAAGTGTCCTAAGCCGGGTTGTTTGAAGAGTTTTCGCAAAGAGAATCTTTTACAGGTGATGTTTACATAATATATTGATGAACATAATACTGGCCATTTGATATTAAAATATAAATACTGGTTTAGTAGAATTATGTTTATTAGTACAGAGCCATAGCAAAAAGTTTTATTCTTATGTGAAGCCCAAAAAGTTGGTTTAGTGTTTCATAGTATCATTCATTATACTAATTGAAAAAGTTATGCAACAAACTTATTGAAATTGATTTATCACATGGAATCCAGCCACAACAGGATATTGGGGATAATATTTATATATTCTGTGTTTTTCAGATGCATATTAAGCACTATCACCCAGATATATTGAAAAAAGGTAGTGCTGTGGCACCAAATGTGGCTGACTTGGCATATGCTAGAACAGTAGGAGACCATCTGGATATGACTATCTCCCCCACTCATGCTTCTGCATTGACTGAGAAAGCTGTAAAAATTGAAAATTCTTCAAAGAAGTCATCTCGTGGTTTGTTTGGAAGTCCAAGTGAAAATCGAACAAAATCCACAGATAAGAAAAGTCATTGCCCAGGTGGTTCTGTTTCTTCCACCTCTACATCCAAATCACAGAGAGAAGCGAGGAAAAAGGAAACCATCAAAACGGAACCAACAAAGGTAATATGTAATTTTTTTATCTACATAAATTTAGAAATATTATTGAAACGTATCCTTGCCCTAATGTGGCTATTTTCATTACGTTAGATGATTTTCAATTCTATTATTTAATAAGTAAATTATTTTGCTGGAACATTTAACACAAGTAAGAAATAGTCCTGTATCTTCACTTGTTAGATTTAGCCTGTGAATGATATTTTTTTTAAGAACAGATACTGATTAAGGTTTAGTAATTAATGTTATATATAAGAGAAAACTTTTCTTTTTTAAGAACAGATACTGATTAAGGTTTAGTAATTAATGGTATTTATAAAAAAAAAACACTTTTCTGGTAATTTCATTTAGTCATGGAGAAATGTGTGATGCATACCACACATTTATATATAAACTTACTTTTAGCCAGTTCCAACATTAAAGTAAGATTTGTTCTTCGATGTCTACTATTTTCATTTTCTATCTTGCTTTTGGATGCATATTCCTTCAAGACCACAAGATGTTTAATCCTCTGTCCTTGGAAATCTCTTTTTATCATTTCTGACTAATAGTTTTTTAGTTTTGTCAGGTGTGCTGTAGCTGATTTAATTATTATTATTATTGAAAGAAAGGAGACATTCTTTTAAGCATGTCTTGTTAAAAGGGATGGCTGCATTGTGCGAATTGATCTTTATATTAAGCAGTTTTTTTGTGTAGAAGTGCAGGGTAGTGAAAACTGGTGCAGTCGCACCAGTTTTTACTACCCTGCACTTCTGTAGAGAATAAAACTGCTGTTAAACACTATATTTGCCAGAACAAGAACATTGGCCAGTTGTTGACCAATATTAGTGTGCAAGAGAAGTGAGTCACAAGAAAAATTGAGAAAACTCAATATAAGATCAGTTCACATGATGCAGACATCCTTTTTAACAAGACTTCCAATTCTCTATAGTTAAAAAACAAAAGCAGTCATTCATGCTCTTTAAGGGTATCAAACAAAACAAAATGACAGTGTGAGAAAAAAACCCATTAGCCTAACTATGAAAACTCAGGCAGAATCTCTCATGTACACATGAACTGGAAACCTCATATGGGATACTTAAAGGCTAATTTGAAAATGTAAATGTAACTGTTTGACTCCTGGCTGATTGCATGTTACATCTTTTGTTTATATGTATAATCCAGGGAAAGCCAACATCCGACGAAGAGGTTGATATCAAGGAAGAAATTGATGATATGTTGATGACCTTGAAGAGGAGGAAGATGCCCCAGTTATTGGATTTCAGGGGGAGGATCCTGATTATATTCCTGGCGAAGGTGAAATTTTGAAGAAAAAGGAGAAGAGGGATAGAAAGAGACCCAAAGGAGACGTAAAAACCAAGAAGAGAAAATCTGGTATGCTTCATTTTCTTGTTATTATAAATAATTTATGTACATAGTAATGGCATGTAAAGCCAGGAACATAGGGGTATTTATAAATTTTTTTACCACCAAACAACGAATCCATATGAAGTCATTTAGGACAATTTTTTTTGTTTTTTTTTTTTAGGTAAATAATGCAGCATTTTGTGCTTTTACCTTCTTCCTTTTTTCAAAGACAGTACAGTACGGTATAGTGTATTTTGCATGTAAATTGGAACATTGTAAAAAAAAAAATTATCCTTCTGCAGGATAATTCTTTCCGTTGGATGAAGAAATCTTCAGAATTACCAATGCAGTAGTACAGTGGTGTTGGCTACTAGTCAAAGTGCTTGAATAGAATACTCACAGTAAAAAACAAAGATGGGTTATTGTAATGCTTGTTCACTATTATCATCCTTGCTTTACATCATTGAGGGAAAGTCTACATATGCACACAAGCTCAGGGGTCTTATTGGCTTTTATTTGTTGATTGAGAATGAGCCTTTGGAAACAATATTATCACATAATGACAAATGTTGAATTTCTGGAAGGATAAATTATAATGCCATTTACCCATATAAAAAAGAAAAGACTGTTGGATGAGGCATTTAAAAAGATGACCAAATCTAATTCCAAAGACATTATTGTACCAAGAAATAGAGAGTAAGGGAGAAGTAGGAGAACAGCTTTTGTGCTAATCCCACTTCGTGAAGTGTGATATGTGTCAAAGCATAATAAATGACTGAAAAGAAAGTGAACAGGATTAACCACCACAGTTTGGACTAAGTATATTTTTACGTATGGGCTTGGC
Source organism: Macrobrachium nipponense (assembly GCF_015104395.2). Classification (NCBI taxonomy): domain Eukaryota; kingdom Metazoa; phylum Arthropoda; class Malacostraca; order Decapoda; family Palaemonidae; genus Macrobrachium; species Macrobrachium nipponense. The sequence continues at coordinate 41,801,256 of NC_087221.1, forward strand.
CTTGAGAACCCCAAATACGTAAAGAAAAATATTTAGAGGGAAAATGCAGAATAACTTACCTTAAAAGGATTGATTTGGGTTAATTTTACTGTAGAAAGGTCGCCATTAAGAACCAGCTGATTAATCTACATTACATTTATTTACAAGCCAGTTGAAAGGCAAAGCAACTGGGCTGCACGTGGCCCACTCTTATCTCTCACAAGGGGAGAGCTGGCTAAAATCAGATTAACGCAAATGTTGGTTTCCAAAATTACTCATATTTATCTTGCCTTAGGGGAGCACTTGCGAGCGGGGAAGACTTGGCCACGTGACTCAGCAAATCTGGAAAAATTCCCAGATGAGACAGAAAATGAAATGAAGACTTCTTGCACAAGTTACAGTTATTCAGTTTTATCTAACACACTGGGGGAAGGAACTCTAGTGTTTAAATGAGATATGCAATGATGACTTATGCTTTAACAAGTCACTGGGGAAGCACATGCCCGATGAGGACAAAGGGATTTTACTGTAGAAGTGATACAAGGGAGATTCGAAAATGAAATTAGCAAGAGTCGTCTTGGAGAAACAGAGCTGGTTGGGGTTTTGCACTTTCTAGACGTACCTTTAATCCTTGAGGCTTGAACATGTGTCGTGATATATGAAGATGGACCAACCAGCGTGTTTGGACAAAGGGCTGACTTCCAGTCAGAAGGAGAAAGGATACGTCTATCCTCCTGTAGATTCTAGCGTCAACTGAGAATGAAGCTGGATGTTTTTGAATCGCGTGGATTTCACACACAGCCTCTGGCATTGTCTGAAAAGTATGAAAACAACAACCAGCAAATTTGGAAGGGAAAAGAGGTCTTATGTTAGGAATCCCTAAAGCCCATATCGAGGACTAGCTACTCCTACCTGCCTGTCTTACTCTAAGCTCCAGCCTAAACGGAAATTCCTTTCCCTCAGCCTACCTCTTGTTTCTCTCCCGAAATCAGCTGATTAGGAGAAAAATGGCTGCTCGTCTAGAACTAAAATAAAACCGAATTACATTGTGAAGTCGAGGCGTTCAATATCTGTAAAAATATGTTAACTGAACTCTCAGACTGGGCAACATTAAAGGTCACTCATTAAAAAAAAAGCCAAATCAGTAGAAAGATGATTACATATAAACGATAAATAATTTTTTTGCAATTATCGCAGCAAGTGAACCATACAACATTCTGTGAGTGGTGAGCAGTAAGAAAACTGGCTGGGAAGGTTTGACCTGGGCAAAATGGTTCAACCAGGTCAGCCAAAAGACCTTCAAATAAGTCTCTCCTGTATCCCAAATCATTCTTACTCTTGTTCTTGCTTGAATGTTGGATCATCATCATTATCTTTATTATCAATCCTCTTTCATTTTCACTTTCATAGTTTCCAAATTCACCATTTTCCATTATATAAAATTCCAAGTGGTTAGATATATCTACACATTTTTAGTTATCTCATACCAGACATGGCTAAAATGGCTGCAAGATACACTGGGCTGGGGAGACCTAGGATTAGCAGCTAAACCTTCCATCATGAAATTCTGTGGAAACTGGTCTTCCAACTGAGCTAAGACATGATAGGTTCTACAAATGAAAGACATCCCATAAATTTCATGCAGTGAAAAAAAGCAAACTTATGTGAGTGCACCTGGACACTACCACAAAGTTTATAATATACTATATAATCATATCAGGTCTGCTGGACTCAAGTGGCCATGTGCTTCAGATGAGAGTGGTCAATATAATAAAGAAATCCCCTACATCTCTATCACTGGCCAAAAATAACAAATTTATGTAAAAGCTTTCTCAAGTACTGTACTGTAAATTCAGGCCTCCAGGATCAGGATGGGGCCAAAAATAAGGGGTCCAAAGTTTTATGTATGAATATGTACGAAAAATTAATGATATACTTGCAAGTGCAGCAAGGTGGCTCAGGTGAGCAGTGTTGCCCTTTGGGGCCTCTCACTTTTTTATTTGGGCATTCTGTTCTGTGAGAGCTTCTTTGCATGTTAAAGTCCTTTAAGGCTTGTTTCAGGTGAATTTGTACCAATTTTGATTATAAATACAGTAGCTTTCTTTAACCTAGTTTTGCTTCAGGGTTCTTGATGAAATATTCTTATTTAGTACTCTTCATATTCTTTACATTGCCTGATGATTTGCATATTTTTCATAATTCAGTATCCTGTTATAACATTCAGTTGTTTGTGTTGTTATTACTTTTTCATGTACCCATTTACCAGGATCCTTATTTTGAAGCCTTAAACATCTTTTCTTTGATTCTTTATATTTCTACCCTCACTTTTATAATAACCCTTTAACTATATTTCTACCCTCACTTTTGTATTAACCCTTTAACTGTTTAATTCATCTGTTTATCTAGTGTGCATGTTATATCTGTGCCTTTTAGAATAAATAAATACTGTATATGGATGGCAGCCATTTTAACAGCGTCCATTATATGATTAATTTTTCTTGAGTTCCTTTCAAGGTCATTCCACTATAGTGGACTTAGGAATCATACTCAAACAGTAACAGTCTCCCCACCCACCTTTTCCTTTGATGCACTGAGAGAGAGAGAGAGAGAGAGAGAGAGAGAGAGAGAGAGAGAGAGAGAGAGAGAGAGAGAGAGAGAGATTATATTTCAAGAAAAGAAAGGAATTGAAAAACTTTCAAATATCAAAATGCATGCTAGGTAGGTCCCAAATTGAAAAGAACATGTTGTAGATTTCTGTATATATGAAAATAGTATGTATATATATATATATATAATATATATATATATATATATATATATATATATATATATATATATATATATATATATATATATATATATATATATATATATATATATATATACAGGCGGTCCCCGGGTTACGACAGGTCCGGCTTACGACGTTCCGAGGTTACGACGCTTTTTCTTAAATATTCATTGAAAAAATCCGCCTGGGTTATGCCGCTTGTTCCGAGGTTACGACGCTGACGCTTCCGACGCTCCGATTGTTTACAACGCTTTTAAAAAAACACCCATACCATGATAAGATAAGAATCCTTTATAGTTTAGCACAGTTTCTCTCTCTCTCTCTCTCTCTCTCTATCTCTCTCTCTCTCTTTGTGTTTTTCCAATGAAAATAATCACTATAATTCTCTCTCTCTCTCTCTAATCTCTCTCTCTCTCCTCTTCTCTCTCTACTACAAAGATGTATGATTTTTTAGTCATGATAAAATAAATTGATTTACTATTTTCAAAATATTAATATTAATTTATACAGCAATAATATCAATTCATTAAAGAAAATACCATTGTGAATTAGTAAGATTTTAGCTTATACAGGCAGTCCCCAGGTTACAACAGGTTCGGGTTACGACGTTCCGAAGTTAAGGCACTTCTCAACTATGTTCATCAGACATTATTTCCAGCGTTACGACGCCTACAACGCTCATCTGGCAGATGAAATATGACACTAAAAATGCAAAATAATCAATATTTGAAGGTTTTATTAATGAAAAAAGCAATAAGAATGCAGTTTACACAGTTTTCAATGCACCCAAAACATTAAAAGTAAGGTTTTCTTATGATTTTGTACAATGTTTCAGCTTACGACGCGTCTCAAGAACGGAACCCCAGTCGTAACCCAGGAACTGCCTGTACCTGCTTTTAGTATTAGTTTATGATTAATAAAAGCTAATGGGTCACTACAATAGCCACCCATCGTTCGTTCTACAACGTCTGAGGACCTATCGAACAAGGAATTCCAGAGTTGCATTTATACTCTTTTTCTCTCCTGCCTGCTGGGTCTTCCAGCCTAAATGTAACCAACCACTAGTCGCGCCCAAGGTCTGCGGCACGTCTTGGCAACGCCCGGACAATTCCGAGGGACCGTTAGGGTTACTCTGTAGGTCGCTAACCTGCACAGTATCGTCGGGC